>NW_027187372.1:35276808-35360125 GCF_028583685.1 Petaurus breviceps papuanus | reverse complement strand
CTCTCTCTCTCTCTCTCTCTCTCTCTCTCTCCCTCCTCTCTTCTCTTTCTCTTTTTCCTCTCTGACTCTGTTCTCTCTCTGCTTCTATCTCTCCCTTTCTTCTCTCTATCAGTTTCTGTCTCGGTCTTTCTTTTCCTCTTATTTTTATCTTTCTCCTCTTTTTCTTTCTGATCTCTCTTGCTTAGTTTCTGTTTCTGTCTCTCTTCCCCTATTTCTTTCTTTCTCCTCTCTATTTCTCTGATCTCTGTCTCTCTCTGTTCTCTCTCTAGCTCTGTCTCTCTGCTTCCATCTCTCCTTTTCTCCTCACTGTCTCTGTCTTTCTTCCCCTATTTCTTTCTTTCTTTTTCCTCTGTTTCTCTCTCTCCTTTTTTCTCTTTTCTCCCCTCTTACTCTCACTCAATTTCTCTCTGTGTATCTCTGTTTCTGTCTCTTTCTCTCTTTCTTTCTCCTCTCTGTCTCTCTGATCTCTGTCTCTCTCTGTTCTCTATCTCTCTGTCTCTCTATTTCAATCTCTCCCTTTCTCCTCTCTGTCTCTGCCCCTCATGGTTAGCACAGTGCCCAGCACATGCTTCATAAATGCTTTTCCTTTCATTCATTCTTTCACTCATTTCAATTTCAGCCCTATCTCTCACTAGCTGTATAACCTTAAGTAGATCCTTTTCACCTGAGTTTAGCTGTTCCCCCTGTAAGACAGGGACAACTCAGATATCTACAACCCACTAAAACAAGGTGGTTGTGATAAATGAGCATTGTAAACTCTAGATAAAGTATTATATAAATGCGACCTATGTTCATCGTTATTTGCATGGCACCACTGCCTGGGAATCTAAAATTATGTGACTTGATTTTCATTTCCACTCCTGACCCAGTAAGGACTCATTGGAGAACAATGAATAGGGTTCAGATTTAGCTGTTCTACTGACACAGGAAGAGAAGTATAGTATTCCTCTAAAGACTTTCTTCTGGGGAGTTTGACTCATGTTGCTTCCCACATGTCAGCTCCTTCCTCCTCACAGAGCTCAGGAAAATGAAGGATCCAGAATAACTTACTTCTCCAAGACAAACTGAGATCAGGGAGCTAAACTATCACAGCAGATAAAATGAATGAAAAAATGATCAAACATTTATTAAATGCTTTCTGTGTGCAAAACACTGGGATAACCTCTGAGAAAGTAGAAAAGCAGAACAATCCCTGCCCTTGTGAAGTTCACATTCTAATAAAGGGGAGAAATAATATTTAGGAGAGTTCAGCAACAAGTCAAAAGGAAAGAAAGGCCCATTACTCTCAGGGTATAGATAGTAGCAAACAGATAGTAAGGTTATCTTCTTCATGGTCATTTCCATTGATAAAATCACTTCTATTCCTGATGTTTAATCATTTGACAATGCTAAGACTTAAGGGAAAGAACTATTCCCCTCTAAGTTTTCAGTAGCTGCGGCTACTAAAATAAACTGTTTCTACATAGCTATTTCTATTAATCTTGTCCCCATTAGACCACAAATCCCTCAAGAGATACTTTCAGAACCTCTCACTTCTCCTGAATCTCCACACACAGGCTAGGTCTCTATTCATCAACATCCTCATAGAAGGGCGAAAGAACCAGACTGGATCTCAGGACTCCCAGCACACATGACTTCATTAGCATTTCTACAAGGAGAGAGGAGGAAACAGGGCCCAGTGCTTAGTACTTTAAAAATATTATCTGTGGGGCAGCTAGGTGGTACAGTGAATAGAGCACCAGCCCTGGAGCCAGGACAATCTAAGTTTAAATCTGGCCTCAGACACTTAACACTTAGCAGTTGTGCGACCTTGGGCAAGTCACAACCCCAATTATCCTGCCTTCTGCCTCCAAAAAAGCAAAAAAAACCAAAAAACATTATCTCATTAGATCCTCACAACAACTATGGGGAATAGGTGCTCTCATTATCTTTATTTTACAGTTAACTTCTTTCTGAGGCAGAGAGGAGTTAAGTGACTTGCCCAGGGTCTCACAGCTACTAAATGTCTGAGGTGGGATTAGAACTCAGATTTTTCTGTTTCTAGAACTAGAGCTCTATCTACTGTACCACCTTAATAATATTAAGGTTTGCAAAGTGCTACACATGTATTATTTTAATTGATTCTCATAATGAAAGATTATTATTCACATTTTATAGTTGAAAAACCTGAGTCTTAAAGAGGTTACTTGATTTATCCAGATTTGTTGCTGTTCCATCATTCAGTCATGTCCAACTCATCATGATCCTGTGGACCAAATTTTCCATAGGTTATTTTTGGCAAAGATACTAGATAGTCTGCCATTTCCTTCTCCAGTGGATTGAGGTAAACACAAGTTAAGTGCCTTGCCCAGAGTCACATAGCTAGTTTAGTGTCTGAGGAGGAATTTGAATTCAGGTCTTCCTGACTCCCAAGTCTAGCCCTCTTAACCACTGTGACCTAGCATCATTAGCATTGTTCCCCAAAGTTCAGGGCCCCCTTTTTTATTTCTAAGTCAAACCACTCACCTCTTTGATGTAGCATTCCCCCACCCCTTGCTCTAAGTAATCTACCAGCCCCATTTCCCATCCATTAGCTCCAGGGGATGATGAAATCTACCTTTATCCACTGCGTGGGGTCTTCTCTCTGCTCTGTAGGTAACAAGATGTTAATGGAAGTCAATTCTCTAGAGGGGTGAGTGAAAAGAAAGGGACAGTTTGACAAATGGGGGAATCTTTAATATACTCTGGAGGGAAAAAAGAATTCAGCTGTTAAAAAGGAAGCTGTGTCACTTCTTTAACATAGACTACTAGAATCTTGGGCTCAGAAAGGATCTCAAAAAATCATCTAACCTAGTCCCCTGCCTCTGGGCAAGACTACTTTGCAGATATTGATAGATCCTCAAGTGAGAATTCATATAAAGTTCTTTGAAAGCTTTGAAGCTCTATATAAATTTCTATTATGATTATTAATTATTCTTATTATCCTGTTTGGGACTCCCAAGCTAACTGCTGTTGGATAAATGGACATGTTGAAACTGACATACATTGACTAACTGGGTAAGAGCCAAAGGCAGGAACTGTTGGAAAGTACTTTAAAAATATTACCTCATTTGATCCTCACAACAACCATGGGGAATAGGTGCTCTTATTATCTTTATTTTACAATTGAGGAAACTGAGGCAGAGAGAAGTTAAGTGACTTGTCCTGGGTCACACAGTTACTAAATGTCTGAGGCAGGATTAGAACTCAGTTTTTTCTGTTTCTAGAACTAGAGCTCCCCTGGAATTCTCTAAGAAAACACAATAAACAAAGCCAGCCCCATTCAGGATGGGATGCTGGAGTCCAGACATCATGGTCAGGAAGGGGAGAGAAAAATTATATAAGAACAGCTTGGATTTGAACAATATTTCAGGCATGGCTAGCTGTTAAAAATGAGCTAATTCAGAAGAGGCACATTTAAATAAATATAATGCAAAGGCATAATGGCGCAAGATAATAGTTTTGAATGGGGAATTCTAATGACCAAGTGCATTTCACAGGGCAATTAATACACTTGGAAATGCTGCTATGTTCAGCAAAGGGAAGGGGGGGCAGGGAAACAAGGGCTGAAAACAGGAAAGGGAGATGGCGGCAACTGATAAAAATAGGACTTGATTTTCTTTGCAGAAGGAGTAATGCTTACAAATATAATAAAAGGGGAAAATAAGTATGTCAGGTTTTAAAATACAGCTTGTAAAATCCAGAATGATTAGTTTTTGAAGAGGGCAATTAGTCTTCTTTTGCATATTCATGGAAGTTTAATGAAATCGGGCTGGGCTTTCTTTCTTTGAACCCCCCACCCCCTACCCCATCCACCCTTCCCCCACTACAAACTAAAAATATATTTGATTACCAGCAAATCCAGAGCATACCCCAATTCAATTCATTCAGTAGACTCTCTCGGCTAATTGGCACATACAAATGCCCAGTACTCTCTTTAAGAAATTACTCATCTTTATTGTCTCTGCCAGGAGGTAACAGATGAGGTGTGCAAATTGTCTGGGGATGAGAAGTAGAGTTTTGATGACAGCTAGTGGGGAGACTTTACAGGACAAGAGGCTGACCCCTTGAGATAGAGGGGGTATACTTTTTTTGCTGTTTTTTTTTTCTTTTTCATCATCTACCAAGTGAAGCTCTGTGTGTGTGAGAGAGACAGAGAGAAAGAGAGACAGAGAGAGAGACAAAGAGACAGAGAGACAGAGACAGAGAGAGAGGAGTAGTAGTAGTGCAGAAATCTGAATGGGACCACAAAGGAAGAAACGTCACAGTCCTTTCCTGTCCATCTGGGTTTGGGGTCTGGTGGATTATTTCAAGGCAACCTGAAAGTATGTTTTTTTTTCCTTTCTTTCTTCTTTCTCCTTTTTTGTTTATGTGCTTTTTAAGTGTTGCCTAGAGCGGGCAAAACTAGAAACCAAGGCATAAATAAACTCTAAACCCTTCTAAAGCAGCCAAAACCCATTTCAGCACAAAAGCAAAAGACTATGGAGGCCCATCTGGTCTGGCTCTATCACCACAATCCCCTGTAGATAGATAAAAAGATAGATATTTAGATAGATATTTAGATAGATAGATAGATAGATAGATAGATAGATAGATAGATAGATAGATAGATAGATAGATGATAGATAGATAGACAGACAGATGTATGGATGGATAGACTGACTTAAATATAGAATTATTATTAATTCAAAACATTTATTTAATGTTTTCTAGCAAGAACTCCTTCCAGCTCCTCAATTCTCTTGCCCCTGAAGTAGGGAAAAACTGTTGGGGTTTTTTTCTATGACATTCAGTTAGTTTTTCTTCCCATTCACCCCATCTTTCTCTGACTCTGAGCCTTATTTCTTATTCTGCCACTGTAACACCAGAACAGGGCATCTCTTTAATAAGAACCTTGTACTTTTTTCTCAATAATTAGCTAATTTTGAGTTTTTAGAAGTTAAGATACCAAAAGCCAGGTTAGGGGGAAGATTGATAAAGTCACAAGTTGCTGAGATAGGTAATAAGTGACTAAAGGGTCTTAGAATGAGATAGGAACACCCATCTTGGAGATATATAGACTTCCAAGATTGACTGGTCATTGACTATTGCCCTATTGGGATTCTCCACCCTAGAGAGACATTTGCAGCTCTCTTATGAATCTACAAATCATAAACCTAATCTACAAAACAATGTTATCCTTTCTGCTAATCTAGAAGTAAAAATACTGTACATTATCCTCTATGGGGCTTAAAAATGACAGCATGCCAAATGCCAATTACTGGTATTTGAGCCTTGCCTTATCCAAAGCCCATATTTTGTTATAGTATCTCAATGCCTTTTAAGAATTCAGTGTTGATTCACCCAATTAAGAGGGCTCATATTCTTGTTAATGCCTGCTGCCTGGAAGAGGCAACCTTATTTTCCTTCATCTTCCTACTTGGTTGGCAAGGGTCTTTGTGAAACCTTCCCCTGCCAAGAATTCTTTCCGCTGGCACCCAGATAGAAACTTCCCTGCTGTCCTTGAGAGGAAACTAGCCTTCCCAGTGTGCTGTGGGTTTAATTCATAAATAAATATTACATGTACCACCAGATGGTTCATTAGCCAGTTGTTATGGCAATCAGCGTTTCAGCCAATTAAAACCTTTTCCTAAGACTTTAAAATATGTTGATTGTGGAAACATTAAAACTCCTGAAGACCAAGTAGATCCACTTGAGTATTAGAAATAAGCAAAGGCATCTCTGCTGAATGAAAGAGGAGAAAGTGAAAATGAAATGAAGGAAGAAGAGAAAAGAAAAGAAGAGAAGAAAAAAAAAGAAAAGAGGAAGGGAAGCAGGAGGTCAAAGAGTGCTCTGATCCCCAAGGTGAGAGAGAAGGGATGGAGAGGTGAGGCAGGCTGCATAGTACCCGGGTAGAATGCGCATATTGAAGCTGAGACACCTATGTTTTCAATCCTAGAGCTTACTAGCTTTGTGGCCATGAGCAGGTCACTGTAACTCTCAGAATTTCAGTTTCTCTTTCTGTAAAAAGGTAGCAATATCTCTTGCCCTACTTGACAAGGTTTCTGTGAACAAAATGCTTTGTAGGGTCTGATATAAATGTTAAAAATTAATTTGCCCTTTCCATCATCAGATGAGAAGTACTGGCAAAGCCTGATGCAACCCAAAGAACCTCATTGAATATTAATGCATAACAATGAAATGAAATGGCAATCTTCATTCCTACTAGCCTAACCAGCTTAAGACCAAACAAGCTTGCTGATATGTTGCAGTGCCAAAGTAGGAATAAGCTCTGGAATGAGACCCTTCACTAGCCAAGGCTAAAGGTATTGGGGAAGAGGACCAAATTAGAGGCTGGTCTTAACTGGTGCCTAGGAGACAATGGTTACAAATGCCAAGAACGTATTAGATTCTGAAATCTCATAGCTCCTGATTTCTGTACAAGTCATTTGGCACCAATTTGTTTGTTTGTTTAATCAAGTGGTATGTTAGTTATCTTTCATCATGAAATTTATGTTTTATGTCACTAACTAATCTCATTGAGGGAAAGGATGGCATCATATTCATAAGAATTTTAGTGGTTACAATTCACACCAGATTAATGCCTCTCCCTCTCTCACTTTCCCCTCCTCTTCTCTCTCCCCTCCCCCTCCCTCCCTTTCTGTCTCTCACCTTCTCCTTCCACTCTTCTCCCTCTCCCTCTCTCTTTCCCTCTCTCTCTCTCTCCCTCTCCCTCTTCCTTGCCCTGTCCCTGTCCCTCTCCCTCCTTCTCCCTCTCTTTCACTTTCCTGGCCTCTTCTCTCTCCTCTCCCCTCTGTCCCTTTCTCTCTCTCACCTTCTCCTTCCACTCCTCTCCATCTCCTCTCCCACTTGTCTAGTTAGATGTGCTAAGAAAGTCATCCTATACATATAGATTCTTTCTGGTCACTAGAAAAAAAATAACCTGTGTGTGAAGAAACTTTATTTCAAGATAGTACATTTAAGAGCATAAGGATACCATCTCTGTACTGACCATTCAGACCAAGCAGATGGAAATCACCTTCTTTTTTTGTTGTTTTTTTTTAAAGCAATTGGGGTTAAGTAACTTGCTCAAGGTTACATGGCCAGTTATTTCTGGGTGTGGTGCTAAGTATCTGAGCCTGGATTTGATCCCCCAGGTCATCCCGACACTGGGGGCCAGTGCTCTTACTCCCTGAGACACCACCCCTAAGCAATTGGGGTTAGGTAACTTGCTCAAGGTTACACAGCCAGGTGTTTCTGGGTGGATGCTAAGTGTCTGAGCCCGGATTCGAACCCCCAAGTCATCCAGACATGGGGGCCAGTGTCTTACTCGCTGTGCTACCTGGCCGCCCCATCACCTTCGTTTTTGTCTTATTATCTTAGCAGACCTGAGCTCCCAAAGCAGAGAGACACTTCAAGTGTGTATGTCCTCCAGGAAGATTTGGGTTCGAGTCTCACCTATGACACCTGCATGAACCTGAGTCATAACCTCTCAGTATAAGTAGATATGGATCTGTGTTGGTAGAGGATGAAATAATAGAGACAAACCAAAAATGAAACACAGCAAAACCAGAATTCCTCCAACGCTAATTAGAGTGATCTAAATATAGTAGGTACTTAATGTGTATTAAGTTGAATGATAACTCAGCACAATGTCTTACTCAAACAGAGTTCAACATATGTTTATTGATCCTTCATTATCAGTTTCTCCAAGAATATTTGAGAGGCTAAGGAATTTATTTGGGTCCTTTATACATGACTAAAAATTTCCATCTCATTTCAATTCTGGTTAGAAGTTCTGACCTTTTTTGTTTTTTGGAGCAGCCCTGTCATCTCATTGTATCATCGATATAGGAACTCCTACAACCTTGGCTACCTTTGTGCTTGTAGAGAAACATCAGAGCACAATGGCATGAATCCCTTTATATTTACCACTAATCATTTCTTGAGGGGTGGGGGTGGAAAGATTCTTTATGCTATTGCTTTGGTAGCTTAATTTAGGCATAATGCCTTTATTACTGCAAATTAGAAGGTGTTCTACAACTTTTGGGCTTAAGAGAGTTGCCTGGTTACTCTGCTAGTATCAGTTAGAGATGCACTATGAACCCATCTTCCTGACTTTGAATTCAGCTCCATCCATTAAGGCAAACTGCCTTTAATGCTTTGGTGTGAATGAAGGCTTAAGGCTCTTATTTTAATCATGGATTTTTCAATTCTTTCTTTGAGGGTCCCCTGCCAATCAGTGCCCACCAAAGTCAAAGATATAGCCATGTAGACCTGCTCCAAGAGTGAAGGGACTGATGCTTCTTGGGGCTCAAGAGCCAGGAAGCATTTTGGGGTCTGGAATTTCTAGCTGTCAAGGCAGCTGGCACCGATCCTAACTGGCAATAAACTCCCTCTCTCCCTGGGCAGGACAGTCTGGCCCCCTCCCCTTAGATTTCTGCCGCCTCTGAAATTGTATTGATATAGTAGAGGGAAAGGAAGCACAAAAATAACTTCCCCAGACAATCAGAGCAGATTATTTTAATGAGGACTTGGAAATGAGAAACAAACAGCACCAAATTAGCCTCACTCCCATTCGTCAACTGCGCTGGCTAAGGAACTGTAGCTTTCCCTGAGTCAGCTGTTTGGAGAGCCAAGCTGGCTGCCTCGTGCTTCAAGACTGGCCTCTTCCTGGTAGCTCCTGAAGCATTCTGCCCAGAAGCTTTCCCTTAGCATCAGGCCCATCCATCTCTCAGCTTGTCATTGTCTCCAATCTGCTGTTGCACAACTGTGGCTGCTTCACGTCTGCCTGTCTGCCTTAGATTTACTTGGATAGATGTCCAAAGAGAGAGAAAAGAGTAGATATGCAAGAGCTCTATTTCCTATATGGACTGAAGAAAAGTATAACGACCAAAATTGCTCATCTTCCCCCGGTCTCAATGGCCATCCCCAGCCCCGGAGGTTCCCTCTGGGTGACCCACATGAAAGGACTAGTTTTTGTCTTCGTTTTGTTTTCTATTTTTCCCAAAGGGAACTTGTCTTTTTCCATTACCCATTAACGTTACTTGGCATTCACTGAGCATTGGTAATATACAAAGCACAAGGCTGGGGCTGGGGTTGGGTTGACTATCGCTCCACAAATCATAGTGTGGCATGATAACAATGATAATGTTCCCGAATACAGCTGGCCGGTGATGCTGAGCTCCTTCTGCAATGGGGCCTCAGGTCAGAGTGGGAAACAGGAAGGGATTACAATAGATTATTACATTAAGCAAAACGAAATTGTTTCCCCGCTGGAAGGAAGGAAAGTCATTAACTCAGGGTGTCCAGTTATCAAGGAAAATGATATCACATCTGCAGTATGTTTTGGATTGCAATTTAAGGGGGAAAATTGGAAGAGAATTTGATGTAGGGTGAAAGGTGTTGGATTGACAGCTGAGAGGATTGAAGTATGTTGTTTCTTTCTCTGTCTCTCCATCTCAGTCACTCTATCTTTGGGTCATTGTCACTTTTTCCGCCCTCTCTAACTTGTCACCCCCCCCCCTCCACATACACTTTCTCTCCTTGCAGAGTAAGCAGTGTTATGGAATCAAACTCAACTCTAGTAAATTCTGTTCCCTCCTTTGCTTCAGACTTGGTGTTCTGGGATTTCCAATTCTGAAAAGTTACCTCTGTGCTTCTAGATAAATGTCAGAGAAGAATGGCATGAAGTCCTTTATATTTACACTAACCACTTCTTGCAGGGTGGGGGTGGGAAGGCTCTTTATGCTGTTACTTTGATAGCTTAGCTTTCCATCTTTCCAACTCAACCTCAGATGTGAGACGTGAGTCACATCACATTCAGCCCATTCTTTAAAGTGTTGAGAACCACTTCTTTTCATGAATTTCAAGATAAATACTATAAACGGGAAAGTCAATTAAAAGTATAGTAGTTATGGCATTTATTCCTGTCTGGCTTAGGTAAATCTTCCTCAGGGATGGATTCTCTTCCTGGTCTCCTGAGTGCAGCTGTTCTCTGCTCTGTCTCTGAGTTTTTCACCCACTCAGCTTCCCAAGGCATCTGGATTTTTTTCACCCTTCTATCCATAGCTAAAGTGAGAGCCTTCAATTTCCATTTATCTGGACAATGGGGAAATAGGTAACTTTTCTTATTCTTTGATTCTTCCACGATTTTCCCCAAATCAAATAGAACAACCTTCTACCCCTAAATTTTCAGAGCCATGGAGTCCTAGGAATGTTTGATGCCTAGTGCTAGAGAACTCCTTCTTTAGACCTTCTTGATTAGTCAAGGGATCAATTAATCAATAAACTAACAAGTATTTATTAAGCCCTAACTATGTGCTTGGCATGTAGGATATAAGTACATAGAATGGATACTCCTTATTTGAAAGGGTCTAATAGGGAATGTAAGAAATATACATGTGTAACATAAATTTAAAGTTATTAAGTAAAAATTCATACAAAATAGGTAGACATGGTAGTTTGGGAAGGAGGGCAGTAGCAGTTGGGAGGGATGCCAGGAAGGTCTTAATGCAAAAGATCTTCAGTTTCATCTTTAAGGAAGAGTAGGGGCTCTATGAGGTCAAGGTAAGGAGGGAGTACGTTCCAGGTCTATGGGTGGGTCAATGCAAAGCTTGGAGATGGAGTGTTGTATATGAGAAACAGAGGGAATCTGTTTGACTGGAAATCAGAAAGTGGAAGGGGAAGTAGTTCATGCCCAATGAGATTAAAAAGATAGTTTGACTTCAAAAGTTAAACTGAGAAAAATATATTTTATCCTAGAATAATAAGAAACCATGGGAGTTTTTGTTTTTTGGTTTTTTTTTTTTTAAGTCAGGAAACTACACGATCAGGTCAGAGGGTACTACCATCTTCTTGGTTTCTCAGGCTTGCTACCTAGGTGTCATTTTTCAACTTTTCCCTCTCTCTCACTCCCCAAATCAAATCAGTTGCCCAGACCTGTCAATTATATCTTCATGACATCTCTTTTATACCCCCTCTTCCCCACTTCTGGCACTGCCCCTGTTGTAGACTTTCATCACCTCCCACCCATACAATTCCAAGAACTTGCTGGTTGGTCTCCCTGCTTCAACTATACCCACTCTGGTCAGCTGGCATTCCCATTCCCATGCTCCAATAAGTTGTCAAACTGATTTTCTTAAAGTGAAGATCTGATCATGCTGCCCCCTCCACCCCTATTCAATAAACTCCACTTATTCTTTCTGGCTTTTAAAAACCATCGTAACCTGACCTTTACCTACCTTTCTGTTCCTTCGCCATACTACTTTCCCTGTAGTCTGTGAGTCAGCAACATGAGTCTCCTTGCTTTTCTGTGCACAAGATATTCCATCTCTCAGCTGTGTTCATTTTCATTGACTGTCCTCCAATATTGGGATTCTATCCCTCCTCATCTCCACCTCCTGGTTTTCTTCAAGTCAGAAAAAAACCCACCTTCTTCAAGAAGTCCTTCCTGATCACCCTTAATACTGGCACCTTCCCTCTGAGATGATCACCAATTTATTCTGTATATATTTTGTTCATATGTGGTTATTTACATGTCATTTCCCCCATAGGACTGTGAGCTCCTTGAGATCCGTGACCATGTTTTTCCCTTTCATTGTTTCCCTGACACTTATAAGAGAGCCTGATTTGTAGTAGCTTCTTCATAAATGCCTACTGGATTGCTCCAAGAAAATTCCTTTGTCAGTAGTGTGTAAGATGGACCAGAGTGAGAAGAGATATGGAACAGGGAGGCTGTTGCAATAGTCTAGGCAAGATGTGATGAGGACCTGAATTAAGGTGGGAGTGTGTGAGTAGAGAGATGGGGTTGTGTACAGGAGATATTGTGGATGTAGAAACAGCAAGAATGGGTAACTAATTGGCAATGTAAGGCGAAGATGTGAGGGGCATAGAAAAATACTGAAGTTATAAACGTGGATGACTAGAATGATGGAGCTTCTTAAGCAGAAATGAGACAGCTTGGGAGAGGTGTAAGTTTGGGTGGAAAGATATTGAATTCAGTGTTGAACATGTTGAGTTTCATATATCTGGGACAACTGGTTTGAAATTAAAAATAGGTAATTGTTGATGTGGGACTGAAGCTCAGGGGAAAGACTAGGCCTGGATATATAGATCTGGTAGTCATCTGCATAGAGGTGAATCATACAAGGTTAGATAAAAATGAAACCTTAAAGATCATAGTTCAATCTTTCATTCTGTAGATAAGACTATGGAACAATACCTTATTTAAGATTACATGGATAGCAAGTCAGCACCTGAATCCAGATCTCCCAGCTCTTCATCCAAGGTCTTGGATCATGCACTATTAACCAAGTGCATACTATGCACTGATCATGTAGTGATAGATTGAAAGTTGGAATGAACTTTGGAAGCCTTCTTGCTTAACTGTCTTATTTGACAAATTGGGGAACTCAGGTAGTAAGTGGTAAAGCAGGATTTGAACCCAAGCCCTCTGACTCAGACCCCCTGCTCTTTCCACTATCCTGCATTGTCTCACGATGAATTGAATACAAAATAAAAGACTTGGTCCCCAACTCACAAAGACCTTAGTTACCCTTAATTTCCGGTGTTCTACTTTCCTGCTGGCAATTTTATTCTAAGGCTGTTTCTAATTAATTCATTGGTCACTTTGGTCACTTCTCTCAATTTTATTTGACTTATAACCTCCTTCCACACAAGCTTATCTCTGACCAAGTACTCTCTTCTCTCTCTCAATCTACTTTTTATTCTTCACAAATGAACAGCACACTTTGGGCCTAATTGGATGGCACAACTGAGTGGGAGATGGTGTTATAATAAATAGATCATTAGGGCTAGTCATCATACCGGGGCAGGTATTAGTCTCATTTCAGATGTCTTCTTCCATACCAAGGGAAGGAAACCCATTTCAGCGAGATCAGTGATACAGAATAAAGCCTAAAGAATAGAAAGCCTCGAGCCAAGGAAGGATTAATATGAATAGTAGGGAAACCAGAACCCAGTAGAGCTAGCATATATTGGATGCCATAGAAAGACACTAAACTGAGGAGCAGTCATTGCAACCGGTTTCCAGACTTGGGAATTGGTATCACCTCTGCCACTGTATGGAGGAAACATTTATTAGCCTCAGTTTCCTTCTCTATAAAATGAGAGGGTTTAATACCCCTTCTAGCTCTTAAATTCTTTGGTCCTCTCTAGACTCAGCCATGTTGATTTTTAGCTGGAGTTCAAAGGCTCTTCATAGGTATATACTTGGAAAAGATAAACCTGATGGCATTTTCCTTTATTCTCCACTGGAAATATCTGAACCAAGCTTCAAGTCTTCAGTTTTCCTAGTTGCTGTAATAGTTTATATACTCCACAACCAGAATAAACAACCTACTCAATTTTTTCTTTGCTTAGAAAACATATGCCTAGAAGGTTTTTAATAAAACTGTCTACAAAGATTTTTCCATGTTTTTCCCCACAATTGGCACTTTACTTCCTATAGAAAACTTGAGTATTTCTCCATACATGAGTAATGCTTTTAGATCATTTTATTATGAGGGGTAAAATGCAGCTTTCTCCTTTTGTGTCTGCTCAGAACATGGCGAGGGAAGGCTAGTGAGGGGCATAGGAAAATAATGAGGTTATAAACATGCATGACTGGAAGGATGGGGCTTCTTAAACAGAAATTAGGCAGCTGGGAGAGGTATAAATTTGGGTGGAAAGATAATGAATTCAGTGTTGGGCATGTTGAGTTTCATATATCTGAGACAACCAGTTTGAAATGAAAAATAGGTTATTGGGCACAAGGTGTTGGGCAGAGTAGATAGAGTCCTGAGCCTTGCGTCTGGAAGACTTATCTTTGTGAGTTCAAATTCAGCCTCAGACTCTAACTAGCTGTGTGACCCTAGGCAAATCACTTAATCTTGTTGGCCTCAGTTTACTCATCTGTAAAATGAGTCAGAGAAGGAAATGACAACGTACTTCAGTATCTTTTCCAAGAAAATCCCAAATGGGGTCGTGAAAAGTTAGACACAACTGAAATGACTGAACAACAACAGTACATGGCCTGGTTTCAAGGAGCCACTTTGTTTTCTCACAAATGAATTGACATTGAGGTCTCTATGATTTAGGTGACTTTCCTAGAAGGAATCCTTCTATTCAAAGCATAGACTACTACTTTGGCAAATAAATAGCAAAAAACTTATGTCCCCAATTTCAAGTTCCACAATAGTCTCTTTTCTCTCTCTTCACTGACTTACAGCTTCCATGAGTCCCAGCCAAACAACTCTTGATTTCTGATGTGGTTAAGTCCTGGGATGAATGAGGGGGGTATATAGATAATGACTAAAGCAAATCAGCAAATCATCTTGGCTAAGAGGGACTTGTCAACACTCCACTGACTCTATGATCTCACTGATAGAGGTATTCCTTTATCACAAACTAATCACATTCACTCACTTGTACAATTCTTATTGAATTCTCCCAAAGTTTGTCTTAAGTGGTCTGTTCTGGGATAGCCTGACTTAGGCCAGGCCAGTCTGATACTGGATAAAACAAGATACACCTCAGTCATTTGACAGTTAAAGAAAGGAGATTTGGATAGTGTGAGGAAGATCATCAACAAAGTTAGGCACTGAGGACATCTCATCTTGGTTCAGCTAAAAGAAGCTCCCCTGCCTAAATTACACATCGTTGTGGGTGTGCTAGTAAATGTATGATAGCTGGTTCTCTGGGGGGAAAATATGTAAACACGTTTAAGTTTAATCTGAGTCATTAATATTTTCTCCATCATTTCTTAAGCCTAGACATTCAACAAAACAATAAATCAATCCCTGATTTGAAGGGTTTCCTGGTTTCCAAGGTATAAATGCTCACACTGAAAACTTAACAACTGACCTCAGAGATGGTACAAACATACCCCTATCCATCATCATCTACCAGCCAAGGATTTAAGCACTCTTGGAGCTCCTGATAGCTGTTTTGTACTCAGGAAATAAGGAAGTGATATCAACAGTCAAAGACTATTTCACTAAGCCAACCAAGACTCAGGGAAGGTGTCAATGCCACTTAAATTCAACCTAATAAAGAACAGGCAAGGAAGAAACAAAACTATTATTTTTTGCAGTTGACATGATGGTATATTTAGAGAATCAAATGAAAAACCAAAACAATTAACAACTTTAGCAAAGTTTTAGGATATAAAATAAATCCACATAAACCATCAGCATTTGTATATCTACCAAGAGAACCCATCAGGAAGAGATAGAAAGAGAAATCCCATTTAAAATATCTACAGATGGTATAAAATACTTAGGAGTCAGCTTGCCAAGACACACAGAGGAACTATATAAACTCAAATACAAAACACTTTTCATACAAATAAAAATAGATCTAAACAATTGGAGAAATATTAATTGCTATTGTTATTGTGTTTGTCCTTCATTCTCAAGGAGGACCATGACATCAGGCAAATGATATTACTTGCAGTTGGCCTGGATTTGAGTGAGGGAGGGTTGTGCAAGGTCACCAGTCTCACTTTCACCTCCAGAGTCACCTGGTTCCAGTGGTCAGATATTCATCAGGACAACTGGAGATGGCTCAGGGTGCATTGGGAAACCCTGGATCTTGTAGGTTAAGGTCTTTTCAGGTTCTCGCTTTTAGTGAGGTATTACCCATTCAGTGAATAGCCTTCTTTAAGAAGTTAATCAAGGGGGTGACCTCTTTATTCAAGAGAGGAGAAAAAAAAATCAAACTGGGAGGGAAGGACCCTCAGGCTTCCTGGCCAAAAGAGAATGCTAATGAATAGGACAAGCCAATATAACAAAAATGACAATACTACTTAAATTTATTTATTTATTCAGTGTCATACTGATTAAAACACCAATGAATTATTTTACAAAGCTAGAAAAAATAATAAAATTCATCTGGAAGAACAAAAGGTCATCAAAGGAAGCAATGACAAAAAGAGTAAGGAAGGCATGGGGCAGCCAGGAGGCTCAACGAGTAAGAGCACCAGCCCCAGTGTCGGGATGACCTGGGTATCGAATCTGGGCTCAGATACTTAGCACCACATCCAGAAATAACTGGCTGTGTAACCTTGAGCAAGTTACTTAACCCCAATTGCTTTAAAAAAAAAAGAGTAAGGAAAGCAGCCTAGCAAGTACTAATCATCAAAACAATCTAGTACTGAATAAGAAATTGAGTCATTGATCAACAGAATAGATTAGGTACACAATATATAGAGGCAAAAAAACATAGTAACTAGTGTTAAATAAATCCAAATCTCCAAGCTACTGGGGAAGAACTCATTATTCAACAAAAACTGCTGGGAAAACTTGAAAGCAGATTGGTAGAAACTAGGAAAATTAATATTTCTGATCACATAAATTAATTTTTTTCACAAACAAAACTAATGCAGCCAAACTTAGAAAGATAGTAGGAAACTGAGGGAGAGGTGAAACTGGAACAACTTTCTCTGATAAAGGTCTCATTTTTTAAATGTACAGGGAACTGAGCCAAATTTATAAAAATAAGAGCCATTTCCCCTTTGTTGTGGGAGATGTTGAAGGATGTGAACAAGCAGTTTTCAGAAGAAAAAAATAAAAGCTTTCAGTAGTCATATAAAATGCTTTAAATCACTAATAATTAGAGAAATTAAAATTGAAACAACTCTGAGGTACTACCTCACTCCTATAAGATTGGCTAGCATTGTAGAAAAGGAGAATCACAAATACTGAAGGCAATATGAAAAAAAGGCTACAATAATGCTCTTTTAATGAAGCTGTGAACTGATCCAACCATTCTGGCAAACAATTTGGAACTATGCCCAAAGGGCTATAAAACCCTTTATCCCAGCAATAAAGCTACTAGATCTATACCCCCCAGAAAATATTTTTAAAAAAGAAAAAAGTACACAAGACTCAGCAGTCAATGACTATTGTAATCTGCTGTTTGATAAACCCAAAGACCCCAGTTTTGGGGATAGAACTCACTATTTTACAAAAACTGCTGGTAAAACTTGAATGTAGTATGGCAGAAATTGAGCATAGGCCATTATCTAACACTGTATACCAAAATCAGGTCTACATGGGTGCATGATCTAGGTATAAAGGCTGATACTATAAACAGTCTGGGAAAGCAAGGAATAGTTTACCTGTCAGATTTATGGAGAGGGGAAGACTTTATGACCAAACAAAAATTAGAGAACATTATAAAATGCAAAATGGACAATTTTGATTACATTAAATTGAAAAGCTTCTGCACAAACAAAACCAATGTAACCAAGATGAAGAGAGAAGTGGAAAACTGGGAAAGAATTTTCACAACCAATGTCTCTGATAAAGGCCTCATTTCTAAAATATACAGAGAATTGAGTCAAATCAATAAGAATACAAGCCCCAATTGATAAATGGTCAAAGGACATGAATAGGCAGTTTTTAGAGGAAGAAATTAAAAGGTATCTATAAGCATATGGAAAAATTCTCTATATCACTATTGATTAGAGAAATGCAAATCAAAACAACTCTGAGGTATCACATCTCACCAGTAAGATTGGCTAAGATGACAAAACAGGAAAATGACAAATGCTGGAGAGGATGTGGACAAATTGGAACACTAATGCATTGTTGGTGGAGTTGTGAACTGATTCAACCATTCTGGAGAGCAATCTGGAACTATGCCCAAAGGGCTATAAATAACAACATACTCTTTGACCCAGCAATACCACTTCTAGGATTGTATCCCAAAGAGATCATAGAAGTGGGAGGAAGTCACATATGTGCAAAATATTTATAGCAGCTCTTTTTGTGGTGGCAAAGAATTGAAAATTAAGGGGATGCTCATCAATTGGGGAAAGGCTGAGCAAGTTGTGATATATGAATGTAATGGAATACTATTGTGCTATAAGAAATGAGGAGCAGATGGACTTCATATTTACCTGGAGAGGCTTATACAAACTGATGCTGAGTGAAAAGAACAGAACTAGGAGAAATTTGTACACAATTACAGACACAATGTATGTGTGATGACCAACTTTTATAGACTGGACTCTTCTCAGCAATGCAGGGTTATAAGACAACTCCAAAAGACTCATGATGGAGAGAGATGTCTACATTCAGAGAAAGACCTAGAAAGAACAGAGTTTGAATGCAGATTGAAGCAAACTACCTGCTCTCTTTCTTTTTCTTATTTGGTTTTGTTTCCTCTTTCCCATTGTTCATTGCATCCATTATAATCCTTCTTTATAACCTGACTATTGTCTAATGTGAAAGTATTTGCAAATCCTATACTTGATTGCATGCTGCCATGGGGGGAGGGGGGAGGAGAGGGAGGGGGAGAAAATTTGAAACTCAAGGGATTGTGGAACTGAATCTTGTAAACTAATAGTAAACAAACACATTAATAAAGACAAAAAAAATTTTAAAAGAGAAAAACTAATATGCAACAAAAATATTTATAGCAGTTCTTTTTTCCTGGTCAAAAATTGGAAATCTAGGGGATGCTGATGAGTGATATGTGATTGTGATGGAATACTATTGTGCCAGAAGAATGATAGATAGGATAGTTTCAGAAAAAAACCTGGGAAGACTTATATGGACTGATGCAAAGTAAAGTGAGCAGAACCTAGACAATAATGTACACAGTAACATTTATATTGTAACAATAACTATCCATGAAAAACTTAGGTACTCTGACCAATAAAATGATCCATGATACTTCTGAAGAACTGATGAAGAAAGATGCTATCCACCTCCAGAGAGAAAACTGATGGACTACGAATGGAAATTGAAGCATATTTTTCACTTTCATTATTTTTCTTTATTTTGTAATGCAACATGGCTAATATAGAGATATTTTGCATGATTACATATGTATAATGGGTATCACATGTAATGCTTTCTTAGTGAATGAGGGAGGGATGGAGGGAATGAAATAACTTAAAAGTTAAGCTAAAAATTAAAAATATTAAAATATTAAATAAAAAAATGAAAACCTAGAATAATACACATGAAGAAAATGGGTAGGCTATGGCTCTTACTACAAGGTCAAACCTACACGTTTGGGGGCTTACTTGACTTCCCTTGAGATTGTGAGGATACCAAAAGAAATTTGAAATATCCATTGGTAATCCCTTACCCTCATAACTAGATGTTTTTGTTCATACATTTCCTTTGTGGTATTCTTTATCCCTCTCTTTCTTAATAACTCCTTGTATGCATTGTCTCTCCATTGCATGTTGGGTGATTCAAAGACTGTAGTGTTCCACATCTCATACCCATATATAATATCATGGCCAGAAGAATATTGATATTTTTTAAAAATTGTCCACAATTCCAAAGGATTAATGATGAAACCTCCTAATAGAGAAATAAAGCACTCAATACAGAATAAGACAAAAAATTTTTGCTCATGACCAATGTGACAATTTGTTCTGATTGACTATATAAGTTTGCAATGGTTTTTGTTTTCTTTTCGTTCTGTATTGGGGTTGGAAAGGAAAAGTTGCAATACAAGGTTGAGAAGGTAGATTTCTTCTGAAAGAACAAAAATAAACAATAATTTTATTTTATTTTTTGCTTTTTTCGTAGGTGCACTTGTGGTTAAATGACTTGCCCAAGGTCACACGGCTAGTGCTAAGTGTCTGTGGCTGGAGTTGAACTCAGATACTCCTGACTCCAGGGCTGGTGCTCTATTCACTGCTCCACCTAGCTGCCCCAAAACCATAATTTTAAAAAAAATGTAGGGGAGGCCAGGTAGCACAGCAAGTGAGATCTCCGGCTCCAGTGTCAGGTTGACCTGGAGATCAAATCCAGGCTCAGATACTTAGAACCCACCCAGAAACCTGGCCGTGTAACCTTGAGCTAGTTACTTAACCCTGATTGCTTTAGAAAACAAATGTAAATAAATAAATAGTCCTTTGTTTCAAGGGGGATTTGGGAGTAATGAAAAGAACTTTGCAATTTCCTAAACTCAAGAAGGTCCATTTTATTTCTTCTATTCAATATAAAAGAGATTGTACAGTTTTTTAAAGGATGTTGGTGAGACAGTGGATAGAGTTCTAGACTTGATGTCAAGACAACCTGAATTCATCTGCCTTAGATACTAGTTACATGACTGGACAAATTGCTTAATGTTTTTCATGTCAGTTTTCCTCTCTGTAAAATGGGAACGATAATAGTATCTACCACTCAGGGTGGTCATGAGCATAAAATGATATAAGATATGTAAAGCACTTTGTAAACCTGAAACATATAAATGCTAATAATAGCATATATAAATGCTATAAATGATATGTAAATGCCAAAATGTATGCTATTACTTATAGAAATGCTACTATTTATATATCCATTGTTATATAATAACATATATAATGCTATTATTAGAATTTATATATTTATATGATAAATATTTTATTATATAAATTATACTAAATCATTATATTATATAAATGCTATTACCATTATTATTAATAATAAAGATAGAGAGTATTTTGTAAAGGAAAGAGAACCTGTGTTCAAATCCAGTATCAGTACTTATCTGAATGATCTTGGGTCAGGTCACTCAGCTCTCTTGGACTCAGTCTGTTCATTAGTATCCTTCTTTCGAGCTTCCCTGATTCTGTCAATCACCACCATTCTTGCAGTATCCCAGATTGCCAGGCTCAATAATATTCTCATCTTCTCAATCTCTCTCACCTCACATATCCAATAAGCAGGGAATTCTTAACCATTTCTACTTCTACAATGTCTCTTACACCTGACCCTTTCTCTATACTCACACAAACATTATTTTTTTGTTCTGGGTCTTATCACCTCTCACTTGCAACTACTTTCTGATTGCTCATACCCTGACTCAAATCTCTCATCACTCAGGTCCATCCTACATATTGCTGCCAAAATTATTTTCCTTAATCATAGATCTGATCATATGACTAACTCCCTCAATTCCAGTGACTCCCTGTTGCCTCTAGGATAATATATAAACTTCTCCATCTAGCTTTCAAAGCCCTTCACAGTCTGGCCCCAATTAATCTTTCCAGTCTTGTATATTATTCTTGTCCTTGCATGCTGTGATCCAGACAAACTGGCCTTTGCTTTGTTCCTCATTCGTAACACTCCATCTTCTCTTGCCATGCTTTTGCAATGAATGGCTTTCATGCCTGAAATGTACTGCCTCCTCTTCTTCACTTCCAGAAATCTCTTCTTGCAAGATGCTGGTCATGCCAGAGATGAAGTGATTTGTCCAATAGTCACACTGTTTGCAACCATGACAAGACTATAATTGGAATCTCTTAGCCCCACTCTTTCATAATACCAGATTTGTGGAGTGGGAATGTGGTTCCAAGTACAAAGTCTCTCTAGAAGTGTAGTGTATTGCATTCTTGTATGGAATAGAACTATAATCTCTTCTCTGTAACAACTCTGCACTGTTCTGTAAGTGTATAGCTTACACAAAGCCAACAAAATTTTAAGTACAAAGATCAGAAGGATAAAGCAAATTATATTGGAAAGTTTGGTTTTTAAAAATGTACAGTTGTGGTTTTATGGTTTGATTTGCTGTTCAATTCCTTATTTTTTGTTTAATGTTCAATCTGTAAGAAAAAAGTTTTTTTCTTAAAAGAAAAAAAAAACAATCATATGTTGGTCATACACCACTGCTACCTACAGTCTTTCTTGATCTCTCCAATGACCAGTGTCTTTCCTCCCTAACTACTTTTATTTGACAAACTTGTATTTATTTTCTTTATGTTTACACATTATATATGCACGACCTCCCCCATTAGTATTTCAAGATGCTTGAGGGTAGTTCTTTGTACTTGTATTCCCAGCACCTAGCCCACTGACAGAAAAAAATTGTAGATACTAAACATTTGATTTAATAAATATTTGATAAATGATTGATTTATAAGTTAAGAGGTTGGACTAGATCAGATGTTCTCAAACTTACTTGACCTACCACTCCTTTTAAAAAATTTACTTAATGCCCCCTTAGAAATCTACTTTTTTTAACCCTTCAATATTTTTAAAATTTGCATAATTTTAAAAAATGTAATTTTTATATGATGCACCAAATTCAATAATTTATTGTAAATTTGTGTTTTTTTTCCCCTATATTGAAATTTTGATCACACAATATTGCATCATGTAACCATATATTCTGGTATTATAACAATCATTACATGCACATATTCCTGAAATACATGCTGCCCTTCCCAGTAATGTTGGGGAGGCTCACCTACCTACACTTAAGACCTATTGGCGGACTTGACCACTAATAAGTTATAGCTTGCATTTTATGTGTTTATTTGGAAAATAATGTAATCACTACAACTTTAACTCTGTTACACAACAGATAAAACATGCCTTCATGAATGGTTTTTCAAAGTTTTCTTCTCTTCTCTTCTTATATCTCCACTGCCCTCTTATTTTCATTTAATGCCTTCCAGTTGCAGCCCCTCTGAATCATTTCAACTCACACCAGAGAGATATATTGCCCACTCTGGGAACCTATGGACTAGATAATTTCTAAGGTCCCTTTTAGCTAAATTCTATATTCCTAGGGCCTACTTTTATGAGATTCTGGCAAAATGATCCTCTGGAGCTTCCTTTCAGTGTAAGGATCCTTGTGTTCGAGAAAGCAAAATGTAAAACGCAGAAGAGGAGCAACTGATTGCTTTAAAGTGTAAACTTCTAAACAACAAACAAAAATGCTGTGCTACCTTAAGTAAGTCACTTAAAGTCCCTCAGCTTCCTCATCTGTTAAATAGGAATTTAGAAAAAGGTATATTTCAACTTTAAAATCCACTAGTCCATCTATAATTCTGAAGATTAGATCCTTCCTACCCAAGTGCCACTTAATGGTTATTGTTTAGTCCTGGATGGCTCAGAGTGAAAGCAAATGAGAATTGTTTCTCTTTGGGCCAGAAACCCTGAGGGTCTTCATCTCTCAGTTTGATTTTTTTAATTAAAGGGCCATCCCTTGGCTCATTTCTTAAACAGCCCTAATCACAGAATGGGCTATACCTCCATCAAAGTGAGAACTGAGAAAGACCTTATCTTGAAAAGACCAAGGTCTCCCAATGCATCCTGGACCATCTCCAGTTCTCCTGATGTATATCATGCCACTGGACCCAGCCAAATAACTCTGGAGGAGAAAGTGAGGCTGCTGACCCTGCACAGCCCTTCCTCACTCAGATCCAAGTCAATTGCAAGTCATGCCATCATCTCCCTGATGTCATGGTCCTCTTTGAGAAAGAAGGACAAGTCACACACAGATACTAATTGACTGACTGGTTGAATGACTAGTCCTAAATTCTCTCCAGGTTTGGAAGAGAAGAAAAAACTAAGAAACATCTCAAAGATGGCCTGTGGTTTGATCAACTCCTAAGTATTGTTTTATGGGATTTTAATCTAAATTAGTATTAGATATCTCAAATTAGCTCAGTTTCATTGCTTAATATTTGTGATATACCTTCCAACTCTCTATTTATTTTTCAATGTGTGTAAATTGTAAATATGATGATCATACTCCATTTACTTGTTGGGAAAGACTACCAGGTGCTCTCTGGCAGGTTCATTAAAGCATGGGGCCAGTCCAATTCAAGAGGACCAAACCAAACTATTAAGCAAAGGGAAGGAGTTAGTTCATCCAAACCAATCCAATCCAATCCAATCCAATCTCCAATCCAGTTTAACAGGTGTATATTAAGTGCCTAAAGCATATAAGGTGCTGTGCTAGGTGCAGAGATACAAAGACCAAAATCCAACAATCCTTTCCCTATGGGGACTGCTTACAGAGAATGAGATCAGCACATTCATGATCATCTCAGGAGAAAGGAGAAAGCACAAATACCTAAAGGGATAGTATAAGCTAAATATTGTTAAAATTCAGTTAATAGCCTGTGAAGATGTGGACTTAAAGAGAAACATAGGAATGAGAATTTGGAGAAAAGAAGACACAGCCAATAAGAAGTAAGGTCAGGGTAATAAGGTTACAAAACCAATGTTAGGAAGACTAGAGGGTAATGTCAGGCATGCTATGGCAGGATCAACAACAGCAGAGCTTATGGCAAAGTGTGAGGTAGGACCCCTTCTGAGATGACTCTCCTAACTTACACTGGCATGTTCTATACCTAGAAGGAAGCTAATTACTTCTCCTTTCAAGATTCTAGGGGTAACCTTGAGGGATTAGCATTTCTAACACTCACTCACAAACTCCTACTTGGAGTTACTCCCAAAATCAATCAGCCAATGGAATTCTATTAGCTTTTAGGAAAAGATATTTACTGAGAAAGTATAGCAAGAATAGTAATTATAAAATGTCCCCTACTCCTTAGACTTGAAGGTTTACTCTGTTTAAACAAAATCTCTGGGGAGATTGGACTCAAATTTAAAGTAAAATGGTGGTGAGGGGAACACATGAGGCAAAGTTGTATCCTGTAACTCCCATCCTTGAGAGTCCTTTTCTCCCCTTTCATAGTCTATACCAAGGTCACTTATGCTAATGGAGTCAGTGATGGATGTGTTGACTCCTTTTAGGGTTTAATTCCTTTCTACCAGGTCAATCCACTGTAGGGATGGTTGATTGACAGGGATGAGTTAAGCACATCACTGAGCTGACCTACTGCCTCCTCATCAGACTTGCTTGTGTAGCTACTTGCTCCAGTGGACTTTGTTGCCCACCCTGTGTTACCAGGGGCTCTGATGGGGAAGGGGAGAATTCCTCTGATGCACTGCCACACTTCCCAAACCCCCAGCTCACCTGGGCACTTCCAGCTCAGGATACTCATTCATTTAAGATCAGGAAAGAATAAACACAAAAGTAATAGAGGTTCCACATGATTAAGACATATGATGGCCAAGTTGGGGGAGTCAGGGGGAAGTGCTCAACTTTCCTTCTCCATTGCAGGATAATAGACATTCCCACTCCGAAGATGTCAGGAAAGAGATCAAGAGATTGGCTGGTCAAAATTTTTGTACGTATACTTAGTTCCAACTCAGTGTCTCCTAAGTCATCAATCCTTCCAGCTCTGAAACCAATTAAAAGGCTTTTCATCATTATACAATCACTTCTGGCCCCTTGGTCTTTCACAGCTAGAAACTCACTCCCCAAAATTCCACAAATTGGATTACAACTAAGCAAGAAATTTCTATGCATTTTTCGTATAATCAACCAGGAATGGCAAATCCAAACATGCTCGAAGGAATGTTCTTTCCATGGCTGGTCCTCCTCTCTCTTCCCATTATACTAGAAAGGAAAGGAGGAGAAGACAAAAAGGGAATCATGATAACAACGTGACTTGTTAATGAGTGCCAGTCTATACCATTAGAGTATTTATGAAGCACTTGACATATTCCATCTCATTTTATCGTCACAATAAACCTGTGAAGTAGGCATTATTATCTTCTTTTTACAGATGAGGAAACTGAGGACCAGAAAAGTCACTTGTCCAAGGTCATACAGCTAGAAAATGTATTAGAATATCATTATCTTGAGAGCAGATAATACTTTTGCATTTCTTTGTATACTTAGAATTTGACATAGTACCTGGGAAAAATAGGAACTTAATAAATAATTCTTAAGGACTTAAAATATTTGAGACAGGATTTGAACTGAGGTCCTTCTTGTTCCAAGTCTAGTACTCTAGACACTATACTATCTAGTTAGCAGTAAAGGAGCAGGAGAAAAAAATAAGCTTAAAAATCATACCCAAGAGATTACATAAACTGATAGCCTAATGGCAATTTGAATGAATTGTATACCAGCAGAGAACAAAATTGTTCATCTCAGGTGGATCTACAAGTTTTTGTCGGGTAAGAACTGTGATAGCTAGAGAGCTGAACCTGGAATCAGGAAGACCTACATTCAAATCCTCCTCAGATACTGTGTGACCCTGGGTAAGTCACTCAACTTTAGTCTGCCTGAGTTTCCTTATCTGCAAATGGGGATGATAATAGCTTCTACTCCCCAGGGTTGTTGTGAAGATAAAAGAAGATAATATTTGTAAGGCATTTTCAAATTTTAAAGTGCTATATAAATGCTGTTATCATTACCAGCAAAGCAAGGTTCTATGACCTTTCTCTGTGGAATCAAATATGACAGTCACTAGAAGACAGTCATCTAATTAATTGAATGTTTGACTCTCTTTGTTGTTTTCTTAAGGACCCTTACAAGTCTGGTAGATGGGGCCAGCTTTTTTTGGCCATGCCTTTTTTCCAAGAAAGTCTTTCTTCTCTCAGAGTTCTTCCATCCTCTTAGGGAGCTAGATGAGAAAAGCGAAAGAGATCTAACTGAGATTAAATGAATACATTTTTGCATTGTCTTCCCCTGAAATCCCCTAGTATCTGTGGCTCTCTCCCCAGTGAGGTTCCTGGAGAGTTACTCATATGAAGCATATGGAATGCTTTCTAATCCCTTCATTACTCACCAAGGTATAGAAGTCACAGTTGGCACTCAGCTACCTGACTCATTTTAAATGTCTTTTGCTTCAGAAAAAAAATGAAGAAAAAAGGGAAAAGGCAACTAAAAGATGAAGAAACAAAAGAATCTCCCTAAAGCAAGACAGATGCCTTGCCAATTGCATTAGAGAAATTTGAACACTGCCAAAGTGATGGCACAGCTCAACTTGCCTCATACACCAGGCTTGGGAAGCAAACAGGGGCCAGAGCTGCAAAAATGTGCTCTCAGTTTCAAATCAGGACAACATTAAATGTGTTGAAAGCTGTCTTTGAGTCAGTCCCCAACTCCAGGGGGGAAAAAGGCAGAGAAGCCAGAAATGGCTGTCGGAGATGAGAATCCCAATGGAATCTGCTGAAATTGAAAAGCTGGTGAACTCCTAGAGGGAAGAGATTGTGTCTTTCACAGCACCCTGTACAAAGACCTGTCTGAGTATGCGCCTTTGACTCTAAGGATAATGCGTCAAGTGTGAATTTAACTCAAAAATCTGCCCCCTATTTCCAGCTCTGTAGCTTGACCAATTGGAATAATCACCCCCCCCATCTCCTCCTATCACTGCCACAACCCCCCAAGGATGGAAATTCTCATTTCATAAGACTTATGAATATTTCCCCTACTTACACCTCTTTCTCCTCTTTCCATTCGCCCTGGCTGCATAGGAAACATGAGTGCACTCCATAGCACTTCAGGCTCTTATTTCAAACACCAATTATGATTCATCTCAATGATCCAAGACACTTGGGCCAACTCTCATCTTGATGTGTATGTGCAGGCAAAAGGAATGAGAGTCAGGGAATAGATGGACCTACAGAGAGAAAGACTTCAAACCTAGTTAATTTAAGGCCCTCCCCCCCCCATGAAGTTTGATTTAATTTCTACTTTCACAAGGGGGAAAATAAATAGATTTTATTCCTCAGTCCCATCCATCCCTTCTGGCAGAAATAATGTTCTCTGTCTCTCTTCCCACTGCTCTGAGTCTTCCCTCCCCCTTCTCTCTCCAACTCTTCCCATCCCAGTAATAACATAGCACTAACATCTGCTAGGATGTGAGCATTTGTCTTGGGACAAAAGGATCTCTCAAAATGGGTTAAACTATAAACCAGCTGTGGTGAAAAGTTAGGGACTTGGAGACATCAGATGACTTTCACAAGAAATTAAGAAAGTTGGGATGATTTGAGGAGTCCTTGAATGGTAAAGGCTACAGGTGAACTGTTAATGGACCAGCAGTAATACTCAGTCTGTTTAAAAGTTCATGAATAAGAGATTGTATATAATATCTGTGCTATGAATTACACACAGCCCTTGGATCGGAAAATGGGCAACTTCTCATTCTCACCCACCACAGCCAATTTCACCTTCAATCTCATGTCAACATGAAGCAACTTCAGTCAAATCTACTTCCAGCTGGTTCACTTTGGCCCTAGTGAAAAGAAGTCAGTTCAAGAGAACAGGTTTGGGATGGATTGATAATCCTTGACCTTGGTGAATTCTGAGGTATTAATTTTCTTATGAAAGTCCCCTAGGATATCTGAATTTCTTGATGAATTTCTCTAGGACTATTGAAAGAGACTTTTAACACACTTTATCGCTTCCAGTCTCTCCCCTTTCCAAGCCATTCTTCATGCCAGTGGCAGATTAATTTTCCTAATGCACAATTCTGATCACCTCTCTTATTCAGAAACCTTCAGTGACTCTCCATTATCTGTGGAATTAAGAATTAGCTCCTTACTCTCCAGCCTCAGCCCACCTTGACAATTCTTCCTCCTCTGACTCTTCTCCATGCACCTGATGTTCCAGAACAAACAAGATACTCATCATTCCTGCCAGATGGAAATGGTTTCTCCTTCCTCTGGATTCTGAGTGCATTATTTGTGAAGGACACAGGCTGATACCATGTCTCTAATGTTCTTCTACCTATTGAAATCAATGCATAACTGAAATTCATCTCTTAGACAATGGTCTTCCTGTTTCCCTAAGTTCTCCATGCTCTCTTCCTCTCTGCAAAATGTCTTTGTTGTTCTCACCAAACTGAATGTAAGCAAACTGAGGACAGAAACTATTTTTTCTTTATTCATTAACTAGTACAGTGTTTGCCACACAGTTGAAAAATAACATTTTTTTTCTGAATAATGAATTAGTAAAACTTAGTATTTATATAACACTATGGTTTGCAAAATGATTGTTAAATTGAATTGGACTTCTTCAGATATAGTCTCATGGGATAATAGGATTTTGGATTTGGAGTTGGAAGGAACCTTAGAGACCATCAGAATCCAACCCCTTCTTTTTACAGATGGGCAAACTGAGTCATGGTGAGATTATTTTTTAAGTGACTTGCTTAGTATCACACATATGCTAAGTGTCTAAGGTGGTTAGTATAGTCTACCATATATAACCTATAGTGAGAATGATGTGCATGTCTCTGCCCACCAGATAATAAAGTACCCAAAAAGTAGGACTCTTTTCCTTTTTATTTGTATATCTCCCTTGGGCTTGCACATGGTAAGCATTTATTAAGTATACTTTGAACTGAAGTGTTCCTATCATAATGTATCCAAATCCATTCTCCAACTCTAGCCCACATTTCTATATTCATGGAAGTGAACAAGAGTAGTGGAAAGTTACTTATAGATCAAGTTTAGATGGAGAAATTGAAATCCTTAGAGATGAAGTGATTTGTCCCAAATTAATGATAGAACCAAGGTTAAAAGTTAGATTTCCTGAAACTCAATGCATTGTTCCTTAAAATTACCAATTGTGAAGTCTCAATGTTCCCCAAAAGGCAAAGGGTGGAGGAATTGAAAAGAAGAGAAATAGAAAGCTACAAGGAAATCATAGAATCATAGAAACTCAAAGTGGAATACACATCAGACATCATTCAGCTCAGTCTCGTAATGAAGGATTGGGTTCAGATATAGTCAAAAGAGTAAACTGAATCTAGAGTCAGAAGAACTGGGTTCAATCCACTTCTGCTGCTTACTACCTGTATGATCTTGGACAAGACACTTAACTTTTCGTGCATTTAGTTTCCTCATCTGTAAAATGAAAGGGTTGGACTAAATCGCCTTTGACCTAGATCTAGAGATCCTGGGATTCTATGACCTGGATGGAAATTCCTCAACATTGATACCTGATCCCTGTGTGACCTACAGACAGTTAATTGGCCTCTTTTGGATTTATTTTCCTTATCTACAAAATGGGAAAATTAGAATTAGATGCTCTCTAAAATATCTTCTAGCTTCATATGTATGTTCTGATGAACCTGCTATGCCTTTTACAACATTCCTGATAAGAGATCATGCAACCTCAGCTTGATGATTTCTAGTGTGAGGAAACTGTGTCCCAAAGATTTAAGGTCCAATTTTTCCATTGAGACTAAGTATAAAATGTTTTTTTCCCCTAATGGCTACCTTTTAGTTACTAAAAGATAGCTACCATGCCCTTATGCAGAATATCTCTTCTATGGACTAATGTCAAGTTTTTCTATGGCCAGGTTTCACTTTTCTTTACCATTGTGGTCATCTTCCCCTAGAGAAATTCAAGACTGTAAATATCCTGGAATACAATATGCAGAGGTAGCAGGTGTTATCCAGTCTGGGTAGCATACAATGGGATAACCTTTTCCTTGGATCTTGACCTAATTTTCTATGAATACAACCTAAAATGGAATGATTTTTTAAGTACAATAATAGCTTATGATTATAAAGTGTTTTAAGTTGGCTTTAGGGCTAGAAGGGATGCAGAGGGTTTTATTTTAGAGACAAGGGGCCCAACCTAAAGTAAATTGACTTGGTCAAGGTCACATAGGAAATAATTGGAAGAGGAAAGACTTGAAACCATGTCCTTTGACTCCAAATCCTGTACTATTTCCCAGGCACCCACACTTTTGTCACAGCAATATAGGAAGAAGGAAACAAAGGTGATAATATTCTTATTTCACAAATGAGGAAACTAAGTCTCAGAGAAATTAAATGATCATAACTAATCAGATCTAATAAACTACAGAAAGACAGGAACCCTCATACTTACTTGGTGAAGGCATGAACTGGTCTAACCAATACAGAAAGGAATTTGAAATTACACTTAGAAAGAAGCTAAAATATCCATACCCTTCTTACCATTCCACTGCTATGCTTAAACCCTCAAGGAGGTAAAAAATAGAAAGGTCCTAAGAATTCCCATATATTCCTAGTAACATTTTTTGATAATAAAGAGATGGAAACAAAGTAGATGCCCATCAGTTGAAGGACAGAAAAACCTGTTACCATAAAGGAACACAGTAGAATATTACTGTTCCATGGGAAACGATAAATATGAAGAATTCAGAGAATCATGGGATATAACTGATGTGAACTGATGCAAATTGAAGAACCAAGAAAATAATATACATGAACACAACAGGGAAAATGGAAAACAATGAAAAGAGATGGAACATTGATTATAATGACCATACTTACCTCCAAAGAAGAGAAAAAAACCACACACACACACACACACACACACACACACTTATATCCCTTCGTTTAAGAAGTATGGGTCTATGGGTGTGCAATATTGTATATACTGTCATACTCAGTAGACCTACTGGTGGATTTTACTAAACGACTTTTTTTCTTTCTTTTTTTTTATCCTTCATTACTAATGATGACTCTAAGAGTGAGGGGGAAGGATATATTTCGAAATGAAAGTAATAGGGAAACAAAAGATATCAATCATTTTGTAAAAGTTGCTTGAACGTGGGAGTTCTTTTCAACTTTGATTAAGTGAGTTTAAACAAATTGTGGTTTCTGCTCTGATCCAATCTGCACTATATACTTTTAATAGAAAAAAATTACAATTTGAAAGCTAACATGATTACATGATTGGAATTGTAATGTTCTCTGTGTTTATATAATTAAATGAAACTCTTTTTTGTTTTCCTAGAGAGAGACACAGAGAGAAGGAGGGAGAGAGAGGGAGAGAAAGACAGAGACACAGAGACAGAAACACAGAGAGATAGAGACAGACAGAAACACACAGAGAGGCAGACAGAGAAAGAGAGAGAGAGAGAGACAGAGACAGAGAGACAGAGACAGAGAGACAGAGAGACAGAGAGAGAGAGAGAGAGAGAGAGAGAGAGACAGAGACAGAGACAGAGACAGAGACAGAGACAGAGAGACAGAGACAGAGAGAGACAGAGAGAGAGAGACAGAGAGAGACAGAGAGAGAGACAGAGAGACAGAGACAGAGAGACAGAGAGAGACAGAGAGAGAGACAGAGAGAGACAGAGAGAGAGAGAGAGACAGAGAGAGAGAGAGAGAATCAGATTTGGATTTGAATAGGATTTGAATCCAGGTCTCCCAAGACTCTGTGGAAAAGTCAGGGTTGGCATGCAGTTTCTGCATCTCCCCTCCACACTCCTCCCTATCCCCCCCCCTTTCCTTACACAAAGCTGATAATGTTCCAGATTTGACAGATAATTTTAGCTATGTCATTAGGAAAAAACAATGGAGATGTAATTTACCCACATTTCTAGAATTCCCAGAGGGCCAGAATTATTTATTGTTGTCCATTTTGACATCATATTTCTTTTATCCTAACCAGTAGATACAGCATCTAAGATACATTTTTGGTTGGAGATATTAATGATGTGTATTGATTCATTAGAGAAACATAATATCTTACAGTTATAAGCAGTTTAAAGAACTGTCTGATCACCAGGCAGGACCGCAGCTATACCACCCCCAGATAGATGGTGGTTTGGTATATCTTTCCTTTTTGCTCTAGGGAAGGAGATCCCCAAAACTTGCTTGGAAAAGTCCATACCAGTGTCCCAGAGGAAAAGTGGTATATGAGGGGGTAAGGGTGGGGGAATTTGAGTTCTGCATCTCAGCTCTGCCACTTATGAGCAGAATTGGGTTTGGGGTGGGGCAAATCACTTTTCCTCTCAGAGTCTCAGTTTTCTCATCTGTAAAATGGAGATGAAACTAGATGGTTGTGAGGAAAGCACCAGGTAAGTGTGAACTATATAAATTCAGTTCAACAATCATTTAAAAGTGCTTACTATGTACAAGACACTGTACTAGACCCAGAAACCTCAACAGTTAAAAACAAAACAGTTGCTACTTTCAAATAATTTCCATCCTACTCTACTGTAATAATAATAATTATTATATCTAAATTTGGAAATTGAACAGCAGTGTGGAGTAATAGATAGAGTTGACCTCAAAGTCAGGAAGACCTAAATTCAAATTTCATTTCTGACACATCCTGGTAACATCATTCAATACCCAGGACAAGTCTCTAAGACCGTAAATTGTAGAACAAATGTACATTTGCTTTGGTGGAGATTGGTGGTGCCTCACTGGGAACTAATTAATCCACAAAAATGAACAAATAATCTAAAGTTCTTCCTGATGTCTCACTTAAATTCCTCCTGCTGCTTGCAGACGAAGCCCTTTCCTCTGGTTAGCCTCCTCTATGATAGCCATTTACGTCTTTGGAAATGACTATTAAGTCACTGTTCTGCATTTAGAATTTATTGCTACTTATAATCCCTTTGGGATTATTGCTCCTGCTATCATCATTATTTTTATTGATTAATATTGCATTAGTTTTAGTGCATCAGCTCTACTGGCAAAGCTAAAGGAAAGGGGCTGCTACCTTTTTTGCCAAAAGTAGGATTCTCCTTGGCTAGAAGTAGCTTTCCATAAATTCAGAAGCAAGGAGTTATGCTATCCATACAACACGCCATAATCCACTCCTGTCTCCCAGGGGCTCCCCGTTACATATTGGATATTTTTGAGTTTGCTTTAAAGCCTTTCATTATCGAATAGTGTTTGGGGAGCTGGTGTGTAATGAGGAAATTGGCAGGCATCCCAGAGTGATCCAAGGGGCTGGGATTCAGAATGCTAAGCCACTATTCAAAATGTAAGTAATTAAAATTAATTAAAAATCATTAAACAAACCTTCACTCTTGCAATTTCAAGGTGCAACCCAAGTCACCAGAGCTCATAAAGGATGTGCATGCCATCGTGTCTCCATGAAACATTTCCATGACCTGAGCATTGACTAGGGGGGCAGAGCTGGCAGAAGCAGGGGCTATATGCCAGGACAATTCAAACCATGAATTTGAACAGAAGTAAAGGCAAATAACAACACATTCCCATGAATCTAATCAAGATCATGTCCTTGATGATGAACTTCCTGCTAATCAATCAATTGGCTACCAAGTATTTATGGAACCTGTACCATTTGTTTGGCAAGCACTGGGCCCTAGGAGAGGTACAGTGAAAAGAGTCAGAGGATCTGGGCTTAAATCTCACCTCTGATGCTTATTATCTGTATTACCTTAGACTGAGGGGTTTGACCAGAGATGGTCTCTTCTAGCCCTAAATCTAAGATCCCCTACACTGCCACTTGCTAACTCTTTGACCTTGAGGAAATCATATAATATTCCTGGTCCTCAGTTTTATCATCTGTAAAGAGAAAGAATTGGACAAAGTGGTTCTGAGGCCCCTCTCAGATCTATATTTATAATTCTATGATCATATGCATAATAACAGGAGCCTGACGTGACCTTTGCTCTCAAGGTAAGAAGGAGGTTTAAATTCCAAGCATCCAGCCAGGGCAGCTAGATGATACAGTGGATAGAGTGTGGAGTCTGGAGTCAGGAAGACCTGATTTCAAATCTGTCCTCAGACAGTCACTAGTTGTGTGACCCCAGGCAAGTCACTTAACTCTGCCTCAGTTTCCTTATCTGTAAAATGAGCTGGAGAAGGAAAGAACAAACCACTCCAGTGTCTTTGTCATAAAGAAACAAAAATAAATGGGGTCATGACTGCAAAATGACTGAACATTAAGGAACACATTGGAGTTTCTTGAGGGAAGAAGGAAAGGAAGGAGCAGTGAATGATCAGACTTGGGCTCTAAGAAAATCACTTTGGCAGATAAGTGAAGGATGGATTGGAGTGAAGAGGTAACAGAGGCTGGGAGACCAATTCAAAAGCTATTTATTGCAACAGGCCAGGAGAGAAATGATGAGGGCCTGAGGTAGGGCAATGACTGAATCAAAGTTTAGCTCACTGGATTTGAGTTTTTCAGGCTCTATTCTCTTCTCTCTCTCTCCCCCCCCTCTCTCCCTCTCTCTTTTGAAAACTATGACATTTACTTACCTCCACTCTTGTGGAACCTCCTCTGTTTTCCATGACCTTTTCCATCTTACTGGCAATGACTCAGGAATCACATCTCCTATTTCTTTCAGGATACAAAGATGTAGCTAATCTGGGCCAGGTGACTTGAACTCATTAAAGACAGCTAGGCCTTTTCCTGCTACCTCCTTACTTATCTTGGAGATCAAATCCCTGTTAGTCATCTTTGTTCCATCATTTCAAGAGAAAAGGTTATTTTCCTTTGCAGAGAAAACAGAATTGAAGTAATAATTAAGCAGCTTTGCCTCTCTATTGCCACATATTTTGGTCACACATTGTCCCATGAACTCTAAGAAAAAGTTCTATCTCTTCTTTAATTCCCTCTTTTCTCTCAAAATGGTCAAAATAGAAAAATAAAAACCTGTGTTGTTTTGTTTAATTTCTCTCCTCAGCATCAATTCCTTCTGCTTTTTAGAATTTTTCAGACTATTTTATGGAGCTATTCCACATTTTCATATTGTCACCTGTTACTTGGCCTTACTTCTATCATTCTTTAAGTTTCATTTAAAAATCTAAGTTGTTTGGTGAGTTTCCTGTGTGTCTACATTGATCTTTTCAGATTGGTTCCCTTTGGATCTTCAGAATTTCATTCCTCAGTATCTCCCATCCTTCTTGTGCTAAATTGTCTTGAAGTATTTTATTCCATGGGATCTCACCTATCTTTCTTATAGACCCTTTGAAATTAGTTCTCTTAAAATCAAGAGTGTATGACAGACTATGTTCAAGTTTCTTCTCCTGTCAGAAACTATAAGGTGGAATGGTGACCTCTCTCCAAGATTTTCATTATGGTAAATAGCAGAGACAATATTTGAACTAGAGTTTTATGATTTCAATTTCAGTTGTCTTACAGTACATCACCCTAACAGTAGGAAATAAATCAGAGTACAAAGAGTCCTGGACACCAAGTTGCAGTCTCCCTTAATCCCTTCACAAGGAAAAAGATTCAAAATGATAGACTATGTGGGTTAGAGGACCTCAAGAAATCCCATCCACATCTTTGCTTCTTGGCAAGACCACACATAATAGACATTAGGACTGTGATCATGTCTGTGTTGCTTCCCTTTCAGAGTGCCATTGTATCTGTGTACCAATCACTTATTTTTCATCACCCCACTGTGGGGCAGGAATGACAGAGATTAATAGATCTCCTGTGTATGGATGAACAAATCAGAAATAGTGTAACTTGCCCATGATCACACAGCAAGTTAGAAAGTGGAGCCAGGACTAGGACCAGCATCTAGGACTCCAGCCCAGCCAGGACTTGGAAAGGGAGAAGGTGAAGTTTTGCTACCAAGGATGGTTGTAGGCACTTCTCTCCCAAAGATTTTTTTTTTTGATTTTTGGAGGGCAGTTGGGGTTAAGTGACTTGCCCAAGGTCACATGGCTAATTTTTATGTTAAGTGTCTGATTTCGGATTTGAACTCGGGTCCTCCTGACTCCAGGGCCGGTACTCTACTCACTGCACCACCTAGCCGCCCCCTCTCCCAAAGATTTTGATGAAAGGACTTTTTTATATAGGAAAGATTGAGTGCAAAGCTCTCTGGAGGTGCAAAGATAGATGAAATGGGCTCACTCTCCATAACTCTGGGATGTACCCAGCCTCGAGGATAAAGGGATTTTGTCTCACTGAGCTTCCAACCAGTGGTAATATGGCCATCATTTCCTGTATTGGTGTAAAGAGAAGAAGAATTGCTGGACTACCTGCCCTTTGGCCCATATTTTACATTTTCACACATGATTAGCGTGTTTAAAGAAAGCTTGTCTCACCATGCTCTACAGTATCTATGTCTTCCTGTCCACCTCTCCATCCCCAGATGGGGGATTCAGCCTAATTTAACATGAATGACAGTTTCTGCTCATGAGAAGACCCATGCCTCAGTTACCATGGAGACAGAATTACCTCTCTTCCTTCCAGGTCACGGCCCCAAACAGGCTCTTTTTGCTGCTCTGCACCTGTGTCAGTGAAAAAGCACACATACACACACACACACACACACACACACACGTCAGAGCCTCCTTCCCAATCTTAAGATGTCTCAACAATGCAGGCTAATGGAGGGAGGGCCTTGGGGTGACACACAGAGAGCTTCATCTTTTTTCTGTCCTTGACTCACTGGGGAAAGTAGCTTTATCTCTAAGAAGCCTAGTTTCACCACATATTAAATGGAGAAAAGAACTTTTACTCTTCTATACTTTGTAGAATTCTTAAGAGGAAAAAGAAAAGGAAACCCATGAAGCGATCAGAACTATGGAAATCAAGATAATGAGGTCGGACAGGCAGATGATGTAATGGACAGGTGAGAGGTTGCAACTGGTAGGCCCAATAATTTAGACAAGGAGGACACAGATCTACTGTGAATCCAGAGAAGGAAAATTTGGAAGATTAGGCCAGAATGGAGGGAATAAACAAGGAGCTCTATTCAGGTCGCTGAGTCTGGGTTGGTGTCCAGAGATCCAGGCAGGGAACATGGTCAGAGGCAGAGTCAAAAGTATATAGGCAAGGGCTGGGATGAAGGTTATCAGCCTTGTCTGGTGCTACACAAAGAAGAGTAACTAGCCAGAGAATGGAGCCTAGCCTGGGAGATAAGGAAAAGCTTCTCAGGGTCCACCACAGATGAGATGAACCAAAGGAACTGGGAGCATCCTCTACTGGTTCTAAGCACCCCCATGGATAGAAGCTCATAATGTATACAGTAAGTATAGTGAGGCAGTTAGGTGATGTAGGAAATAGAACACTGTACCTGGTATTGAGAAGATCTGAGTTCAAATCATACTTTGGACACTTACTAGGTATGTGACCCTGGGCAAATCACTTCACTTTACCTCATCTAATCTCAATTTCCTCAACTGTAAAATGAGGACAATATTAACATGTACTGATAGCATTGTTATGAAGATCCAAGAAGATATGTTAAAACGCTTTGCAAGACTTATGAATGCTAGGTATATAATAGCTAACTAATATATAATTTATAACATATATTATAATGTGACAATGCTGGCTAATATAATGATGATGATAATACTTTCCTTATTAAGGCATTCTTCCATGTTGTTATTAAACACTTACTGCATTCAGTTGTGTGGAATTGGTGACCGGGGCACAGGCCTCCGGCTAGATTTGCTGGAGTGTCCTGGCCATTCAAACAAACAGGGTACTTTCAGATGAGATAATGTGTGTAAAATTGCTTTGCAAATATTGGTGCGCTTTACAAATGTCAGCCATCATTATTATGCACGCCACTGGTTATAATTCTGTATCTCTGTGTGACGCTTCCAACTGGTTTATTTTTTGACTTAAGTTTCCAAAATTCAGTGTCTGCTGCTGCCATGATCCCATTTTTGAGCTGTTAGCAACAATAGCAACAAAACCCTGTAAATTGGCATAGAGCTCTCCAGTTTCCAGAGCATGTTCACAAATATCTCATGTGGTCCTCCTGACAAGTGATCTTATTTCCATTTGACTGATGAGGAAACAGACACAGAGACATTAAATGACTTGCCCATTGTCATGCAAGAAATGAATGATGAATCTGGGGCTCACATCTAAGGATTCTTACAATAATGATAATGAAGAAACATTTACACAGTATTATAAGACTTGTAACACACTTTACAAATCTCTCATTTTATTGTCACAAACCATCTGGGAAGAAGGTGCCATTGTTATCCCTATTTTACAGATGAGGAAATAGAGGCAGATGATGGGTAAGTAATTTGTCTGTGATTACACAGCTAATATCTAAAGCTGGATTCGAACTCTGGTCTTCCTGACTCCAGGTCCAGCACATCATCCAGCTGCCCCTATATGTTTTTTTTTTCTATTCAACAATTTCATTTGAATTCAACAATTACATAAAAATGTCTCCATTAATACACACTCATTACATGGTGTTGCTCTGAGTTACAGTTTCCCTAGTTATAAAATAGAAGCAACTGTAGTTGTTTACATTCTTCCTTCTTTCTTCATTCATTTACTCATTCGTTAAGCTAATATTTACGAATAACTTACTATATGCAAAACACTATGCGAGACATTAGAGGAGATACAGGATTCATGAGACATAGTCCCCGACTCCATAGAATGTATGGTCTAATGGGGGAAGACAAAATAATAAAATAGAGAAAAAATACAATGTGAATTAGAATATGACAAGTGCAGAAAAGGAGTATAAATGTTTCTATATGATAAAAATCTGACATTTATATAGTACTCTAAGGATTGCAAAGTGGTATACATCCATCTCATTTGATCTTTATGAGAACTCTGTGAAATAACTACTATAGTTATTATTTCCATTTTACAGATGAGGGAATTATTCTGAGAGAGGCTAAGTGATTTTTTTCTTGGGTCATCTAGGTAATTAGTTATGAAATGTTTGAGGCAGGATTTGAACTCAGATCATTATGTTTTCAAGACTGGAATGCTTTCTACTATGAGAAGGGAAAGGGAGAGAGGTAGAGGAAAACAGAAAGGGAGAGAAGGAAATGGAGAGAGGGAGAGGGAAAGGGAGAAGAGAGAGAGGAAAGAGAGAGATTCTAGTTGAGGGATCAGGGAAGACTTCAATCAAGACAGGTAGAGGGCTCAGTGGATAGAGCAATGGACCTAGAGTCAGAACACCTGAGTTCAAATTTGGCCTCAGATCCTTATTAGCCATAGGATACTGGGTAAGTCATTTAACCTATTTCCCTCAGTTTCCTCAACTGTAAAATAGGGATAATAATACCTCCCAGGGTTATTGTGAGAATCAAATGAGATATTTGTAAAGCACTTAGCACAGTGATTAGCATACAGCAATGCTTAATAAATCTTCTTTTCTTTCATCCTTCCTTCCCTCTTTTTACTTTGTGAAGAGGATGAAGAGTGAAACTATGTTTCCAAAGTGAATCATCTGCCATTGTAATGAGGTTGTTTGGGTTTTTTTGGTTTGTTTGTTTAAAATGTTTTTATTTCATTAAATATTTCTCAATTTCATTTAAAAATATTTAACAACCATTTTTAAAATTTTTGAGGTTTAAATTATCTCTCTCCCTCTTGCTTATTTCCCTCCCCCCTCCTTGAGAAGGAAAGCAATTTCATTTCAGTTATATATGTGAGGTCATTCAAATCATTTCCATATTAACTATGTTGCAAAAGAAGACACAAACAGAATAAAACAATAAAAAGTTTTTTTTTTAATATGCTCCAATCTGCATTGAGTTCATCAGTTTTCTTTATGAAGGTGGATAGCATTTTTCATCTTGGGTCTTTTGGAATTGTTTGAGATTATTGTCTTGATCGAATAGTTAAGTCTTTCACAGATGATCATCCTTACAAAACTGGCATATACCAGTGCTTCTTAAACTGTGGGTCAAGACCCCATATCGGGTTGGGTAACTGAATGTGGGGGTTGCAAAAAAATTGGCAACAGCTAAAGGTTTCTGAGCATGCAAGGACCAAAAATTAATTCAAAAGCAGACAAGTAATGCATCTAAGGTGTTTCTGGCGCTGCTTGCCTGAGTTGCATCTCACAACTTCAATGCAGCCTTGGTCCTGAACAACACAACATGCACACTTTGCATTGCACATGCCATCATGCCACACAACGCCAGCAAACACTGCCAGAAACACCTCGGCTCAGATTTGAGAGACTATTATATGTTATGAACTACAGTGTTTTTACTGTACATACAAAATCGTTAAATGAATTTTGGTTTAGGATTAGGGCAGAATTTCCAACAATTTCTGAAATGGCCCTACACACACTTCTGCCATTTTATACTATCTGTTTATGCAAAGTGGCATTCCCAGCATTGACAATTATAAAAGCAAAATATTGATCAACTCTAAAAAACATTGAAGATGCTTTATGTCCTACAGTATCAAATATTCCACCAAGATTTAATTCTTTATGTAACAAGCACATTCATCTCATTAATATGCAAATTTGCTTTTCTCTTTAATAAATGGTAAAATTATATGTATACCACAGAATTATTTTAAAATGAATTTCTTTATGATTTATTATCAGTAAATGTTTGACTTGTATACCTAGTTTATATACCTATATACCCTAGGTCACATAAAAATTTCTTGGGTAAAAAGAGATCGTGAGTAGAAAAAGTTTAAGAACTGTATACAATGTTCTGGTTCCACTGATTTTATTTTGCATGATTTCACATAAGTCTCCCCAGGTTTTTCAGAAACCATCTTGCTTATCATTTATTATAGGACAAGAGTATACCATCACAATCACATACCAAAACTTCTTCAGGCATTCCTCAATTGATGAGTATTTCCTCAATTTCCAATTAATCACCACCACAAAAAGAGTTGCTATAAATATTTTTGCACATATAAATCCTTTTCCTTTTTTGTTTTTTATCTCTTTGGAATATAGACCTCATAGTGGTATTTCTGGGTCAAAGGACATCCACAGTTTTATAACCCTTTGGATGTAACTCCAAATTGTTCTCCAGAATGGTCAGACTAGTCCACAACTCCAAACTCCACCAACAGTGCATTAGTGTCCCAATTTTTCCACAACCCCTCCAGGATTTGTCATTTTCCCTTTTTGTCATGTGAGCCAATCTGAGAGATGTAACTTTTGATAGCCTTAATTTCTTTTTCTGAAAACTACCTATTCATATCTTTTAACCATTTGTAAACTGGGGAATGGCTCTCATTTAATTAAATTTGGATCAGTTTTCTGTATATTTGAGAATTAGGACTGTATCAGAGAAACTTATAAATTTTTCCCTCCAATTTCCTGTTTGCCTTCTAATTTTCCTGCATTGGTTTTATTTGTGCAAAACCTTTTTAATTTATGTAATCAAATTGATCTGTTTTATTTCCCATAGTTCCCTCTTTATCTTGTTTGTTCATAAACTCTTCCCTTGTTCATAGATCTAGCAGGTACATTTTTAAATACACCCCTGATTTACTTATCATATCACCCATTATACCTAAATCCTTTATCCATTTTTACCTTATCTTGGTACATGGTATGACCTGTTATTCTATGCCTAGTCTCTACTAATCTGTTATCTAGTTTTCCCAAAAATTTTTGTCAAATATTGAGTTCTTGCCCCCAAAACTTGGATCTTTAGTTTTATCAAAAACTAGATTATTGGATAAGAGAAGTTCAATATGTAACCCAGAAGAATGTAATCCCACAATTACTATAACTAGAACCTTGGGGGGGGGGGAAGAGGAAAATGCCTTAATGACAAGGATTCTTTGAGTGAATGGAAGAAATGAAGCAAACATATTTTTTTAATGAAATTGCACTCTTAAGGAACAAAAAAGTTGGAAAGAGAATAAATAGCTTAGAATAGAAGTTAAAAAATAACTCATATAATAGACTCCATTGAAAAGAGAAGAAAGTAAACAAAGCTCAATAATTCAATGAAGGAAGGATGGGGAAAAGCATTTACTAAGCACTACTATATACCAAGCACTTTAAAATTTTTATCTCATTTGATCCTCATAATAACCCTGGGAAATAGGTGCTATTATTACCCCCATTTTACAGTTGAGAAAACAAGTCAACAGCTAGTAAAGTTATGGGGCTACACTTGAACTCACATCATAATGACTCCAGACCCAGTACTTTATCCAATATGCCATCTAGCTGAAAATGAAATAATAAGAAATATTAGAGCAAAGAATTAGAAGTATGAGGTACTTATAAAAAATAGCTGATCTGGAAAACTGGAAGAATAGAAAATATGGAAACTATGGGAGGAGTAGAAGGGCAAGAAATACTGGATATCATATTTTCAAAAATATATAAGAAAGTAGCAGCTAGGTGGCACAGTGAATAGAGCACCAGCCCTGGAGTCAGGAGGACCTGAGTTCAAATCCAACCTTAAATACTTGACACTTAACTAGCTGTGTGACCCTGGGCAAGTCAACCCCAATTGACTTGCCTACCCCTCTCCCCTCTCTCTCATATATGTATGTGTATGTATACACACATATATGTACACATACACATGTATGTATATATGTGTATGTGTGTGTATATATACACATATATGAAAACTCAGATTTACTAGAACCAAAGAAAAAGTGAAAATCAAAACAATTTCTCCATCAGTTCTGGAAAGATCTAATTTAAAAAAAAGCAACAAGGATTATGATAGCCAAAATTCAGTTTCCAGGTCCAAAGAAAAAAATGCTGCAGGATGACAGGAAAAAGTCCTTAATTACCAAGGAACCACAGTCAGGGCCACATAATACTATACTGAAATTACTATAATAGGGTGGGAATCTTAAAATACAATACAACAAAAAGTTTATAACCATAAATAACTTATCCTGCAAAATGAAGTATAATCCTTCAAGGGGAAAAATGGATCTTTTGGAGGATAGAGGGACTTTACAGCATTCCTGATGAAAAGACCAGAGATGGGTAGAGTCTTGGAAACAAAAACCCAGGAGATGAAACCTAGAAAGGAACAAATGGAAGGGGATAAATCATAATCAAGGGCTTGCATCCTAATGGAGAAGAGGCAAGCTACCTTTCAGGATCCCACTATCTTCAATTCTCCACACAGGATGTAACAACAAGAAAAAAAAAAAGACAGAGTGCTTAGGTGTAGTTTTATTCTGTTTTGTTGTTTTTAAGAAATGGGGGGGGTATATATTAGATAAGAAATAAGAAGGAAGAGTGACGAACTTATTATTATTCAAAATTTAGGTGAGCCAGAAGATTATACAACATGGAGAAAGAGATTTGGTCAATGAGTGTCTCATGAATCTCATTCTTATCTAAACTGGGAAAAGGAGCACTGAACACATGCACACAAATAATTTGGTAAGAAATTGGAAAGATATTAAATTCAACAGGAAAATAGTTCAGAAAAAGAAGAAGAAAGAGATTAAGAGGGAGATAAGAACTGAGGAGGAAATCATCACAAATAAAACAAACCATGTCCAAATGGGCAGATCACAGAGTGGAGAGGCATACACTTTCAAATATGGCCAATTGTGAATTTTTGCTTGAATATATTTTTTTCTTATAAATAAGAGCTTCTACTGGGGAAGAATTTTAGGGAGGTTTGGTAGATAGTGAGAGTGATGCAAAAAAAAGTAATGAAATGGAATTCATTAACCATGTTTTTAAAGATATCCAGAAGAAAGCAGAAAGAACATTCAAAAGGAGACATAATCAGGAAAGTTTTGTTACTATGGTGTAACATTTAATATGTATTTTAAGAAAAACAAACTGTTATAGACATTCATAGATTTATGCAAAATCCCTTTTTTCTGTTCTTTGAATATTTAAACATACATGTCTGTAGAATTCATAACAAAAGATTGAAAATTTGAAGTTTAAAGAAACAATTTTTTAAAAGACCAAAAGTACCAACTAGTTATAGACTGTCATTTTCTCTGCTGTGGGCATTTTAAATCATCTTGCCCTAGTGCATTATTTCTGAATTTGTATTTTGTCTTTCTACTTGTAAACGAACTGTAGAAATTCACTTTTGGAGATTTCAGTGTAGTGGCAGGGGGAAGGAGGAAAGGAAAATGTGGCAGGCAGACAGTGTAGCATCACAATGGGGTTGTCCAGTTACAGAAGCAGCAAGAGCAAGTAAAAGGAAAGAAATTAGTTGAGTTTAACTGAATCTCTGTCTAACTGAAAATAGGAAGAATCAATGACTTACCTCCCTAAGTTCTAAATTAGAAATACACAGGATTGCCTTAACCAGAACACAGACCATGGAAGAAACACTTCAAACGTTGAGAAAGTGCCTAAGTATAAAGGAGCTAAGGAACCATAATCAAGTTTGCATAGTGACCTTTGAACCCAGGTCACCTAGCAGATTCAAGGACCAAGAATATTTAAGAGGTTTGGGATCTTGGATTGGAGTTCAGTGATGAGGAAAATTTAAATATGTTAATGAGAAATGAAAGAGAACCAAAGGTCCAGAACCATAACCAACAAGGGGCAAAGGGAGCTTTGCCACAAGGGCACTAAGATGGGCAGGATGTGATTCTTCCCTATGACAACTGTCCCTGAATTCTAATTACCAAAGGGTCCTGCCACCATGGTACTTTGCATCTGCTGCTCTGCCTGGTTTCATCTCCTTACCCCCATTATCTCCCTATTTTCTACTTTCCTGCCTCCTTTGGTGTTGTCTCTTCCAGCAGATTGTAAGCTCCTTAAGGTCAAGGACCTTCTTTCTTTTTTATTGATGGTGATCCCAGTACGTAGCACAATGCCTGGCACATAGTAGGTGCTTAATTTAAAAAAAATACTGGATACAATTGAATCCTTTCCCTTAGATTGGATCCTCCTTTCCCCTTTACCCCTAAAGGGGCAAAGATCAGGGTTTTCTAGGGAACTACTAACTCCCTCCTGACATGATCACACCTGAAGAGGGATTGTCCTCTATGCTACCTCATCTCACAGCTTAATTGCCCCCAGCACAGTTCAAGTACCTTTTGACTCTGGATAAATTCCAGGGAGGAGATGGTACACTAGGAAACTGACCAAAATCACAAATGCATAAAACCCAGAGCTAAACACCTAATACTCTATTTAGCTCTATCAAAATTGTTTATTATCTGCTTAGTTATATGGGACATGATGTCTGTCACAAACCATGGAATCATTTTCCTTCTCACTATTCCTGTTCCACCCCTACACACAATGGTTTTCCATGGATTTCAGGACTATGACCTGCAAAATGGAAAGTATAGTTTAAATATCTAGATGGTTAGGAATTTGGACACAGAAAGAATTCCTTTTCGTGATATCTTCTAATACTTAAATACTATTTTTAATAGATACACGATTTCATCAGATTGGAAGCTTACATGGTAGAGGGGTTAGAAGAGCAATGGAACAAGCATTTATTAATTACCTAATTGTACTAAGAGATTTATATCTCACTTAATGCTCACAGCAACCCTGGAGAATAGGGTGCTATGATGATCCCCATTTTACAGATAGGGAAACTAAGGCAGAAAGCCATTAAGTGACTTACCTAGGGTCATACAGCTAATAAGTATATATGGTTAAGTTTGAAGTCAAGTCACTCAAGAAATTAAGTGACTTGCCAAGAGGCTTATATATTGGAAGTGCTTGAGGTATAATTTGAAGTCAGGTTGTCTTGCCTCTAAGATCAGTGCGCTAGCACCTACACCATGCTATCCCTCATTGGTACCTGCTCTAAAACTTACAGGCTTAGAGAACAACCTGGGGCACTAAGAGTTTAAGAGCTTTAATTACTCAGGGTCATAGAGCCAAAGTGTGTCATGATATGTGCAGAATTTGAACCTAGGTCCAGCTTCTTGCCCAGGGTACTATCTATCATTCAGGCAAACAACGTTTGTAGAAATGCAACCTGGCAACTTCCTCCAGGGGCTGCAGGTCCTGCCTCCTCCACAGCCATTGTTAATAAAGAAGCAGACAAGAAAATTCTCTACCAAAGTCTTTGGAACCATCACATGGTTCAACACTGGAAACAGATATCGTTTTATCATTAGAAATTATGTGAAAGGACATGCATTGCCACTCTAGCCAAAGGACCACCTGGACCTTCTCACAACTTGCAGCTGAAACCTCCTATATGTTATGTCTTCCCCTATTAGAAAGTGTGCTCCTTGAGTGTAGGGCCTCTGTTCCATATGTATTGCTAGGCTTTGCACATGATCAGTCCATAAAAATGGTTTTTTCATTCATTCATTCATTCATTCATTCATTCATTCATTCATTCATTCCTTACTCTGAGGCCAGATTCACTGGGTCATTGGTTCTCAAACTTCTTGGTCTCATATCTTTTTTACACTCTCTCTTTTTTTTTTTTTTTAAAGCAATCGGGGTTAAGTAACTTGCCCAAGGTTACATGGCCAGTTTTTTTGTGTGGGTGTTAAGTATCTGAGGCTGGAACCAATCCCGGGTCCTCCTGACTTTGGGGCCAGCGCTCTTACTCACTGTGCCACCTAGCCACCCATTCTTTACACTCTTAAAAATGATTGAGTATGCCTCAGAAAGCTTTTGTTTATGTGGTCTACATCTATCAATATCTATCATATTAAAATTAAAGCATCTTACAAAAATAGTTTTGACCTTACAGACTCATTAAAAGGGTATCAGGAACCCCCACGTATCCAGACATCATACTTTGAGAATGCTTGCTCTACTCCATTCTACCCCAAAGAAGCCATTTTGCTTTCTAATAACTCTACCCACAATTTGCTCTGGCTTCAGAGCCTGTAAGGCCTCATGCACACAGGTACATAAAACAAAGTTGAGTGAGTAATTTAGTGTTAGGGGATTCCAAGCAAGTAATATATCCCCAGCTCTTTTATTCATGAAGTAAATAAATTCAATTATTCTTTATTCAGGGCTGTATAACTAGCTCCTCTCTTGTATTCTCCCCTGCCTCTCCCTGCTGGATTTGTGTTTAGATTGGGATGGATACAGATCTACTTATGAAAGATGAAGAGGAGGAGCAGACGGGGATGTATCAGCTAATGTGAAAGAATAAACTTAAAAGATCAGGGTTCGGGGCCACTCCAAAGCTTTTTCCTTTGTCTGTGGCCTTTTACACGAAGGTGACCAGGGTCATAAGACAATATGACTTAACTCCAGCTTTGTTCTGCTAACTCAAGGGAGAATGAGAGGCCACAGATCTGCTTTTTCACAGATTTCTGGCCTTCCCATGGAGTGACAACTGCCTCCTGGGCTCTGGAATGGCCATGAACTCTGGCCTTTTGGCCCAATGGGGCAGTCAACAATTCTGAGGGTGTAGACCCTGGAGAGATCTAAGCAGCATACCCACTACAGGAGAGTAAGGGGATTGGCAACACTGAAGCTGTCCCATGAAGATAAGATCAGACCAAAAATCTAAGAGAAAAACTGTAGGATTCTAGGACTATGAATGACCTTCCCAGGACCCTTCCATCAATCTCCTGGTCTCTAGGTTGCCTTTGATCAAAATAATTCCCAAGATAAGAAAGTATTTCATTTTCAAAGACCACCATAGAATTATCCTTGACGACATTTTACCAAGAAATAAAAACATGGATTTTGGAAGTGCAAAGGACATTGGAGACAATTTTGTTCAAGGGTTCTTTTTTTTTCTTTTCTTTTTCTTTGCACCATAAACAGTAATAGAACCTACACACCCCTTCTTGGAATTAATGTTTTTAAATAATAGAAGAAAATGATGAAATTCAGTTAGAGGTTAGTGAAAATGAAGATGTAATATTTTCATCATCCAAATTCATGGATCTTCTGAAATCTATTCATAGACTCTTAGATCCATGGACCCTAAGTTAACAACCCCTGATCTAATCTAATTCCCTCATTTTACAAATAAAATAACTGAGGTCCAGAGAGAAGTGTATTGGCCAAAATCACACAGGAAGTAAACCAAAGACTTAGAATCCGAATCAAATACTCTTTCTACCATACCATTCATCCTAAAATCTCACCTCAAGCCTTCATTGTACTAAATCTCAGCATATTTTTACCTTTTTCTTAGGAACTGTGGAGAAGAGTTTGTTAACATCATGAACGCCTGGAAGGATATGTGATGGAAAGGAAGACCAACCTGATAACACCTACTTAATAACATCTGTGCCAGCGAGACTGTTTCAATAAAATCTCAGACAGAAATGAAATAATGCCGGTTAGGCCAGTTATTTGATTTAGGTGATATGGATGAAAGGAAAAAACAAGGACTATCTGAAAATAAGTAATATGTCCAAAATAAAGGAGATGATCATCCCACTGTATTCTGCCTTGGTCGGGTCACATCTAGAGTAAGTACTGTGCTCACTTCCAAACATCACACTTTAGAAGAGATATCAACAAGAGAACATGCAAAGGTTAAGAATGATGGCAAGAAGACTGGAGACAATGAATGTCATTTAGGGACACAGTCACAACCTCCCCGAAACTCAGTTCCTTCATCTGCAAAATAAGTGGTTTGGACTAGATACTCTCTGAGGTCACTTTCAGCACTACATCTATGATTTTGTGATCCTATGAGTTGGGGATGTTTAGCCTGGAAAAGATAAGATGGGTGGAGGAGAGGCATGAGAATCATCTTTAAATATTTTAAGAGCAATCACACGGAAGAGTGATTCAATTTGGTCTAATACTGAAAAGCAGAAGTAGGTCAAAAGGGTAGAAGGTATCAGGAGGCAGATTTTGATTCAATACAAGTGCATTAGGAGATAAATTGGACTTTATTTTTTTCATGTTTTTGTCTGTGTTCTTTTTCATAATATGACTAATATGGAAATATGTTTTGCATGATTGCACATGTATAACCTATATCAAGTTGCTTACCATCTCACAGAGGGAGGAGGGGAAGGAAAGAAGAGAATCTGAAACTCAAAATTTTAAAAATGTTAAAAATTGTTTTATGTGCAATTGGGAAAAATAAAATATTATTTTAAAACTGCACTAAGACTTTTGGGAAAGAGTATAAAAAGCACTTACTACTTCAAAAACAAAAATAATAACAGTATTTACAATTTTTAAAAAGACTTTTGGGACATCCTGTGTATAGTTATTTATCTGCATATTGTCTCCTGTGATAGAATATAATTTCCTGGAAGTTAAGTACTATTCCATTTTTGTCTTGTGCCTATCATTACCTAGCAGAGTGCCTGACACACGGCTGGTGTTTAAAAAATGGAGGTTTATTTATTTATTTATTTTTTATTAAGCAATCGGGATTAAGTAACTTGCTCAAGGTTACACGGACAGTTATTATTTCTGGGTGTGGTGCTGAGTATCTGAGCCCGGATTTGATCCAGGTCATCCCGACACTGGAACCGGTGCTCTTACTCACTGAGCCACCTGGCCGCCCCTAAGCAATTGGGGTTAAGTAACTTGCTCAAGGTTACATGGCCAGGTGTTTCTGGGTGGGTGTTAAGTGTCTGAGCCCGGGATTCGATCTCCAGGTCGTCCCAACACTGGAGCCGGTGCTCTGGAGGTTAATTTATTAAAGTTTTTTTCATTCATTCATTCAGAATAACAGCAACAACAACAAAAAGGAGCTGAGTTGGGGTACATCCCCAGGCAGCATATGCAGAGGTGTCCCGTCTACCAATCAAATGTGCTGGCTCAGCACTGAAAGAACCTTAGTGTTTTGAGATGATGAAACAATATCTTTATTGGTACTGGGCAGAAAAAGTTGTTCTCTCAATGACCCTTCCATCAGTTTCTCTTGCTTCCTATTTACATTGGGTCAGGATTATTCAAGTTTCCCTGGAAGGATAGAGAGAGAAAGCAGCTGTCTTCCCTACCCCTACTCAACACAACACACACATGTGCTCACATAAGCCGACAGCATGAACTACTCTCATATGATAGCTAAAGAAAGGGGAATCAAGTAGCCAAGCTTGATTATACTCCTCTGGATGCCACTTCTGACTTGTATTTCTTTTCTAAGCAAAGATGACAAAGTCAGTGTCGAAATGGACATCTCAACCTAGTCAAAAGAGGCCTAGATTTGAAATCAGAGGCTGCTGTTGTTCAGTTATTTCACTCTTTGTGACCCCATTTGGGTTTTTTTTGGCAAAAATACTGGAATGGTTTGCTATTTCCTCCTCCAGTTCATTTTACACATGAGGAAACTGAAGTAAATAGGGTTAAGTATCTGGGGTTACAAAGTTAACAAGTGTCTGAGGTCAAATTTGAACTCAGGTCCTCCTGACTCCAGGCCCAGACCTCTATTCACTGTGCCACTTACCTGCCCTGGAATCAGAAGAGCTACATTCAAATCCTACATTCAAATTCTATCACTTACAACTTGCATGACTTTGGGCAAGTCAATCTCTCCAAGCCTCAGTTTCTCACTTATAAAATGAAGAGGCTGGACTTGTTGACTCATAAAGGACCTTGAATCTCTAGGGATACGCTCCTATGTTATGACTTGGGGACACCCTTTTGAGCTTGAGATCATGAGTCTAGGAGATGACTAATAGCAATGGAATTTCTGCATCAGAGCAAATGATCATGAAAGAGGATGAAACCAAGCCCTGGTCTGGCTTGCTGGAAGATGTGGACCTGGGAGGGAAGTGTTTACAATGCTTGAGGTGAAATGTTTAAAAAAAAATCTATTCTGCAGTCCCAGCAAATGCCATATGATCTGATGATTACAAGTCTTGACATTCCAGGATAGTATAATGCTAATTATATAAATTCTGCATTCCATTTTAAGTCTTTGTTAATGTGTACTTGTGAGAGCCTTTTATATTTAGCATTTCTTTTGTGTAGAGAAAATAAATAGCAACCCCATTACTGATTCATATTGTACATAGAATAAATCTCTCTTCCCTCTTTGGGGAGACCCTAGGAATGAGCTAAATATATGCTTTAAGTAATTTTTCTCCAGAGGAAAAAAAAAAGATGTGTAATGAGTCAGATTTTGAGAAAAGGAGGTTAATCTTTCATTAAAGACCAGGGTCGCCCAGAACTGAACCCAGTCAGCATGTCTGTGCATCTGGAACAAAACAGGCTACCTTAATAGAGAGGGATAGTCTTCTAACCCCTTAGTCTTGAAGCAGATACTATTTTTAGATAAGGAAAAAATTCCTAATAATCATGGTTGCTCAAAACCAAAGTGGGTTACCTCAGGACATAGTAGACTTCCCCATTCTAGTTCTAGAGGTCTTTAGACAGAGCCTTGGTTACCATTTATAAGGAATGCTGTAAAGATAATTTCTGTCTAGGTCCATTGTACTAGATGACTCGATATCAGAACCTGTACTAGGTGATGAAGGAGTATAAAAACAATAAGATACAAGTTCATACCTCAAGGAGCTGATGATCTTCCTCAGATGCCTGGAAAAATAGAACATATACACACAAGCAGATAGTAAAACTGGTTGTTGTGCAGTTGTTTCAAGCATATCTCACTCTCCATAACCCTATTTGGGGTTTTCTTGGAAAAGATACTGGAGCGGTTTGCCATTTCCTTCTCCAGTTTATTTTACAGATAAGGAAATTGAAGGAAAGTGTAGTGACTTGCCCAGAGTCACACAGCTAGCAAGCATCTGAGGCCAGATTTGAAATCATCTTTAGAGTCTTCCTGATCCCAAGCTTAGTACTCTTTTCTTTCTTTCTTTTTTTTATTTTTTTAATGCTTTATTAACTTCTGATTTACATCATTCGTTTCTGCCAGATTTTGAGTTACAAATTTTCTCCCCATTTTTCCCTACCCACCCCCCAAACTAGCAGTCCCACAGGATATCCCCTCCTCCAATCTTCTTTCTCCCATATTTTTTCCCATACACCTTTAGACTTTTCAAGTGGATATCTTGCCTCAGTGCCTGTATATCTTATTTCCCAATTACATGTAAGATGGTATTAATAATAGTATATATATATATATGTATATATATACACACACATATATACATATATATATATATATTTGAATATTTGATTTTTAAACTTTGAATTCCAGATTCATTCCCTTCCTTCCTTGTCACACACCCTTACTGGGAAGATAAGCAGATCACTATAGGTTATACATGTGTGGCTAATGCAAAACAATAACATAGTAGATATATTGTAAAAGACTGACTATATTTCCCTCCCTCCTATCCCACCTCCCACTAGTTCTATTCTCTGCTTTGATCCTGTCCCTTTTCAAAAGTGGGTGCTTCCAACTTCCCTTCCCCCCAGCCTGCCCTCCCTCCCATCATCCCCCCTCTCATCCCCTTCCCCCCCTACTCTTCTGGAGGGTGAGATACCCTATTTAGTGTGTATTTCGCTCCCTCCTCAAGCCAAATTCAATGTGAATAAGATTGACCCATTCCCTTTTGCCTTCCTATTCTTCCCCTCCATTGTAACCATTTTCCCTTGCCTCTTGTATATGAGATAGTTTACCCCATTCTGTCTCTCTCCATCACCTCTCATTATATTCCTCTCACCTCTTAATTTCACCTTTTAAATATCATCCCTTCCTGTTAAATTGGTCCTGTGCCCTCTATCTATGTATACTTGTAAAGATATATACACACATTCACATATGTATTCATATGCCCATATACCCTCATATATATATGTGTGTGTGTGTGTGTGTGTGTGTGTGTATTTCTAATCCCTTCAACTACCTTGAAAAGTTTCATAAGTTACAATTATTGTTTTTCCATGTAGGAATGTTAATAGTTCAAGTTTGATAAGTTCCTTATGATTTCTTTTCCCTGTTTACCTTCTCATGCTTCTCTTGCTTCTTGTATCTGAATGTCAAATTTTCTATTCAACTCTGGTTTTTTCAGCAAGAATGCTTGAAAGTCCTCTATTCCACTGAATGACCATATTTTCCCCTGAAACATGATACTCAGTTTTGCTGGGTAGGTGACTCTTGGTTTTAATCCCAGCTCCTTTGACCTCTGGTATATCACATTCCAAGCCCTTCGATCCCTCAGTGTAGAAGCTGCCAGATCCTGGGTTATCCTGATTGTGTTTCCACAATATTCAAATTGTTTCTTCCTGACTGCTTGTAATATTCTCTCCTTAATCTGGGGATTCCGGAACCTGGCTATAATATTCCTAGGAATTTTCTTTTTGGGATCTTTTTCAGGAGGTGATCGGTGGATTCTTTCAACCTCAATTTTGCCCTCTGGTACTAAAACATCATTGCAGTTTTCTTTGAGAACTTCCTGGAAGATGATTTCTAGGTTCTTACTTTGATCATGGCTTTCAGGTAGTCCAATAATTTTTAAATTATCTCTCCTGGATCTATTTTCCAGGTCAGTGGTTTTTCCCATGAGATATTTCACATTGCCTTCTATTCTTTCATTTGTTTGGATCTGTTTAACATAATCATAACAAGATTATGAGAAATCTTGATTTCTCATAAAGTCATTAGCTTCCATTTGCTCCAATCTAATTTTGAAGCAATGATTCTCCTCATTGAGCTTTTGAGATTCTTTTTTCATCTGGCAAATTTGGCTTTTTAAGGCATTCTTCTCCTCATTGCCTTCTTGAGCCTCCTTTTGCCATTTGAGTCAGTCTGTTTTTTAAGGTATTATTTTCCTTAGTCAGGCTGTTGACTCTCATTTCATAATTTTTTTGCATTGTTCTCATTTCTCTTCCCAATTTTTCCTCCACTTCTCTTATCTTCTTCTTATGGCCTGTAACTAGCTTATATTTTCCTTTGAAGCTTTTGGTGCAGGAGTTCTGACTTCACTGTTTTCCTCCTGTTCCATGCTTTGCTCCCTTTTGTCCCCAAAATAGGAGGGTAATGTTGGAATCTTCTTTCTGCTTTGTTTCCTTTGCCTTCTCATTTTGCCACTCAATTACTTGACTATTCAGCTTTTTGCCACAGTAGGACTCTGCCACCAGACAGGGGAGCTTTCATCCCAAATGCTGGGGTTTTCTCAGCTGCCGGAGGTATTAGATGGGTGCCCTCTCTGAGGTCTCCACATGCTCTGGCAAGCTGGACACACACCCCAGGACCTCCACCCTAGACTGCAATCCAGATCCAAGCAGGTTAAAGCAAGAGCGATTACCCCTCAGACTGGTGCTTGGTCCCCCTGCACTCTGTAGGCCAGGAGCTGAAGCTGCCACGTGACACTGGCTGGCTGTGCTGGCAACTCGGCAACTTCTTGCCCTGGGGGCAAAAGCCACGCACTCCCACTTACTGGTCCCAAAGTTCAGACTGCACTGGCCTCTCACTTTGTCCTTCGCATCTATGTGTTGATAAATCTGGAAATGGCCACAGCTGCTGCTGAACTGGAGTCCCTCTGGCCCGTGGCTGGTCAGGCCCGCCCTGGGTCTAAAGCCTGGGCATGGGGCTGGGCTCGGCTCTCAGAGCACTGCGCTGGCCGATTCCTGCCTGCTGGCTGTGCTGTCCTCAGCAGGAGGTTAGCTTCTCTGTGTCATTTTGTGGGTTCTGCAGCTCCAAAGTTTGTTTAGAGTCTCCTTTTCACATGAACTGGGGAGGATGGAAGCAGTACTCTATCTACTGTGCCACCTGGCTATCCAATAAAAAAGGACTTGAAGTCAAAAGCCCCTCTGTGGGTTCACAGTTCTTCCAATAACCCATTTAGGTGATCTAGGGAATCCCTTAATTGCTTTGAGCCTCAACTTTCTCTTCTGAAAAATGGGAGCAAAAATAGCTACTTTCCTTGCCTCACAATAATATTGTGGAGTAGAAAATGAAATAATAATTGTGAATTGAATTATTTTAATATCAGTAGTGAGGATATACAAAACAAATGATTGAATACTAGGACTGTTTTCTGAAGTTGCATATTTTCCAGTACAGCTTATGTTTTGATCTTACTATCTAAATAAGTACAGTGAATGAAGTAAGGAGGAACGAATTGTATCCTCAGGTACAGAGTATTTTTCTTTCCTTGAAAATTTTATAAAATGACTCCCACGACCCTTTTTTTGTCCTCCATTCCCACTATAAATTTCTGGGTTCTATTTGGCTTTGAGTAGGTTTAATTCAGTAGCAAGAGTACAAAGATATGATGAGAAGATGCAGTGTAAATTGGTTTTATAAAGTGTGATTTTGATTATTCTGAATTACATAGGCAACAATACTCAGTTTTAAAAAATATTTTTTTCTCATCTTACATGATTCTTTGGGTAACAGTATTTCAAAAAGTTTTTACTATGTGTCAGATTGGGAATACAAATGTAAACAATAATAACAACAAAAATAGTCCCTACACTCAAGAAGGTTACAGTCTAATGGCACAACACAATATATAGAAGGAAGTTGAAATGGGGAGGGTTGTAAGTTACTACAGAGGGAAAAGGAGCTAAGATTTTGAACTAAGATTGTGGCAGTATAACTAACAAAGATGCACCATAAATGTAGAAATGACAAGCCTTGGCAATAGATTGCAGATGTTATATGAAGGAGAGTGGGGAGTTGAAGATGACACCAAGGTTTTGAACCTGGGTCACTGGGAAAATGGTAGAGTCCTCTACAGTAAAAGGGAAATTCACAGGAAAGGGGAGAGGGAGAGGGAGGAAAAATGGTGAGTTTCAACATATTAAGTTTGAGATGAGTACGGGTCATCCAGTTCAAGATGTCTAAGAGGCAGCTGGTGATACATGACCATAGTGCAGGAGAGGCTAGGATTGAGTAGATAGGCTTGGGATTTGTCTGGTTAACTGAATCCATAGAAGCTGACAGGTTCACTAAATAAGATAGCATAGAGGGTAAAGGCAAGAGGGCCCAGGACAGGGCCTTAGGGGACACCCAAAATTAGTGGGAGTAACATGGATGAAGAGCCAGCCCAAAGAGACTTGAGAAAGAGTAGCCAGATAAGTAAAGGGAAAACGAGGAGAATGCAGTCATGAAAACCTAGAGATAAAAGAATTTTCAGGAAGAAAAGGTTATTGACAGAAGCTTCAAAGAGGTCAAGAAGGCTGAGGATTTATGAAAGGGCATGAGGTTTGGTGGTTAGGAGGTTACTGATAACTTTGGAAGAAGCAGTTTCAGTTGAGTGATAAGATCAAAGGCCAGACTGCAGAGGGTTTAGAAGAGAATGAGAAGAAAGCGATACTGACACCGAGGAGAACCAGGAAAGGTTCTCCATAGGAGAAAGCAAAGGAGCCCAAGTAGAGAAGAGGAGGAAATGTGTCTCACGGATTAGAGGCAGCCTCTGCAAAGGCACCAAGGCAGGAGATGAAATACTCATTTCCAGAACTGCAAATAGGCCATTGGGGCCAGAACTTAATGTGAAGGGCGAAATGTGAAATAATTCTCAAAAAGGTTGGCTGGAGCCAGACTACGAAGAGTTTTAAATGTCAGTGTGAAATGTGTTCATTCTATACTAGAGGAAAATAGAGAGACCCCTTCTGTGAGTGAGTTTCAGACTGTGAATATGGGCACTTAAAGCTGTTCCAGAAGTTGCATTTTCTTATGGTTCTGTCTGCTGAGCTCATGCTTAAAAGCATTCAATAGCCCTACTCAGTACAGGATGGGGGGTTTCATATTTAAAAGTGCTAAGGGTACCTTCCAATATCTCTTCTCTTCTGCCCTGTGGCAGGGTTCTATTCCCCAGGTTTTCTTACCACCTGCCCATATGATCTTGGTAATGCCATGCTACCCTGATCCCTTTTCCCTTCTGGTTTCCCCTTTGAAAGTCTCCCTTCTCCCAATTTCTCTTTTTCTACTTTCTGCTTTAGTTACTGATAGGAAAGAGGCCAATACTTGAAGGCATAACCCAGACTTAGAAAGTCAATGATGAGTTAACAGGTTGAGTTTAAGGTGTTATCAATTTTCCAATTAGAAATAGCCAACACACCTACCTAACCAGAATAGCATGGAAGGATACAATCAGATAATTGAAAAAACATGAAAAAAGAGAAATGTATAGGTAGTTTCATAGGGAGCAACTAGGGGAGATAGGATATGCTCTGTGGAATGTTTTCCATCATACTTCTTTCTAAAGAAATGACTGGAAGGTAAATCCTATTTTCTTAATGACTTTAGTTATGAAATCAGGGGGCCTTGCCAAAATGGGGGAGAGGGGCAGGAACCCTGAATTCAAAGACATAATCAAAAACATTTTGTCAAGGAAGTGCCAAGTGGCCTGTACCTTTGGCATATTGGGTGTTAAATGAGCAGATTCTGGGGAGTTGACTTTTCCATTGAAAGAATATTGAAATTTCCTTCACAAATCTGAACACCAGTCTAGCATACTTCATTGACTTTTCATAATGATGGAATTTTTTTCCCTTGCCTAGGGGTCTCCTTACGAGGTTCTGCATGATAGAAGTTCTTCACGTTAAGTATACACTTAATGATTAATAGTATTCATATCATACTTTAAGATTTGCTAAGCACTTTGCATATGCTCTCTTACATGATCCTCACAGTACTCCTGTGAGGATGGCTATTATTATCCCCATTTTACAGATGAGAAAGCAGAGGCAGACAAAAATCACATAACTTTCTCAGTGTCAAAGAGCTAGGGAGTGTTTGAGAGTCCAGTGTTCTACTCATTTCTCCCACATTAGCTGAATTGAACTGGATTAAATTGGATTGACATTTGGATTTTTAATGAAAGTTCTGTAAGGTTCTTTGTATGTTAAAAAAAAAAACACCTGCTAAAAGAAATCCTACTATATGGAGATTTGAGTTAAATCTAGTCAGCCTGATATTTGGGGAAATATCCATTGGGATAAGGGTGCATTTTTCTTGAGAATAGACTGGAACAGATACCACTACCAAACACACCACCACCAAACATCACCAGTAACAAATACATACACCTCACTAAAAAGAAGTAGTCATGGAGAGTCCTATTCTTTCAAAGTAGAAACATAGTTCTCTGACTTGATCTTTTCTTCTGCCTTTTGAGAGAGTGAGGAGTATACCATTGTGATTCCATATTCAGGGAAATGGATGTGGGGGGTCTAAAATACAACTGGGGGCAATACAAAAATGATATTTGAGAGAGAGTGAGACAAAAAGAGACAGAGAGATGGGGGAAAAGGGGAAGAGATGAGGGAGTACAGAGGATGAGAGAGAGAGAGAGAGCAATAAGGGAGGAAGAGGGAAAGAGATAGGGGGAGGACAGAGGGAGTGACAGGCAGAGAAGAGAGGAAAGAAGAGAAACAGAGAGATGGACAGAGAGAGAGAAGTGGGAGAAGACAGAAAGAGATGAGGGAGGTCAGAGGGAAAGAGATAGAGACAGAGAAATGGAGAGAGAGATGAGAGAGAGAGAGGAGAGAGAGAGAGAGAGAGAGAGAGAGAGAGAGAGAGAGAGAGGGAGAGAGAGAAAGGGAGAGAGAGAAGAGAGACAACACAGAGAAAGGAAACAGCAGGTTTCCAGCACAGACTGCGAGAAGAGTCAGAGGTCAAAGGCGATGTGAGTTTACCATAACTGTACAACCAGCAACAAGGAAATCACCAAATCAGAGGAAGAATGGAGCCAGAAAATCACAGAAATGGGGTTAAAACTAAGATCAACAAAACCAGTAACAGGGTAAGTCTAAGTAAAGGAATCAGTGGTGTAAATTGTTTACTGCAATTTACTCCACTCAGTGGGTAGGTAGCACCTGTAAGCTTTTAAATTAGGGCTGTGTGGCTAGTTACTCTAGGAGGCCCTGGTTTACCTGTACATCATCTGGAGTGAGGAGACAGCTCTCTAAGGGAAAAATAATGTGGGAGAGAACATTCTTAATTGATGCCTGAGGCCCAAACTAGGAATCAAATTAAGTTGTGGTTGATTTAATTAAAGGATGATGAGAAATGTACCTATATATTTACAGAGAAAGCTTGCTCTGTGGTAACTTTGTAGTTTGTTGATACTGCTTGTGTTTAGCTGTTTTAATAAGAAATTATATTTTGGGGGCAGCTAGGTGGCGCAGTGAATAGATCATTGGCCCTGGATTCAGGAGGACCTGAGTTCAAATTCAGACTCAGACACTTAACACTTACTAGCTGTGTGACCTTGGGCAAATCACTTAACCCAATTGCCCTGCCTTCCCCCTCCAAAAAGAAAAAAAAGTGGTAAATTCATGGTTGTAACCTGGATCAGAGATAAAATGTGGGCGTTACAATTTGACCCATGAACCCAAAGTCCCAATCTGGGGCTCACCTGGTAGAAAAATATGTTAAAAGGGTAAAGATGACATGAAGCATAACATTACAAGATGATTGATGGCAAATGGAACTTCATACTTGTAAATCCTCTGACTTTGCTAGCTTTCTCCTTTGTTTTTACCAATATCTAACAGAGATGGGCTATAATACCTTGCTTCAAAAGTAGGGATAGTAATGGTATCCTCCAAACAGAATATACTTTAGGCTCTAGTCTTTTGATCCTGAAAAAAAGTTATGCTATTCCCCTAGAATTTAGGGTCCAGATCTAGGTAATTCCTTTGATTTAGGGAACTCCTAGAGAGGACTCTCCCTCTAACAATATAGACTGCCAAATATTTGTAATAAATAGCTTTTAAAAATTACCTGAGGTACTCAGGGTTTAAGTGACTTGCTGAGAGTCACACAACCTATAGTGTCAGAGACAGGACTTGAACCCATATCCATACTGACTCTGAGGCTAACTCTTTACCCACTAGACCATGCTGTCTTTCAGTCCTCTATTTTATTAGTACTATAAGTTGAAATTTCCATATACTGAATTCTCGAAAATAAGGGATATTTTCAATTGTTACAGTCTCAGAATCACAGAATCTCAGACTTCAAAGACCATCTGGTTCAAGCCACATTAGAAGAGGAATTCCTTCTATTGCATTCCCAGTAAGTGGCCAGCCTAGTATTTGTTTAAAGACCTCCAATGAGGGGAAACTCACTATTGCACAAAACAATGGATTCCACTTTGAGATAATTTTCTTTTTTAGCAATTCTTTCCCAAATTGAGCCTAAATTTGCCTCTTGAGCCAAGCAGAACAATTCTAATCTAATGTTCATCTATTTGAATACTATTATGATATTGCCCCTAAGTTTTCTCTAATCTAAACACTGCCATTTTTGTCACATGATCCTCATATGTCATCAACTTAATACCCTTTACTACCCTGGCCGCCATTTTGTGGACAAGCTCCTATGTCCATGTACTTCTTTGAATACAAGCCAAACATTTAAACTCTACTGCAGAGAATGAAGCTCTGATGGGTTGGCCTTGTTGTTTGAATGCCAAATGTACGTTTACCTAAAAGACTATTTAATGGAGAACTTACACAAGGCAGGCACTGACATGGAGGTCAGAAGTGATACAAGGACACTCTCAAGGGCTCTCTGAAGAACTTTGGAATTGATTGTGTGACACGGGAGACACTGGCACAGGACAACCCAGCATGGCATGCTTGTATCAAAGAAGGCACTGTGCAACATGAACAAAGCAGAATTACAGTAGCTCAGAGAAGCACAAATTTAGTGACATCTCTACTCCAAGTGTTCACATGGACTATGTGTGCCCAACCTATGGCAGAGCCTTCTGAGCTCATGTTGGTCTGCTCAGCCACAGATGGACACACTGGGCCTTCGTCCCAACATAGTGGTGTCATCTGGGTCCTTTTCCAACCAACCAACTCCTTTGAGTACAGATTCAGTCCATAAAATTGGACTTATTTGTGAATAGGATCAAATTCACCATCTAGGTGTCTGTCCCATCCTCCCCTTAACTTCCTTCTATCCCTTTCAGGCTCCTTATATTTTATTCCCCTACATACACTCCATGATACTACTATGGTGACCTTACTGCTGTTCCTCCCACAAGGTACTCCATCTCCCATCTCCATGCCTTTGTACAGGTCATCCCCTTTGCCTTCCTTTTCCTCATTTTGATTTTCAAACCCTTGGCCTCCATTAAGACTCAGCTCAAACCCTACCTCCTATAGGAGGACTTTCCTTCTCCCCCCAGATGCTCAGGTAACTTCTCAGGTTAGCTTCCACTTACTCTGTATATCTTGTACCTGCCTCATTACTTACATGTTGGCTCCCTCATTAAAATGTGTGCTCTAATGAGGAAAGGGACTGGTTTTGTCTTTCTTTATATACCCAGACCTTAGCTCAGTGCTTGGCACATACTTAGTAATTAATGATTGATCTGGCCTACTCTCAGGGCTGGATCAATTAAACTTGACAACTAACTTTTTGTTGCTTAGTCATTTTTCAGTCATGTCTGACTCTCTATAACCCTATTTGGAGTTTTCTTGGCAAAGATACTGGAATGATTTGCTCTTTCTTTCTTCAGCTCATTTTACAGATGAGGAAACTTGGGCAAACAAGGTAAAGTGACTTGCCCAGGGTCATATAACTATTAAGTGGCAGGTCAGAAAGATGTGTCTTCCTAACTCCAGGCTCAGCACTCTACCCACTGCTCCACTTAGCTGTCCAACAAACATTTATTAAGAGCCTACTATGTGCCAAGTACTTTGCTAAATGCTGGAGATACAAAGACAGAATTAAATAGTCCCTGCCCTCAAGGAACTTACATGCTATCAAGGGACTACAGCAAATGCACAGATAAGTAAATAAAATAAGTAGATTCAAACAGCTCTATGGACTGCAAGAATGAATTAAAAAATATGACCTGGGCTGATAAACCACTGCTAGTGAAGAAAATGGTATAGATGGAGAGAGAGGAGACCATAGAGCTAGAAAAACATGTAGCTTGACTGAAAAGAAGTGCAGGGGGAAGGGACAGGACTGTGGATGGGAGATGATGATATTAATGATGTCCAATAATGGACTGGAGTAAATTCAAAAGGAATAGAATATTAATGATTACGGAGATCAAGAGTGACTTCCTGTAGATGTCTGGAAGCTGTGCTTTGAAAGAAGTTGGCATTCTACTAGATGAAGGTGAGATCAACATGATGCCAGTGACTTTTCCTTGTTCTTTTCTCCCTGTGATTCTTATCCCTATCCAATGTTCACCTGTTGAAATAATCTCTAATTCAATTGTGTAGCAAATTATAGAATCATAAAATTTATAGCTAGAAGGGACTTTAGCAATCCCCTTGTCCAACCCTCAAATTTTACTAATGAGGAAACTGAGGCTCAGTAAGGTAGCATGACTTTCCCTTAGTTCCCTTAACTACCAAGTGTCAAAGCTGAGATCCAAACCCAGGTCCCTTGACTCTAATCCCAGTACTGTTTCCACTCCACCACTCTGACCATTATGAGAATCACAAATTACTTGTTTCCTCAGTGCTATTCTGGGGACATAGCTTCATAGCTCCTCTTTGGATTACTGAGCCTGCCAACTCTCCCTTCTGGCTGCCAAGCTTTAGTAGTATCAATAAATGCTCAGCAAAGAGTCTGCTGTAAATAAATCAAGTTTCCACCCTCGTAACCAATAAATAAATTGTTTATGGTGGTTCTGGGTGGTGGTCCATCTTGTTAGGGGGTCTGTCTGAATTTTCCCAGGGCCCAGGTTTCAGGTAGCACTCCCTGACTCTTGGCAAAATGTGTCAGGCAGAGACCTGGCTCAGGGGGTAATGGAACCAGGGACAAATGGATGTAGCCATTTCTAAATTATGTAGGGTATTTTTCCCAATCCATCTTTAGCAAGCACTATTTCCCAACTGCAGTGAACCAGATAGGAAACAAAAGGTTTGGGTTTGTAAAAGAATGAACAATTTCTTGTCTGTCTCCATGGACAGGTGCCACTGAGGATGCTGAAAAGAGAAAAAACCCAAACAATGAAGTGAGTCCCCTACCCACGTGCTGTCAGATGTTTGATGGAGGGAAAAATCCATTGAGCAAATACAATGACTGTGTCTCCTACCCTTCTTGTAGCAGAAAGTTGGACTGGACAGCATTAATATCCTCATCTCCCATCCATGGTCCTGTCCCTTCCCCCTGCATTTGTTTTCACTCCAACTCCTTGTTTTTCTAGCTCTACCGTTTTCCCTTTCCCCATCTACATCATTTTCTTAACTGGCAGTGGTTTGTCAACCTAGATTATATTTTTTAATTCACCAAATACTCTTGCAGTCCATGGAGCTGTTTTGATTTAACAAAGCAAGGGAAAGGAAAATAAATTGTCCTTGTTTGCAGGTAGTTAAATGTTAAGCCAAGAAGTTGGGGTGGTCTGGAAGGAAGAAATGCCATTCATTATGAGAGTCAATTATGAATTGAGATTATTCTGTCATCTTGGTTGCACCTGCTGGTTTAGGATACTCCCTGGGGGACCATGTCTCTGAGAAGATATTTCTTTAGAAACTCTAAAGACAGGTGCCCAGAGTTTTTTGTCTTTATGGTAAGCTAAGCCTGGGAGGAGGGGAGAGATGTATGTATGTGTGCAATGGCACTTGGCACAATGCATTGATAAGTATTTAATGAATGAAAACAGTGAATGACTAAAAATTGACAATTTCTAGTGAATGATGTCATTCTTTATATTTGTTTTATATTATTAACTAAGCAATATAAATGCCTTTTCTGGTAAATCAGTTTGGAAATCTTTTTTTTAACCAACTCCTTTGTGATTCTCCTATTTCTGTCATAGCCAGTGTTTCTGCTTCCTATAAATAGTCACTTGAGGAGTACAGGAAAAAAAATACACTAGACCAGGCATCAGAAGACCCACATTGAATCCTTTCAGGACAGAGACAAGTCCAAGGATCCTAAATTAATAACTCCAACCCCCTTTTCTTATGGATCAGGAAACTGAGGAGAAGAGAAATGAAATAAGTTGTTCAGATCACACAGCTAACAAATAAAAGAACCAGGATTTAAACCGTAGTCTCCTGACTCAAAGTTCAGGGTATTTTCCACTTTACCACACTCTATCCATCCATATTACTTACCTTTTCTTATTTTCAATTGCCCCATCTACAAAATGACAATTATAATACTTATTCTACCCTACTTGCCTCTTGGAGTAGGTGTGCTGATTGAATGAGATAATGTATATATAACATTATAAATTGCATAATAGTATACACAGGGAAAGTATTTTTATTCCTCATTCAGCTGATGATTATTATGCAGATACTATTGCTACTGTTAAATTATATCACATGATTTAATAGCCTCATGGAGATGGTGTATTCAAATTCAGCCTCAAATCCTTGCAAGTTGCGTGATCTTGGGCAAGTCACTCTGCCTACCTCAGTTTTCTTATCTGTAAAATGGAGATGATAATAGAATTTACCTTACAGGGTTGTTGGGAAGATAAAATGAGATAATATTTGTAAAACTCTATAAATCTTAAAGTGTCTGTTTAAATGCTAGCTATTGTCCGCTTTCTCCTCCTCCTCCTCCTCCTCCTCCTCCTCATCCTCATCTCAATTTACAGGTGAGAAAATGGAAATTTAGAGAAGTTATAGGATCATGGATTTAGGGTTTGAAGCAATCTTAGAAATCATTTAGTAAAAGGGGTCAAACATACAGCCTTGTAGCCCACTCCTTAATGAGGATCAAACCAGATTGAAATGTACTTGAGAAATATTTGACAAACTAAAATACAATAAAATACAATACAATAGATAATGTTATAAGTCAATGGTTCTAAGTCAATATGCATACAGTAGGGATCCTTATGTCCAGGTTAACGGAACTGTTTCTACTGGAGTTTGATACTACTGATATAATAATACAGCCTCCTTTTTATTTTACAGATGAGGAAATTGAGATCCAGAGAGATTAAATGGTTTGCCCAATACCATGCAGGTTGTGAATGACAGAGGTAGGATTTAATCCTAGGTCCTCTGACTCCAAATTCAATTCTTATTCCATTGAACAAATGATTTGCTCAAGGTCTCACAGTTAGTATGCTGCAGAACCCATATTTGAACCTTGGATTTTCTGACTCTAAATGCATCTCTTCTTTTATTATGATTCAGTGGTCAATCCTCAGAGGGTCAAACCCTCTGAGAACTCGAAGCCAATGTCTTCTTCCTCATTGTATCCCCGATAGACTCTTAAACTGAATGAATTAGTTGTAGAATTGACTCAAATTAATGAGGATCTGAAATCTAACAAAATGGAAAATAGAGGGGAGACCCAAAACAGAAGAGAAAGCATATAGGATGCAAGTCTTGAACCCCAGGGCAGAGGAACTCTGAGCATGAGGAGCAGAGTTGCTGCTGGGTCTCCAGTTAGGTCTGACAGTTAACATAATGTTAGTGGAATGTTGACAACTGAAGATGAGGGATTCAGTGGCTATGAAGGAGCAAGCACAGAGATCAATTTATACATATGAATTTATAGTACATCTCAAAGAATATCTTAGCACCTTAACAACACAGGGGAAGCATTTGATTCTGCAAGAGATGCTGCTCAGTGTGACATGTGCCTAACAGGTAAGGTGTCTGGGTAATGGAATGATCACTCACTGTCAGACTGCCCTTAACTAGGGTGAGAGGGTGCATAATGCAAGATGGCACAAACTGGTTGGACCTTAGAGCACATGTGAGCTGATTCTGAAGTGGTCTTTGAAATCCAAGCATGTGGAATGGCTACAGAGAAGGTGGCTAAAGTGCATTGGTAGCTGAACAAACCTCAGGCTTTGATTTGGGGGTCTATTCCAGGCAGAGAGACCTGAGACAGATATACCCCATTAATTAGAGAGAAGGATGCAGCTGCTGGTGGCAATGCTGAAAGTGAAAGTTTATAGGTGATGGAAGCAAGAAGTCCATGATGCAATCCAGTGGGAGAAATGAGGAAATAGATGAGTTATTTCAGGGACTGAAGTCAGAGGATCACAGGGTTTCAGAACACTAAGAGGACAAAAACCTCATCTCTTCTAATTATTCACCATGATAATGATTCCTTCTACCATATCCCTGAAGAGTGATCCTCCAGCTTTTGCTCAAATACTCCCAATGATGAGAGAGTCACTACCTAATGTGGTACCTTATTCCATTTCTGGAATGCTTTAGTTGTTATATTGATACAAGATCCATCTCCCTATGACTTCTAAGGACACAGATAAGAAAGGACATTGAAGGGCAGCTACGTGGCACAGTGGATAGAGCATGGGCCCTGGAGTCAGGAGGATCTGAGTTCAAATTTGATCTCGGATACATATTATATATGTGACCCTGGGCAAGTCACTTGACTCCCATTGCAGAGGGAAGGAAGGAAGGAAGGAAGGAAGGAAGGAAGGAAGGAAGGAAGGAAGGAAGGAAGGAAGGAAGAAAGGAAGGAAGAAAGGAAGGAAGGAAGGAATAAAAGGAAGGAAAGAAAAGAAAGAAAGAGAGAAAGAAAGAAAAAGAAAGAAAAAGAAAAGAAAGAAAGAAAGATAGAAAGAAAGAGAGAGAGAGGGAGGGAGGGAGAGAGAAAGAAAGAAAGAAAGAAAGAAAGAAAGAAAGAAAGAAAGAAAGAAAGAAAGAAAGAAAGAAAGAAAGAAAGAAAGAAAGAAAGAGAAAGAACACTGAAAAACTTAAGGACATTTAAAGGAGGGCAATGGGATGGTGAAACATTTAAGTGCATTCCATTTGAGAAGAATTTGAATGAACTTTGAAGAGAATGTAGCCAAGAGAAGAGAATATCAGGATCAAAGATCTAGAGCTAGAAAGGATCTTGAAGGTTATCTACCCCACTTTCTTTGATCTTTCAGTACAGATGAGGAAACTGAGACCCAAGGACATTAAAAGATTTACCCAAGGTCACACATGTATCATAGGATACACAATAGCTGTCTTCAAGTATCTGAGGGGCTGTCATATGGGAGGGATTAAATTTCTTCCTCATGGGCCCAGAGAGCAGAACTAATCAGTGGAAATTTCAAAGAATCAAATTTAGGTTTGATATCAGGGGAAAAGGATCAATAATAACACTTCCTTCTACCTGGAGCTATCCAAACATTATCTAAACCAGGCTGTCTCAGAAGACAATGGAGTCTTTCTTCCCCATTGGTCTTGCTGGAAAACCTTCAGAAGTCTTCCCAAAAAAAAGGTCCAAACTCGTTGCCTTCAACTTGGATGGCCACTTGTAGAGGATGTCCTAAGAGGCATTCTTATTTCATATATGATTTGGACAAGAAAGCCAGAGCACTAAGTGGCCAACTGAAATTCTGGGCTTCTGGAATTCCACTCTCCTTGATTCTAATTCTACCCTCTGGGGCCAAGGAAAAGAAATCTCTTCTCTCTTTCATATGACATATCTTTGAAAATGTGTCTCCTTGAGACTTTTTTTTTCTTCATGACTAAACATCACCAGTTCTTTGCACCATTCCTCATATGAGATTGTTTTAAGATTTCTCTCCATAATAATCACTTTCTATTTTCTGGATTCTCTGTATGGACCAATGTTCTTCCTAAAATGGTACAAAATGAGAGGAAACATTTGTAATATTGACAGTGGCCAAAAAACAGTCACACTTTGTATATTTTCTTTTCCTTATTCTACCACTTCTGGAGGGACTATGTTTGTCAATTATTATTTTTCTAGACATATTTCTTAGGGAAAGATAGTATGGTAAAATATAAAAGCATGAAATTTGAAATCAGAAAAATTTGGGTATAGGTATTATCTTAGATACTAGCTATATGACCCTAGTCCATTCCCTTAACCCTTCTCAAAAGCCTCACTTTTCTTACCTGTAAAAATAGAGATGTAAATAATAGCATATACCTAAAAGTTTGTCAGGAGGACAAGATGAAATCATGTAGGTTGTTTTTGGTTTGGTCATTTCAGTCATGCCCAACTCTTCATGACCCCTCCTGGGGTTTTCTTGGCAAAGATACTAGAGTGGTTTTTCATTTCCTTCTCTAGCCTGTCTTTACAGATGAGGAAACTGAGGAAAAGGGTTAAGTGACTTGCCTAGAGTCACACAGATAGGAAATATCTGAAGTTAAATTTGAACTCATGTCTTCCTGACTTAAGGCCTAGCACTAAGTGGTATCTAAATGTCAATAATAATGTTTGTTATTATATATTCAGGGAAGGACTTGAAATTGGTGGCCCAAAGACAGTCAAATGACCAGTTTCTAGACATTCTGCCTTGTAGACAATAGGATCTTCTTTATAGATACGAGGTTTTATTCATGTACAGAGTGGCTTGAAATTGATTCATTTACCTCCTTAAGTTCAACCCATTTTTAAGTTAAGTGGAGGTTCTCATTTTCTACAGTGGAATTAGTTTGGAATTGACCTATTTTTAAAATGTCAATTTCTAGGGAAAGAAGCAGGCACTAGTCCTCTACCTTTCTCCTCTGAAGTTACAGAGGCTGTTTTTGTCTCGTGTACATGTGACATGTACAAGACTGTGACATAGAAGTAGCTGGCATTTACCACAGACAGACAAATAGATAGATAGACTCCTGGACCCTGATCAAATACAATATAGTGAACCTACTGTGTAAATAAATGAAAAATGAATTGGGAGAATTTCAGGTCCTCCTGAAAAGGATCTCAGAGCTCACGATGTTAAGCCCTTTCTGGGATTCAGTCTTTGGTATGAACATCATGAAAACCCCCCAGAGCAGTGTGTGCTTGCAGACATGAAGCCTGAGATCCTGCAGACTGTGGAATAAAAAAGCATACATATCATCAATGTTACAGGTCACATATGCCAAAGGGCTTATGGGTGGTCACCAGATGGATTAGCTTAGAAGCTATGTGACCTCTTACAAGCAGCTTAGCTTCTCTGAACCTGAAATGATATGTGTATGATGTAGTTCTCCCAGGGTTGTTGTAAGGATCAAAATACATGAAAAATACTCAGACTACTTGAAAGTGCTATGTAAATGTCAGTCTTGTTACTGACATTATATAAGTTAGAGATACAAGATTTAGGAGTGTTCACAAGAGGAAGGAATTACTCCCATTCTAGGAAGGTCAGGATAGGTTTCATAGAAGAGCAGACATAATCATTATTCTATAATTCCTCCTTTCTCCTCCCTAGATCCCTATTAATCCAGCCCTTTTTTTTTCTCCCATTGCATCCTGGGACATCTCCAGTCATCCAGATGAATATCTGACCTCTGGGTCCAGATGGCTCTGGAGGAAAAAGTGAGGCTGGTGACCTTGCACAGCCCTCCCTCCCTCAAATCCAAGTCAACTGCAAGTCATGTCATCACCTCCCTGATGTCATGGTCCTCTTTGAGAAGGAAGGGCAAACACAACAATTAATCCAGTTCAATTCAATTCAATCTGAAAAGGATTTGTTAAACTTATTATGTGTCAAGCCCTGTATTGGGTGCTTGACATTTACAGACAAAGCCTGAAATTGTCTCTGCCTACAAGAAGCTTACATTCTGTGGAGGAACTCTGAATATAGGTAAATAAATACAAAACACCTACAACTCAGATACAAAGTAACTTCAAGAAGTAACAATAATAAACAGAGGTTAGAGAGAGAAGTCAAGAAAGGTTTTCTGTAGGAGACCCTATTTGAGTTTAGTTATGATGGAAGTTGGTGGTTCTAAGGTTACAGAAGGTGCAGGTGAGGAGGAAGAGCATCCTAGGAATGCAGGACAGCCTATACAAAGCCAAGGAGGCGGGAGAGAGAATGCCCTATACCAGAAGCAGCACGTATGACATTTTGGTTAGAGTGTAGAGCTCATGAAAGGGAGTAGTGTGAAATCGTCCTGGAAAGAAAGGTTGGAGCCAGTACTGGGCTTTAAACACCAAACAGAGACAATGGGGAGTCATTGAAACTTCTTGAGGAGAGGAACGAAATGATCAGACCTCTGTTTTAGGAATATTGATTAGGAAGCTGTGTGAAGTCCAGATTATAGAGGAGAAAGAATGGGAGCAGGGGGACCAAATAAGAAGTGACTGCAACAGGAAGAAAAGAAACAAGTATTTATTAAGTTCCTACTGTGTGCCAAACACTGTGCTAAGTACTTTACACATATTACCTTGTTTAATACTTCTTTACAACAGTACTGGGAAGTACGTGCTGTTATTATCCCTATTGAACAAATGAGGAAACTGATTCAGACCAAGGTTAAGTGACTTATAGAGAGGAAAGAAGAGAAAGGGAATAAGCATTTATATAATACCTACTATGTGTCAGGCACTTGCTAAACACTTCACAAATACCTCATTTGATCCTTCTTCCCAACTGCACTGGGAGGTAGGTGCTGTCATTATTGCTATTATACAATTGAGGAAATTGAGTCAGATCGAGGTTGAAAGATTTATGGAGTGGAGGGAAAGGGAATAACAGCGCCATGTGCCAGGCACTGTGCAGAGTGCTTTACAAATGTGATCTCATTTGATATTTAAAATGATCCTGTGAGGTAGGTGCTGTTACTATCCCCGTTTTATAATTGAGGAAACTGAGACAAACAGAGGTTGAGACTTACCCAGGATCACAGAGCTAGTTAAGTATCTGAGGCCAGATGGGAACCCAATTCTCTCTGAATCCAAGTCCAGTGCTTCATTCACTGTACCCACCTCAATACCTCTGTCTTCCATCCCATTTGGAAAGTGTGGCTAGATGAGCTCCATTTTGAGAGTCAAGATTTCTTAGGGGAGGAGGGAGTATGACCAGCAGATTAAGGGTGACCGTGTGAGGTGGGGTATGGGATCCAGGAAGCTTTCTCAGCACTATTTAACTTGGATCTCAGCAAAATTGTCCTTTCGTCTTCCCTTGGTTATTTATACTTTTTAATTCCAGACTAGAGCTCATAATTAATTGATCATGGCCACAGAGCTTTCGTCCAGGTTTGATAAGGGAGACTGCTTTAGATCCTTCCAGTGATAAAAGATCCTCTCCTTTGGTGCCTGTTAATAAGTTATCAGGAGAAAGGTAGTGGCCAATAAAGCCATTTCCTAGAGGTTATCAAGCCCACACATTTTCATCTTAACTCCACAGACACCAGCCAGTGGGGCTGTAACCTTTACATATGAAAAGGGGAGCCAGGGTACTGCTCAAAAAAAAAAATCAGTGTCTTGGTGTTTTCATCCTGGACTGTTTTCTTCTCACAAAAAACGCTTCAAGTTTAAACTAAGCTTCAATTCCCGAATAAAAATTTAGTAAGAAGTGAAGGATTCAGGTGTCCTTTAACATACCCTCCCAACTTAAGATTTCGACTGAATCTTTTTTTTTTTTTGAGGTGGGGAGGGTTAAGTGACTTGGGGTTAATTGGGGTTAAGTGACTTGCCCAAAGTCACAGCTAGTAACTGTTAAGTGTCTGAGGCAGGATTTGAACTCGATCCTCCTGACTACAGGGCCAGTGTTCTATTCACTGCACCACCTAGCCACCCCCTAATTTCTGCTGAAACTTCATTCAGTTGAGTACACAGAGAACCAGGAAGCAAGCAGATAATCTAAGGTTCACCATGGTTCCTACAGGTGCAAGATTTGGTAGACTGAGTCCTCTTCACAAGGGCACAGCTCTGCTCTATGGAAAGCATTTGAACCAGGATCACCAAGCACTTACAAAGGGCCAGGTACCATGACCAGAGCTGGCATCATAGTATCACAGAGAAAGAAGCTCAGTGGTCATCTACCATCACATCATATCTTGTTTAAGCCCACTTCTCTCTACTCACACAGTCATCATTCTAGCTCAGGCCCTTATCACTTAACCTCTGGACTATTGTAGTAACTTGGTGGTAGGTCCACCTGCCTCCAATTTCTCTCCATGTCAGCCCATCTTCTACTGTCTACTGTCAAAGTGATCTCCCTAAAACACAAGTATGACCATGTAACCCCCATCCCCACCCCCCACACACACACATACACACACACTCCCATACACACACATACACCACCTGAGTTAACTTGCCTAAGGACACCAATCTATGTTTTATCCATGCCAAACATGTCACAATCATATTAAAAAAATATCCAGCTAGAGGGGTGGCTAGGTGGCGCAGTAAATAGAGCACCGGCCCTGGAATCAGGAGGACCTGAGTTCAAATCCTGCCTCAGATACTTAACACACACACAAAAAAAAAACTAGCCATGTGACCTTGGGCAAGTCACTTAACCCCAAATGCCCTCCAAAAAGCTATATATATATGTGTGTGTGTGTATGTATATCCAGCTAGAACACCACATATCTAGAGAACATGCTTTAATTCCACTATGATGGAAAATATTCTTCATTCTCAAAACAGAAAAAAAATCTCTTCTTCCTGTTATTAGCAGTTCTGAACATAAGATTTTTTTTTTAAAACAAATTCCAATAACTCCAATTACCTCTAGGATCAATCATAAAATCTTCTTGTTTTTAACTTTTAAATAACTGGCTTTTAATTATAAATTCCTCTGGCTTTTAACTAGCCCTTTCCTACCTTAACACCATTCCCCAGACTCTATGATCCAGTGACATTAGCTTTCTTGTTATGCCTTACATCTTCATATTCAGACATTTTCACTGGTTGTCCCCCATTCCTGGAATTTTCTTCTTCATGTCTGCCTCTTGGCTTCCCTGGTTTCCTTTGGGTCCCAGTAAAAACTGGCTTATCTTATTGTTCCTCAGTCACGACACTCTGTCTCTGGATATCATGCCTTTTCACTGACTCTCTCTAGATACTTGGAATGCTTTCCCTCCTCATTTCTGGATCCTAGCTTCTCTGGTTCCCTTCAAGGCTTAGTTCAAATCCTGCCTTCGGCAGAAGGCCTTTCGTGGTCTTCCCCTAAGTCTTACCTTTGAGATTCCTTTCCTTAGTTAATTATCTGTTGTCTCTCCAGTATATGACCCCCTTAACAGCAAGGACTATGTTTTTGCCTGTGTCTCTTTAAGCACAGTTCCTGGCACACACTAAACACTTAATAAAGTGACGTACCAAGGTCATACATATAGTCACAAGTGGAACAAAGGCTTGGGAGAGACTCTAGGGAAAGATGAGGGATTTTATTCTCCACGTGAATCACAGGGAACTCAAGCCTGGAGAAATTATCTCTTGAGGGAAGAAGGGGGAAAAGGCTTGGTCCATATAGTACAGCTGATTTGTTTTGAAAAGAAATTTAAGATTAGAAAAGAAAACCAAATCTGCTCCATGAAATTGAGCTACAGATAATAAAAGTATCAAAGGGAGATGGTGGTCAGAAAACTGAATCTGGAGGGGAAAAAAATCATAGTTCAGAAAAAAAATCAGGCACCTTGTCAATGTTGATCTCATCCCTCTCTGTGTCACCCTGGCAGCCGATCTGCTTCGTTTACTGATAACAAAAAGAGAAAAGAGGCAAAGAAGAAAGTTTTTATTATCTCCCAGCTCAGCACGGCAGGGCCAATATGCCATGGCCATGGAAGAGTGAACTGCCTTGTTCCCAGCCTCATGCATCATCAGTCGAATTGACAGCTGAGTGCTAACCTTATTCACACTTCCAGCCCACAGGACGGGGGTGGAAGGATGGCTGTGGAGGGGATGGGGAGAAGGCAGGGAAGGCTCTCCTAGAAGTAAAGGAAGACCTGGGGAGAAGGAATGAATGATTATGGCCGGACAGCCTCATGGAAGGAAAGCTGCACAGATACAAAGAAACAGGTTTAGCTCCTTGTTTCAGTCTTTATTAGCTCAGTGACCATGTGCGATTTACTTCCCCTTTTGTCTCCCTCCTCTCATCTGGAAAACAAGGATGATTGCTATCTGCCTCCCATGGTTGTGATGAGGACAGTGCTTCACAAACCTTAAAGCACTATATAAAGGGAAGTCATTTTTATTGTTGTTTTTATAATTTTCTCCTTTTCATTTTATTCAAATGATTACAGACAGTACAAGTTATTATCCTTACTATTCTTTAATTTTTAATTCTCTGTGGAAGTGGATACAATGATTTATTCTTGGTATTGGTGCTAGCAGGAGCAGGATAGAGGCTGTGTGGCAGCAGCAGGTAAAAGGTTGAATTTAAAAAGAAGGCTTGAATTTGAATCTCTTCTCTAATACTTACTAGTTCAATGATGAGTCTTGGCTTCTCTCCCCGAGCTCTGGAGGCTTTTTTTTCTTCTTCATCTGTAAGCCGAAGGAGCTAGACTTGATGTTTTCAACTAAGGTCCCTCAAGTTCCAAAAGTCTTTGCTTTGAAGAGCAGCAGATGGTTATCAGTCTAAGTATTCACAATACTATTAGTCTGATAGAGTCTTTTGTGGACCCTGCCCAAGAGAAGATCTGACAAGGCTATATTTGAGTTGTTTACTCTAAAGAAAAATATTTCAACTTGCATGTGATTTGCTGTCGACAACACTCATCACTGTTCTAAGAACAAAAATCCCTTGTTCTTTTCAATTCATACCATATCTCTCAAACCATTGTCAGGCAGGTCTGTCCCAGTCTGGAAAATGACTGGTTGGGTTCTGCCTCCACTGGGCCCAGCCTCAGTGGAAGGGAAGTTACATCTAGCTAGTTCCCAAGCACCCAAAGTCCTAGAGATGCAGAACAGCATTGGCTTTTGTCACCAAGTTCATTCAAACAGATGAATGGAAAAGTAACTCTTCCCAGCTGATTATATAAGTTTATTTTCATCAAGGAAGCACAGAGGGAGAATCAACAAGGATCTTCAAGATGTTTGCTGGTCCTTGGCAGAATTCTCTGTTTCCGTAGAAGGGAAAGTGCCTATGCAAGATGACTGGTGGGAGGAAAGAAGGGAGGGTTGTGGAAAGGAAGAGAATAACATTTTAAAAAATTTGAGCTGTATTTGCAAGGCCCTGTATCTGTTCAAAGCATCTGCCCAAACCCAGCAAAGTCATTTCTGAATATGCTGGCTTACACCTATTCACATGGTAATCCTTGTTTAGGGTATTACAGCACAGTCAATATTCTGCAAGGAAAATACTTAGGAAAGAGGAAACAATTAGTATCTCTTCCTGCAAAAGCAACATAATTTCCTTTTTAAAAAATCCCCTGGTCCTTTCCCTCAACCTTAGAAAGGGGCCCTTTGAGGATGATTTTCCATTTCTCTTCAAAAGCACCCCCAGCAGATTCCTCTATTTGCCTGAATCATGATCACTGCTTAACACTGTAATCATATTTCAATAGTTCTGAGTCCTCGATGGAAATCACCTTTCCTCCTCATACATTTTTTTCTGTCCCCTTCACACCCGCCCACACACTACCTTTAAGTCCATAACATCTAAGACCTGAGGTAGAGAAAACAAAGGAACCCACTGAAATTGTGTATATGCCTTAACACACACACACACACACACACACACACACCAAGAAATTTGTGTGCACATAGTGATGTGAAGATTTAAGAGAGATTATAGCTGCCTGTCTGTATACATAAAGCAACAGGCCTGTAAGCTAGGCTCTGGGTTCTGGCCTACAGGGAGAGATGGAAAGTCCGGGCAGATCAGGGCATTTTTTCTAGAAGAAGAAATAATTCTCTGCTTTTCATCTCCTATCCCACCCTACCAACACTCAACCTCTACTACCCACAGCATCTCCAGGCCTTTAGACTCTGATCTACTTTAGACCAACAATAACATAAGTTCTTAGTGAGCAAATAGTCATCCAACCAAGCCCCAGAACTAATCTTAGCAGTTTACTTCTCAACCTAGCAGAGTAGCCCGGGGAAATGAAAATGTCTAAGTGGTTTCCACCTGCAGCAACTATGGGAATTCCCATCTTGCTTCCTCTATTGCCATGGAGGTCCTTCCTGAATGTCTGTTACTGATTTTTTCCTTCTTGTTAGTAATTCATCAATCAGGATGCACATTTTCCCTCAGAAACAAAAGAATAGAACAAATGTAGCTGCAACTCAGTACTGGCAAGTAGAACCAGAGGTCTATGATTATGAGCACCTACCTGAAGGCTAAGCCTTTCTAGAAGTGGAAAGAGGACTGACTCTGAAGTCAGAGAATATGACTTCAAATCTCATCGCCATGACCTGGACAAGCCATTTAATCCCTATAACCCTCAATTTCTTCATTTGTAAAATCAAAAGATTAGAGACTGTCTCTGAGGTCCTTCCACCTCAAAAGCTATGATCCTTGCCCAATCTTGTTTTTTCAGATGCATAAAATTCAAAGTTAGAAAGGTTTATCTAATCTAGAGGTATCAAGAAGTAGATCTCAGTGGCCACAGACTGACTTAGAAAACCACATGGTAACATTATCTGTATTATATTTTTATCTATTTTAATAAACATTTCATAATTACTTTTTTTTTTCTTTTTTGAAGGGAAGAGGGCAGGGTAATTGGGGTTAAGTGACTTGCTGTAATGGGAATGCAAATTTGGAAGAGCTTCCCTGCCCCTAGGCTAAAATGCACCTGAAGCCTGGGGAGGGAGGCTTGTTTTTCAGTAGATACTTCTTGATTGGCCAGTGAGTCAATAAGGTTGTTACATTCTCTGAGCCAGGAGAAGGCTATATAAGCCCTGATGTGTAGCTTTGTTTTGGGACTCACTTTGAGAAGTGTTCTGTGATTTGATCTGAATTCTGGGAAGCCATTGTTGAGAGTCCCCTGGCTTTGAAAAACCCAGATGTGGAAACCCAGATGTTGACTGGGTATGGATGTAATGGTTGGACAGTTTGGAAATCGGTCTACTTGATCTGTTTCTGTCTTGATAATTTTGCCTGTATGCTTTGAAGTTCGGGGTGCTGACCTTTTTCCCCTGAACAAGGTAAACGATATATGTCTGACTGATTAAAGTAAGCTTGTTAACCCATTTTGAGTTGCTTTCCTTTAACAAAGCAGATCCAAGAACCTGTGGTAGCAGCAAACCCTGAGGACGCCGGGGTGTTTGCCGCTACACTTGCCCAAGGTCAAACAGCTAATAAGTGTTAAGTGTCTGAGACCGGATTTGAACTCAGGTCCTCCTGACTCCAGGGCCGGTCCTCTATTTACTGCACCACCTAGCTGCCCCCATAATTACATTTTAATCTGGTTCAGCCTCACTCTGGATTTTTGTGGTCCAAGTTTGACACCTCTGATCTACTCTTCATTTTACCTATGGGGAAACTGAAATCCAGAGAAGTACAATGTTAGTTGAGGAACATGGTATCATGGGAAGACATTGTGCTCTCTTTCCCAACTGTGGTGTGTGTGTGTGTGTGTGTGTGTGTGTGTGTGTGTGTGTGTTAGTGTTTTGTCCTTCATTCTCAGAGAAGACCATGACATCAATGGTGTCAAACTCAAATAGAAATGGAACCCTGTGGCCACATATTGACTTAGAAAACCACATATTAACCACAAATTGTATCTTATTAATTTCATTATATAGGTAGTTAGTTATTTTGTTAGTTAACTGACTAGTTATTTTATTAAGTAATTAGCTGTGTTCAAGTGGGGAGGCAAGAAAACTTGTAAGCCCTCTGTGAAAAGAAGGCTCTCCCCACCTGGACCAGGGCCAAATCCCCCATGAGAACATGGTCCTGTTGTTTCTTTCTTTGCTTTATCTACTCTTCCTGCTTTTAGGTGACAGCATATTGGCAGTGGCTACAACTTCATGAGCTTTGAAAGGTCAGGAGAATAAGTCATTAGAAGTTTAAAAGCTGGAGTATATGCCAGGATATGTTATAAGCCAAATCGTGAGGAACAAACCCCCCAGAGACCTGTTTGAACCAGCACAGATCAAAGGAAGTCAAAGGGAGCTACAGTGGTTGGCAATGTTGAATTCAGAAGTGATCTTAGTGGGTCATATGCCATGTATAAGTTGTTTTAAGTTTCAGTCTACATTTCCAAAAGACCAAGGGGAAGACTATGGCCCCAGGGGTTAAAGGGAAATGCTTTGTAATTTCTGTTATGGCTATAGTCTTATGATAAATATCCCTTCATAAAATATTTTTTTCTTTTTAAATTGTACTTGGAGTCAGGAAACTTGGGTTCTAGAGCTAGATCTAATACTTACAAGCTATTAATCATAAGGTTATCATGCATAAACCTCAATTTTCTCAACTCTACATAGGATCATAGTATTTCTATCAGCTGCCAGTTCTTGTAAGGAAGGCACTCCAAAAATGTGAGCTATTTAATACCTGTTTCCCTGAGTTGTTTCACAGCAAGTGAGCCAATAAAGCACTCTGTAAATGTGAGTCATTCTTAGTCACCCCAGGCTTGTTAAGCCCAGGCCCTGCCCTTGGGGAGTTTGCTTTCTAGTAATCCTAGCTTTGGTTCAAGCTTGTAGAATCCAGGACCTCCACCAACTTCAAAGCCCTTTAATACATCTACTCTTTAGAGCTGGCCAAGTCCTGGACCCCAGAGAGGTTGGGATTTCTCTTCAAGTTCTCCTTCCTTCAGAGGTCTGTGGCTTCCTTATTTTAATCCAATTAAAGAGAAGAAAAACCAGTGACTTTCTAATGCTTGTGGGAAAGGGCTGAATTGACAGCAGTTTAATCATGGTCTATGGAGAGGTTAATTTCCTTCCTTGGTCTCTAATAGACCTGGCTCTGGATATGAATTTTTCAGTTGATGCCAGACCTGGGCCATCTACCTGCCTGTCCTAATCAGAAGGGTTTCCCAACTCTAATTTCTCAGTTTCTAACTCCTCACTCAGTCTTCTCCTCTAGATTAAAAAAACAAAACTCGTAGAGCTATGAGGTTGAGTTCTCCCCACACTCCCTTCCCACAGCCTCAACCCATAACCCATGTTATTCCAACAGAAGAGAGCTCATCCCAATGTATACAATGTACAGCTCTCTGACCCTCCAAATGCCAAGGACCAGGGAGTCATTGCAGCATTCTCTAACCTGCTGATGCTAGAAAGATTGAAGTCGAAGGGGGACGATCAATACAAATTAAAAGCAAATTAAAAACTGTACCAAGGGCCAAAGCACGTAGTTGAAAATCCATTAGCTGCTGATTTATGGCTTGGTGACATGTGAGTGTTTGCTGGGTGGTAGAAGTGAGCATGAAATCTATTAGCTTCTTTGGAGTATTTGGAGGAGTCCATACAGCTTTGGAAAGTATTTCTCATGTAGAGTAAGTTGAATAAATCCTCTTTGAACATATTTCACAGAAATGATGGGCAGTAGGCAAGGGAGCTCCAGGAAAAAGGGTCCTATGGAAGATGGAGCAAGAGCAAAGGAGAGTGAGGAGAGGATGGCAGGAGCTAGTGACGAGAGAAAGTAGTCCTGGCACTTCCAAGTAGAGGATCCTGGAAGGAATTGTCTTCATGAGGAGTGTTTTACTTATTGATTTTTTTATTCTGTTTTGGCCTTGAGATACCAAAAAAAAAATCAGGTTTAATATGAATGTATATATAGAGCCTATTTCAGAGTGCATGACATCTTGGATGGGGGGGGGGGGAATTTAAAACTCAAAAGCTTATGGAAGAGAATGTTGAAAACTAAAAATAAAGTAATTAATAAAAAATATTTAAAAATCAGTTGAGCAAGATGACAGTGAAGTCAGATAAGTTAAAATGAATGCATGAGCAAAAAAATTTAATATTATACATATATTTATATATGTAAATATGTATTTACACAATATAGTGCATGTGCGTGTGTGTGTGTGTGTGTGTGTGTGTGTGTACATTAGGTGCCGGGGATATAAATAAAAAAGTGAGAAATCTCTGGTCTTCAAAGATTTTACATTGTAATGTGCATAAATACACATATACATGGTAGCCCAAAAGTCTTACTGAAGTGTTAACTTTAATACTATAAAAATAACGATAATGGTAATAACTAACATTTCTATAGTGTTCACTATGTGCCAGGCTAAGCGCTCTTATTACCTCATCTGATCTTCACAATAAGCCTGGGAGGTAGGTGCTATTATGATCCTCATTTCACAGATGAGGAAACTGAGGCAAACAGAGGTTAAGTAACTTGCCCAAGGTCACACACTTAATGAGTGTCTAAGGCCAGATTTTAATTCAGGTCTTCCTGTGTCTAAGCCCAGAGCTCTATCCACTGGGCCACCAAGCTTCTCTCTGTGTGTATGTGTGTATATCTATACCTATATACATATACCTAAATATATATATATATATATATATACATGTATAAACCTACTTAGATATATATGTATATGTACACATGCTTACACACATAAATACACATAGATATAAGTGTATATGGATATAGATAGACCAGGGGTAGGGAGCCTGTGCTTCAAAGGGCTGCACTTGAGGACCTAGAGGGTCATATTTGGTCACAAGGTTTTGGGCTGCTTTGTATATTGGTCGTTGTCCCTCATTCTCAAAGAGGACCAAAATGACATCACCATGTTGGAATCAAGGTGAGTGTGTCCAACTATGGCTGATCAGACCACTACGTGCTAAGAAAGCTGCCACTAGATTTTTAGGCCACCTTGTATATACACACATACATATACACAATTATAAATAATATGTGGTTTCAATGTGGGAAGTCACAGGAATGATGAATAGACCTCTTGGGCTGTCTACTGTCATTGCAGGTAAGTGTGGAACTAGTTTAAGGATTAGAAGTTATTTAGTCCTTATGAGTCCAGTGACAACCTGAAAGGAGACCTCTTGTGGACTTTCTCAGGGATCTGTGCTTGGCCCTGTGCCACTGGGTGTTTTTATCAATGATTTGGATGTAGGTCCAGTGCCAAGATGACAGAGTGAGGAAGGAACCCTCTGAAGCCCTCTAACATTTCCCTCCAAACACCTAGAAAACTGCCTCAGAATTGGTCTAGGAGCAGGGAAGCAGCTTACCAGTCCTGCAGGAAAGGTCTGTCTCACTGGGGTGGGAGGAGAGTGAGGGCCCAGAGCAGCACCAACAGGCAATCTCACAGCAGGGGACCTGCAGCAAGACTCCAAGCCTGGAGCAATCCACCAGTGAGGCCCTGCCCTCCTGCAAACCAGTAGATCCTTAGACAAGTAGACAGTCTGTGAAATATAGCAAGGACCCACTCACAGCAACCCCACAAGCAGCAGGAGCCACCAGAGGTCTTTGCCCCATCAAGCAGTAGTAGAAGCCCCACCCCGGGGTTGACCAGCAGTGAGACCCTGCCCCTGGGACCTGCCAACAGAAAGACCCTGTTTCCGTAGCAACCCAACAGCAGGGCCCCACCTCTGGGGCAGACCAAACAACAAGATCCCTCCTCCATGGCCAGCAACCAGAAAGACTGTTACAATAGCAATCCAGCAGAGGGGCCTCGCCCCCCAGTACAAACCAGTGAAAGTCAGCAGTAAGACCCTGAGCCCCAGCACAAAAAGCTTGGGATAGCGCAGGACCAGAGTCCAACTCTCACATGAAAACACCAAGTCACACAGACACAGACACACACAGACACAGACACACACAAACACACACACACACACACACACACACAAAGCACAGGTGGAAATGAGCAAAAAAAAAACAAAAAAGAAATTGTTTATAGAAAGTTACTATAGTGACAGGGAGGATCAAGGCATAGACTTAGAAAAGGACATTAGTGTCAAAATTGCTATATGTGAAGCCTCAAAGAAAAATGTGATTTGGTTTTAAGCCCAAAAAGAATTCCTGAGAAAGCTTAAAAAGGATTTTAAAAAAGCAAAATAGAGGAGAAGAAAAATTGGGAAAACAAATGAGAGTAATGCAAGAGAATCATTTAAAAAGATCCAATAGCATGGGAAAAGATAGACAAAAATTTTAACACTTTGGAGGAGTCAAAATTTGCATGTCTCCAGAATTAATTCAGAAAGCAACTCCACAAAAATCCTTAAGCTTGAGACAATGCCCACTGCACTTGGGAAGCAGAGCCCCACTTTAGCATAGAGTTAAAAGTCAAGAAATAAGTTGTAAAATGAACAAACAGAAAAAAATATTCTGACCATAGAAAATCACTATGGTGACAAGGAAGATCAAAACACAAACACAGAAGAAGACAATAAAGTCAAAATTCCTGCATCCAAAGCCTCTAAGAAAAATATGAATTGGTCTCAGATCATGGAAGAGCTGAAAAAGGATTTTAAAGATCAAGGAATAGTAGTAGAGGAAAAATTGGGAAGAGAAATGAGAGTGATGCAAGAAAAGAATGGGAAAAAAAGAGTTAACATCTTGGTAAAGGAAGCACAAAAAATACTGGAAAAAAACAACACCTTAAAAAAAAGAATAGGGCAAAGAGTAATAGAAGCACAAAAAACCAATGAAGAGAAGAATGCCTTAAAAAGAAAATTTGGTCAAATGGAAAAGATATACAAAATTTCACTGAAGAGAAGAATTCCTTAAAAAAGTAGAATTGGCCAAATGTAAAAGGAGGTACAAAAGTTCACTGAAGAAAATAATTCCTTGAAAGTTAGAATTGGGCAAGTTTAAGCTAATGACTTTATGTAACATAAAGAAACAATCAAATTAAATCAAAAGAATTTAAAATAGAATAAAATGTGAATATCTCATTGGAAAAACAAGTCATCTGGAAAATAGATCCAAGAGAGAGAATTTTAAAAAATTATTGTACTACCTAAAAGTGGTGATCAAAAAAAGAGCTTAGACATCATCTTTCAAGATACTATAAAGGAAAACTGTCCCAATATTCTAGAACTAGACAGTAAAATAGAAATTGAAAGAATACAATAATCACCTCCTGAAAGAGCTCCCAAAATTAAAACTCCCAAGAAATATTATAGCTAAATTCCAGACCTTCCACATCAAGGAGAAAATACTGCAAGCATACAAAAAGAAACAATTCAAATATTGTAGAACTAGATTCAGGTTCATGCAAGATTCAGCAGCTTCCACACTAAAGGATAAGAAAGTGTGTAAATGATATTCCAGAGGGCAAAAGAGCTAGGATTGCAACTAAGAATTACGTACACAGCAAAACTGAGTTGAACTCTTATGGGGGGAAGTAGGCATTCAATGAAATAGAGAACTTTCAAGCATTTCTGATTAAAAAAAAACAGAACTGAATGGAAAATTTGACTTCCAAATACAAGACTCAAGAGAAGCATAAAAAAAGGTCAACAGGAAAGCAAACTCAAAAGGGATTCAATGTAGTTAAACTGTTTATATTCCTACATGAAGAAAATTATATTTATAACTCCCAAAAATGTTTCTCATTATTAGGACAGTTAGAAAGGGTATACATAGACAGAAAGCAGAGGTGTGAGTTGAATGTGATGGTATGATTTTCTAAAAAAATAAAATTAAGGGATGAGAAAAAATTCACTGGGAGAAAGGGAAAGGAAGAAGTAGAATGGGATAAATTATCAGACATAAAAGAGATCTGAAAGAGAATTTAAAGTGGAGGGGAAAATGTTGGAAATGGAGAGGATAGCATATGAACACTACTCTTACAAGAACTGGCTTACAGAGGGAATAACATACACACTCAGTTGGCCGTAGAAACCCATTTTACCACACAAGAAAGTAGGAAGGAAAGGGAGTAAGAGAACAGGGATAAGAAACTGATAGAACGGAGGGCAGTGTAGGTGAGGTAAAAAAGAAAAATACTTTTGAGAATGAATAGGATAAAAGGAGAGAAAGAGAGAGAGAGAGAGAGAGAGAGAAAGAGAGAGAGAGAGAGAGACAGAGAGAGACAGAGAGA
>NW_027187372.1:35215342-35276708 GCF_028583685.1 Petaurus breviceps papuanus | reverse complement strand
GCCCTGGAGTCAGGAGAACCTGAGTTCAAATCCAGCCTCAGATACTTAACACACACACACACACACAAATAGCTGTGTGACCTTGGGCAAGTCACTTAACCCCAAATTGCCCTACCTTCCCCCTCCAAAAAAAAAAATAGAGATCATTACTGTGAAAAAAAATTTACAGTTTCTCTAATAAAGACTTCACTTCTAAAACAAATAGAAAATGGAGTCAAATTTGTAAAAATAAGAACCATTCTTCAATTGATAAATGGTCAAAGGATATGAATAGGACATTTTCAGACAAAGTAAACAAAGCTATCTATAGTCATATAAAAATACTCTAAATCACTATTGATGAGAGAAATGCAAATTAAAACAACTCTGAGCTACTACCTCACACCTGTCAGATTAGCTAATATGACAGAGAAGCAAAATAAATGTTGGAGGATATGTGGGAAAATTGAGATACTAATGACTGTTGGTGGATTTGTGAACTGGTTCAACCATTCTGGAAAGCAATGTGTAGCTGTGTCCAAGGGGCTATAAAACCATGCTTACCCTTTGACCCAGCAAAATCACTACTAGGTCTATATCTCAAGGAGAATAAATACAAAAAGAAAAAGGACCTATATGGGAAAAGATATTTATAACAGCTCCTGTCTGGTGGCTAAGGATTATAAATTGATGGGATTATGAATGTATAAATTGTTACATGACTGTGATGGAATACTATTGTGCTTTAAGAAATGATGAGTGGGATGCTCTCAGAAAAACATGGGAAGACTTACAGGAATTGATGCAAAGTGAAATGAGCAGAACCAGGAAAACATGTACAGAGTAAGAGCAATATTGCATGGTGATTCTATTAATAATTTAGCTATTCTAAGCAATACAATGATCCAAGACAATTATATAGGTCGTACAATGACTGGTACTGTCCATCTCCAGAGAGAGAACTGGTAGAGCCTAAATGCAGATCAAGGATACTCTTTCTTTACCTTATTTTTCTTGGATATTTGACTGTTTTTTTCTTTCACAGAATAACTTACAGGGAAATGTATTTTGCATGTCTACAGATGTATAATCTATGTCAAATTGCTTGCCTTCTCAATGGGGGGAGGGAGGGAGAGAATTTGGGATTCAAAATTTTGAAAAAAATAGTTAAAATTGTTTTGCATGTAATTAGGAAAAAATAAAGTATTAAATGAGATTTTTTTAAAAAACAAAGGCAGTAATAATAGTCAAAGAGGAAACAAAAAAGAAGTAATCCCCAGGACTAGGTGGATTCACAAGGCAATTCTGCCAAACATTTCAAGAATTATTAGCCCCAATACTGTAAAAACTGTTTGGAAAAATAGGTGGAGTCCTACAAAATTCCTTTCACAACACAAATATGATACTGATACTTAAACCAGGAAGAGCCAAAATAGAGAAAGAAAATTATAGACCAATTTCCCTAATGAATATCAGTGCAAAAATTTGTAAGTAAAATACTAACAGAGACTAAAGCAAATATATCAATGGATCATATACTATGATCAGGTGGAATTTATACCAGGAATGCAGGGTTGTTCAATAGTAGGAAAATTATCAACATAATTGAACATATCAAAAACAAATCCAACAGAAATCATATGTTTATCTCAATAGATGCAGAAAAAGCCTTTGACAAAACATAGCACCCATTCTTATTAAAAACATTAGAGAGCACAGGAAAAAATGGAGCTTATCTTAAAATTATAAGTAATATTTATCTAAAACCATCAGCAAGCATTATCGGTAATGGGAGTGATAAGTTAAAAGCCTTCCCAATACAGAGGTGAAACAAGGATGCCTATTATCACCTCTATTATTTAACATTGTATTAGAAATGTTAGCTATAACAATAAAAGGAGAAAAAGAATTAAAAGAATTTTAAAAACTAAAGAAATTAAAGACAATGAAGAAATAAAACTATCACTCTTTGCAGATGATATGATGCTGTGCCTAGAAAATCCTAGAGAATCAATGAAAAAAAACTACTTGAAATTATTAACACTCTTAGCAAAATTACAGTATAAAAAATAAATCATCAACATTTCTATATATTACCAATGAAGTCCAACAGCAAAAGATACAAAGATAAATTCCATTTAAAATAAGTATAGACAATGTAAAATATTTGGGAGTCAACATGCCAAGACAAATCCAGGAACCATATGAACACAATTATAAAACACTTTTCACACAAATAAAGTCAGATCTAAACACTGGGAAAAATACTAATTGCTCATGGGTACATCAAGCCAATGTAATGAAAATGACAATTCTCCCTTAATTAATCTATTTATTCAGTCCCATACAATTCAAACCATCAAAAATTATTTTATAGAGAAAAAATAGCAAAATTTATCTGGAAGAACAAAAGCTCAAGGATATCAAGGAAATCAATGGAGGAGAAATGTGAAAGAAGGTGATCTAGTCATACCAGATCTCAAGGTGAAGCGGTAATTATCAAAACAATCTGGTACTGGCAAAGAAATAGAGTGGTGGATAAGTGGAATAGATGAGGTACAAATTACATTTTAGTAAATGATCATAGTAATCAAGTATATGATAAACCCAAAGATCCATGATGCATAGTGAAAGTGAACAGAAACAGGAAAATGTTGTACACAGTAACAGCAACATTGTTCAATGAAAAACTGTGAAAGACAGCTATTCTCAGCAATACAATGATCTGAGACAATCCCAATGGACTAATGATGAAGCATACTATCTGCCTCTAGAGAAAGAGCTAATATTGTTTGAATGCAGGCTCATGTATGCTATTTTTCACTTTCTTTCTTTCATTTTTTTACTTGAGTTTTCCTGTACAAAATGACTAATATGGAAATGTTTTACATAACTGCACATGTATAACCTATATATGATTGCTTACCATCTCAAGGAGGGAGAAGGAGGGAGAGATAGAATTTGGAGCTCAAAACTTTAAATAAACATGTTAAAATATAAAAAAGAAGACTTGGATGAAGGCAGAGATGGTATGCTTATTAAATTTGAAGATGGCATAAAGCTGGGTAGGAGAGCCAAAATATTGTATTACAAGGTCAGGATCCAAAAGGATTTTGACAGGCTAGAATACTGGGCCAAATCATCTAAGATGAATTTTAATAAGGGTAAATGTTCCACACAGTTTTTTTTTTCTTTTAATCTGCTTCACAAGTATAAGATGGGGAAGCATGACAACAGTAATTTGTCTGAAAAAGAACTGAGAGTTTAAGTGGACTGCAAGTGCAATATAAATCAACAATGTGATATGGCAACCCCAAATAAAGTTAATATTTTGGTTGGTTGTTGTCCTTTATTCTCTAAGAGGACCAAAATACTATCGCTATGCTAAAGTCAAGTTTCAGTGTGTCTGATTGTGCCTGATCAGACCAATATGAGTTTGGAATGCTCTACTACAAGTTGGGCACAAATAGTCCATATGAACATTTGGGGTGAATTTTCTAAATTTGCATATCCTGTGTTTCCTTTGAGCTATCTCAATTTTGCTTTACTCATAGAGCACAGCACCTTCTCTGATGTGGGCACCCCATGCTGATCAGTCCTGTGCCAGTGTCTCCCATGTCACACAATCAATTCCAAAGTTCTTGAGAGAGACCTTGAGAATGTCCTTGTATAGTTTCTTCTGATCACCATGTGAATGCTTGCCCTGAGTTCTCCATAAAATAATCTTTTTAGCAAGCATACATTTTACATTTGAACAATGAAGCCAGCCCATCAGAGTTGTGCTCTCTGAAACAGAGTTTGAATGTTTAGCAGTTTAGTTGAATTTCAGGCCTCAGTGTCTGGTCTCATCCTGCCAGGTTGTCTTCAGAATCTTTCTAAGACAATTCAAATGGAAGTGATCCAGTTTCCTGGCCTGGTGCTAGTATACTGTCCAGGTTTAACAGGCATACAACAATGAGGTCAGCACAATGGCTCTGTAGACCTTCAGTTTGATAGTCAATCTAATACCCATTCTCTCCTATACTTTCCTTCAGAGCTTCCCAAATACTAGATCTGGCAATGCATGTGTCAACCTCATTATCAATCTGTACATCCCTGGAAAGTATACTACCATGACAAGTGAACTCATCCACAGCATTCAAAACTTCATTTGCTGTAACTGATGGTTCCACGTAAGGACGGTGTGGTAGTGGCTGATGGAGCACCTGTGTTTTCTTGGTGTTAATTGTTAAGTCAAAATTAGCACAAGCAACAGAGATTTGATCCATATTTTGTTACATCTAAGTTTCAGAGGCTGCATTGAGTGCATAATCATCTGCAAACAGAAAATCATGCACCAAAACTCTATCCACTTTGGTCTTGGAATTTTCAAATTGAAGAATTTACCATCAGTGTGGTAGCTGAACTTGATGCCATATTCATCCTCCTTGAAAGCATTTGACAACATGGCTAAAAACATCATGCTAAAAACACAGGAACAAGCACACAGCCTTGTTTCATTCCATTGGTGACTGGGAAGGCAGGAGAGCACTGTCCATTATCTAGAACCTGGGCAAGTATGCCAACATGAAATTGACATACAATACTGATGAGCTTCTCTGGGCAATCGAATTCTGACATAATATTTTAGGCTGCATTAAAAAAGGAATAGTGTCTAGGAGTAGGGAGGTGATAGTTTTTCTGTATTTGTCCCAGGCAGATCTCATACAAAATATTCTTTTCAGTTCTGAGAGACACACTATCTAGAGCAGCACTTCTTAAACTGTGGGTCATGCACCCATATGGGGTCACAAAAATCTTGGCAATAGTGAAAGGTTTCTGAATATACAATGATTAAAAATTCATCAAGAATCAAATGCATAATGACTGAGATGTTTCTGGCAGTTCTTGCTCATGTTGCATGGCACAAATTCACCATAGCCTTGGTTCTGAACACAAAGCATGAGCACTTTGCATTATGCATGCCCTCAGGTCACCCAATGCCAACTGATGCTGCTGAAACATGAAAATGGGTCATGAGTAGAAAAAAGATTAAGAATCCCTGATCTAGACGAAGGCAACCAGAATGGCATAGAGTTTTGAATTCAAGTCATAAAATTATTTAAAGGAATTGGGAGGTTAAGTTTGAAGGAGACTTAGACTGGAGAGACATAGTAACTGTTTCAGGTCAGTCATATGTAAGAAGGAACAGATTTGAATTGGGTAGAATTTGCATCAGGAGATTTCACCTGCACATAACGGAAGAATTTCCCAAACATGCTGTTGTTGTTGTTAAGTTGTTTCAGTCATACCCAATTCTCCATGACCCCATTTGGAGTTTTCTTGGCAAAGACACTGGAACAGTTTGCTATTTCCTTCTGCAGCTCATTTTACAGATGAGGAACTAATTAGAACTGTCCAAAATATAATAGGCTACCTTGTAAAGTGATAGGTTCCCCTCTTTAGAGTTCTTAAAACAAAGGCTGAATAACCATTACCAGGTATTTTATAGAGTATTTTCTTATTCCTGTAGGGGTTAGAGATGTCCTCTGAGGTCCCTACCAACTGATATTCTTCAGTTTTAAAGTACAAATAGTCCAGTTTGGTTGGAATCTCGGGCATACAAAGAATTGCAATGGGAAATGAAGCTGGAAAAATAGATTGGAGCCAGATATGGATGACCTCACTTGGGTTAGGAAGCAATATTTCTTCTCCTTGTCTTTTGCAACAATAACAATGATGATGACGATGATGATGGTGCCAGTCTAAGGAGTTTGTATTTTAACCTGGGACAATAGGGAGTCACTGAAAATAATTTGAGTAGGGGATGGATATAGTCAGAACCAAGCCTTATGAGGACTATTTGGCAGCCATGAAACAAAATTCTCATTTTTCTTAAATTTAAAAAAAAACATACGATTTTAAATTCCACAATCACCAGAAGGACAAAGTTATCCCAAAGCCACACAGTTCATTTGACATCTGTAACAAATTTACCTTCGGTGCTTGGTCTGTTTGGACGTCTCATTTTCAGCAGGGTTGTTCCTGTCAACATCAAATGAAGATTTGTAGAGAAAGATTAGACTACACATGATTAATTTTTTTTAAATTAAATAAGATAAGAGGCAAATAGTCAATACAATTTTAAAGCAGAAAAGGATCCTTATTCAAACCAAACCCATTATTTTACAGATAGGCATAAAGGTCAGTCAGTCAATCAGTGAAAATTGATTAAGTCCTTACCATGTGCCAAGCTAAGCACTGGAAATACAAACACAAACAGAAAGACAGTGCCTGCCCTCAAGTTGCTTGCATACTAATGGGGGAAGACCACATATAAAAGAGAGCTGAAAAAGTGGGCATGGGTGAGTAGCTAGTTTGGGGGACTGATAGAGAAAGTCCTGTGGAGATGAGTTAACAGTTCATACTGGAAAGGGATAGAGATGAAATGACTTAACACAGTCACAGAATATGTTTTGGAAAGGACCTCAGAGGCCATCTAATTCAACCTATGCTTGAAAAAGACTCCTCATTCAAATGTACCTGATGAGTGGTTATTCAGCTTCTGTTGGAAGACCTCTAAGCATGGGGAATACCCCACCTCTTGAGGCAGCCTTAAAAATAGCAAGCTAAGTGCGGCCAGGTAGCACAGTGAGTAAGAGCACTGGACCCAGAGTCAGGATGACCTGGGATAGAATCCGGACTCAGACGCTTAGCACCTATCCAGAAACACCTGGCCGTGTAACCTTGAGCAAGTTACTTAACCCCAATTGCTTAGGGGCGGCCAGGTGGCTCAGTGAGTAAGAGCACCAGCCCCAGAGTTGGGATGACCTGGGATCGAATCTGAGCTCTGATACTTAGCACCACACCCAGAAAATAACTAGCTGTGTAACCTTGAGCAACTTACTTAACCCCAATTGCTTTAAAAAAAAATAACAAGCTAAATTTTCAGAATAAAATGAATCAAACCTACAACAAGAAACATTTGCCCAAGGTCACATATGAATTAATAAAGAAGGGAATAAATGCTTGTTAAATTGAAGTGGCAAAGTGAAAGAATTTGAATCCAGGTCTCCTGACTCCAAATCCAAGACCCTTTCCACCACAACATGCTTGTCTCCAGGCAGTATGAGACAAGTGTCCAATGAATGAAGAGGAAAGATTAGGAACTCAGAGGTGATCAAGAGCACGGTGGGTTAGGGAGATTTCATAGAAGAAGAGGAATTGAATCTAGGTCAGGAAAGCTGGGCATATATAAGCAAAAAGGATCATAGATCTAGAAATCTTGAAGGGTTCTCCAAGGGCATTTGGTCCTCTTTTAGAGATGGAGAAACTGAGGCTCAAAGAATTTAAGTGACTTTCTCAAGGTCACACAGGCAGCATGCATCAAAGGCTGCTTTTTAAAATCAGATGTTCTGACTCCAAAGACAACACTTTGGGGCATGTATTCCTTGTTACTAATTTCAGTCTCTTATGTCTTCCTTTGTAGGCTTGTGGCCATTAGCATCCCCCAGATGCCTTTGGGGTTCTGAGCATCTGAACTGTGTTGCTATCCATCCCTTCCCACTCCCTATCCCAAGGCTGTCCTCACTGTCTTCTTGACATGTCAGAGGCCTGAAATGTCTAGGAGAGCCCTAACCTTATTCTTACTGCTCTCTCTTCCTTCACACCACCCCCTCTTCTTGTCACCAGACTTCCAACCACCAGCATAGCCTCTAATCCAGCCAAGTAACATTTTCCACTCATTTGAAATGTTTCTTAAGGAATCAGTAGTTTGATTTACAATAATCCTATCCAGTAATTCGCCTGTTGCAAATGCCAAGCCTTCAATGCATGCTCTGGCTTCTCAGATCTTTTCTCTCCCATTTTGTACCTGAAGGTGAAATTCACACTAAGCAAAAGGAGACCTTTTTGTATCCAACCCAGGAAGCTTCTGAGACTTGAATGCTGCTGCCTTTCTCTTCTCTCATTTTTTTTTGGTTTGTTTTGTTTTTCTTCTTCACCTGATCAATACCTTCCCCTTCTGAAGTTGCACAACTGGCCTGGTTGCCATTCTCTCCTTGCTTTTGATTGGCTGTGAGGAGGGAGGCAAGAAAGGGGGTCAGACACTATATTTAACCACAAAGATGATTCCGTCTCCTTTACGTGACCAGGCGCTCTGTAGAGGCTTTGACATTTCAGGGGAATAAACAGCAAAAACAATTCCCATTTGTTAGGCTGTGGGAGTGGGAGGGAGGGGACCCTGTTGGGGTAAAAGAGATGGAAAGATCAGGCATTGTTCTTTGGGAGGTGGACGCTAGACATTTGCTTCCCTGGGAATAGGCACACAAATGCACTTCATGTTTTTTCTCCACGAGATGCAGAGTGACTATCACTGACAGATTCCAGTCTAGGTTGGATCAACAGTTTATTTACCTGCTCACCAAGTTCTAATGCCTCACAATTCTTCTATTTCTTGAGTTTTTTAATATAGACAGGGGTTTAACTACTGGAGTAAATAGGGCTTTGCCTCAGGGCACTAATATCAAAAGTGTGCTTTCTCCCTGTATGCACAACAGCAATATTCTACCTTTCTTCATGATTATCCAGTGGCACACAGTGTATGCACCATCCCAGCCAATACTCCCAAGGTACCATGACCATGGCACACCTTCATCCTATGTACCATCCCCCTTCCTTAACCTTTAAATAATCAACATAGATATAGGAGGGATCTCAGAAACCATCTGGTCCAATTTATGAATGAGGAAAGTGGGAAGAAGGGAAGAGGGGAAGAGAAAGAACATGTATAGAGCACCAGTTATTTATCAGGCTGTTGTAGCTGTCCTTCATTCTTGAAGAGGACCATGATATCAGGGATATGATGACATGACTTGCCATTGGCTTTGGTTTGAGTGAGTGAGGGCTGTGCAAGGTCACCAGACTCACTTTCTCCTCTAGAGCCACCTGGGTCCAGTGGCCAGATATTCATCAGAACAACAGGAGATGACTCAGGATGTGATGGGAAACCCTGGCCCTTATTTGTCAGGCACTGTACTAAGCAATCTACAAATATTATCTCATTTGATTTTCACAACAACTCTGCAAGGTATGTGCTATTATTAATGCCGTTCTACAGGTAAGAAAACTGAGACAGACAGTGGTTAAGTGACTTATCCAGGTTAACACAACTAGTGAGTATATGAGGCCAGATTTGAACTCAGGTCTTCCTAACTCAAGGCCCAGCATTCTATACAATATACCATGTAGCTGCCCCAGCTGGCAAGTCCATAAAGGTTAAGTGACTTGTCCAAAGACACATAGGTACTATAAGAGGCGGTATTATAGGCAAGCTTGATACCAGCTCTCTGTTAGCTCAATGTTGGGATGAAACAGATCACTGAACTCAAAGAACAATTAACAAAAGGAAGCTTACTTAGCCCTGTCATGGTAAGGATAGGCACCAAGGATACAAGAGTACCTAGCTTCTATCGATTGGGACCCTCTCATCTCCACATGGAAATTCAAGCATTCATCAGAGCTGAGTGTGGTGATTCATAGTCTTCAGATATCCATCAAGTTGGAGAGGCACCAATCTCACGTGGATGGAACCATTTATGCCCTTAGATTTACTGATGGTCAAGTCAGCACACCCAGAGGCCAGCATGAAACACAAGGGAAGCATGACCTCCACGGTATCCCTGACAAGTTAGCCATTTGGTATCTTACCTAAATACTCCTGTGATGGGGAACCCTTTCTGCTTGGGAATGGTTTTAATTGTTAGGAAGTTTATCTTAGGATCAAGAAGTTTTCCTTAGCACATTTACTCCTTCATTACTTTATGGGCATCACTCCTCGCTCTTCAGACATTTCTCCACCGTGACTCAGAAGCCTTCTCACTGTAGATCATTGTACCCTTGTGGTCCCATCCTCTGATCAGTTAGCTCCTCCAGGAACATCTACTTTAGGAAAGTGCCCAGGACAGCTATGTTCACTCCTTCATTCTCTGAGCTCTGCTCCTTACTCCCTGAATGTCTTTGTCTATGTTGCTCTACCTCCATGCAGCTAGGTGACACATATTGAGTACTGGACTTGAAATTGGCAAGACCTGAGTTCTGCCCTCAGATACTTACTAGCTTGATAATCCTATGCATATCACTAATTTCTCTCTCTGTCTCTCTGTCTGTCTGTCTGTCTGTCTCTCTCTCTGTCTCTCTGTCTCTGTCTCTCTCTGTCTCTGTCTCTCTGTCTCTCTCCTTAACTGAAAAATGGGCAATAATTGTTGTTATTCTCAACTCTTCTTCACCCCATTTGGGGTTTTCTTGACAAATACACTAGAGTGGTTTGCCATTTCCTTCTCCAACTTATCTTATATATGAGGAAGCTAAGGCAAACAGGGTTAAATACTTGCTCAGGGTCACACAGCTACCGAGCCATATTTGAACTCAGGAAGATGAGTCTTCCTAACTCCAGATGTGGTACTCTTCTATCCACTGCTCCACCTAGCTGCCCTGGGGATAATAAAAGCACTTCACAACTCCCCAGGGTTATTGTAAGGATCAAATGAGATGATATTTATAACATGCTAAGCAAAATGCCTGGTACACACTAGGTGTTTAATAAATACTTGATTCCCTTCCTTCCTTTACCCAACTTCCATTTATATATCTTCTTCCTCCATTAGAATGGAAGCTCCTTGAAGGCAAAGGCTGTATTTTTTTCCTCCTAAGGCTTAACACAGTACCTGGCACATAATCAGTGCTTAATAAATCCTTGTTGACTTGACATTATCCTAAATCTAACTCAAATCTGCATTTTTTTTCTCCTGACACTAATGCTACTTCTATTCCACCCTCCAAACTAAACCCTCACAGACCATCTCCGGGGAGAATTAAGTCACTCATGTACTATCTGGGACCATATATCTTCGTCCTCACCCCAGCCATGTTATATCCTGTTCTCAATAAAAATAATGGCCTCAAATCCCAACCCATCATCCATTTTCTGAGGGCTAGATCCAAGGCAACGTAAGAAATGCCAGCTGGGGTTATGTACAGTAGGGATTCTATAACTATTGAGACTTCCATAATGGCTAGGAAGGCTTGGCAAGAACCCTAAAACACTGGTCAGTTGGGCTCTGGCAATACCACTCAATGGGTTGGTATACTGGCCAGAGTGATAAAACTCCTTTTAGGAATCTAAGAGATAGACAGGATAGCATTGGGTCACCAGATGGCCTGCTACTCAAAGCCATCATGATGATGTGCTCCACAGGAAGACTGCAGAATGGCACATACTCCATTGTATTCTGGTATAACAAAAGGCAAGATATATTGAAACAAATCAGTACTCCACTTGTTGGAAATGTGTCAGCATGGCTGGAACTGACCACCAAGGGGGACATACATTGAGGTATCTATGAAATGACCTGAAGACATGAATACTTTTATTATATGCTAATAAACCAGCAGAAAACTACACCTAAGGGAAACTTCATGGGGACTTTACAAAGAGAGAAAAAGGTCAACAGTAACTAGTGGTAACATGCCCCATAAGTGATCTCTACATGTTTGCTTCACCACCATTGTCCCTTCATTTTGAGGCTACTCTCCCCAGAGACCTTCTTTGTGCAAGGGGAGAGCATACATTCAGTTTGGATCTTCTCAGTAAAATCACTTGACTAAAAACAATCTGACCAGTCAATTGTCAATAAGAAAACTGCTGGAGGGGACTTGTTCATGTTAGCCCCTTAGGTTTACCCTGAGAATTCCTATTTAGAGGCAATCATCCTCTAAGGACTCTGCCTATTAATGCAAGTAGGAACTGAGGAATAACCCCAGCACAGGTGTGGGTTCTTGTGCAACATCTATTCAGTCAGATATAGTGAATAGCAATACTCTCTTAATTGTAACAATATCTAGAGACCTAGAGGACTCTCTAGGTTGCATATCTAGGAGGTCTGAATAAAAAGAGCCTTCCTTATTTTCTTGGCTTGTTGAGGCTTCCATCAGAATCCAGCCAGTGATGCAAGAGGGTTCCTGTTCCATGTTTGGCACATTACCTGGGTTTTCCTTGCTACTAGGAATATGAACTAATCTTACAATAAACATTCCTTTAGCAATTATATCATTTTACATTGCCTTTGCAATTTGAACCCATAAAAGCATCAAGCTATATTTGCCATCACTGGCAGGATTGTGGGGCCCTCAATCCAAGGTTATGATGCTACCAGAGCAAAAAAAAATTACAAATTAAAAAAGGAGGTAACATCAAATAGTCATTTAGTGATGTTATCTGCCTCCTGCTGTCCAGGGACCTTTTGCATACCTAGTTTGACTGATTTGTACCTTTGTGGTGGAGACCACACCCATTTTGTGGACCAAAATGGAAGAATTTGGGCTGAATTGAATCGAAGGGAGAAGATGATTTAAAATGGGTCCTACTTAGTATGCTCTGCCACATGCATGATTATTTGATTGCTGTATGGACTCTCACAGTGAAGGTCATCAAGGCTGGACAGAAAGAGGAGAAAGGGAAATCAGCCCCCTTCCTGCTCATGATTAAGGAGCCTGTGGTGGTAGAAGACGCAGGGTGGGATCTCAGAAGCTGGGATGGTAGGCTTAATGTAATGACAGAGGGGCTGAATAGAGTGACAGTAAAGTCATCCGCTGTTTAGGATGGGAGTAGGAAGAAAAGGAGGAGATGGCAAAGGGGTCTTTCAGAGATCATCCTTGGGCTAACAAGAAGTACTAGAGATTACATCAGACTGAATAATGTTCTCACACCTGAGTGAAATGCAAGTCAAACAGAGTAGGCAGAGAAAGGGACAAGGGAAGTGCCCAGTGCACATGTAGGATAGAGGGGGCTGAGCTTTGGTGCCCTTTTCTCCACTAACTGTCTTTTTCTGTCTAAGCTGGGTTTTCTCTAAAAATCCCTAGAAGAGATTTTTCAATCATTTTTCAGTCCTGTCCAACTCTGTGATCTCAGCTAGGGTTTTCTTTGCAAAGATACTGGAGTAGTTTGGTATTAGCTCATTTTACTGATGAAGAAACTGAGGCAAACAAGGTGAAGTGACCTGACCAGGGTCACACAGCTACTAAGTATCTAAGGCCAGATTTGAACTCAGGTCTTCCTTACTCCAAGCTCAATGTTCTGCCCACTGTGCTATCTAGCTGTCCCTAGAGGGGATGGAGATGGCAAAGAGGAGAGTTGCAGCTATGTAGGGAGTTTATTCTCTCACCAGGTTCTAATACAGAGTGCCTTTGGAGGCATGATAAAGAGAGGCTGACCCTGTCATGAGAGACAGCCTATATGCACAACCACAAAGGAATGAACACCACCCTGGATAATCATTGACTGTAAAACTCAATCAATATGTTATACCAGGACTGGAGCATTATCACACATAGAACTGTTGCGCACACAATACCCAGACATAACAATAATAAGTCAAAACTTAAGAACAATATTTTTAACATGTTTCATCATACTAAATGCTTATGATCTCTAAGCCACCAATAGCAACAACAACAAAAAACCTTTAAACTATAGAGACCGAGCAGAGGATCAAAAATATGTGGGAACAGAATGAGTTGAACATCATCCCCGTTATTTATTCTACTACTTCTGAAACTGTTCTGAGAATATTGTCAGTAAGCTTATGAAAGATAATTTACCACTTTATTCAATTACAGAAAAACCCAGTTGTTTTATCTACCCATGCAAAAGTGAGAAAAAATTAAATATAAAATAATAACAGTAGGATAGTGACTTTTTCCAGGCCCACTTGAATCTGAACTCCATCAATAAAATGATCATTTTTCTATGATAATGATGATGATGATGATGATGATGATGATGATGATATTCTCATCCTGAGGTTTGGGAGGAAAAGGGAGGTAATTGCAAAGTAGATAAATACCAGCCAGGGTGATGTAAAGTGGGTTCTCAATGTGCCCCAGGGCAACTACAGTAGCTATGAAAGCCTCGCAGGAATACTCTTAAGGACAGGCATCAAATATTTCTGTGGGATAAGCATCTTAGTATCCTGGAGAACTATGGGAGAAATGATTGAAAGATTGTATCAGTATCTATCTTGTATAAACTATAGAAATACTATGTTGCAGGCAAGGAAAACAAATCATGCAGGATGCAAATCATTAAACAAAGGTATATCAGAAATTATTGGTACCCTTGATCAACAGGTTTTTTTTAAAGGTTATAGCGACATAAGTCAAAGCAATGCAAAGAACAAAATATTTCAATATAAATCAAGAACTGTTCTATAGAATTTTGAGAAAGAATGAAATTAGAGGAGAGATTTCCAGTGTCATTAGTATCTGATCTTATTAAAAAGGATGAGAAGAGCAAAGAAATAATACTATAAAAGTAGATATTTTATCAGTATGTTTAATAGTTCACAGATTATAAGAATACTTTTTTTCTGTGATAATGCTAATAACCACAAAAAATAATAATAAACTTTTCAAAGACCAACCTATAAACACTGATTCATTGTTGGTGGAGGTGTGAGTTTATCCAACCATTCTGAAGAACAATTAAGAACTATGCCCAAAAGACTATAAAAATGTGCATATCTTTTGACCCAGCATTACCACTTCTAGGGCTGTACCCCAAAGAGATCATAAAAATGAGAAAAGGACCCATGTGTAAAAAAATATTTATGGCAGCTCTTTTAGTGGTGGCCAAGAATTGGACATTGAGGGGATGCCCATCAATTGGGGAATGGCTGAACAAGTTGTGACATATGAATGTAATGGAATATTATGAACAGGAGGACTTCAGAAAATCCTACAAAGACTTAAATGAACTGATGCTGAGTGAAGTGAGCAGAACCAGGAGAACATTGTCACAGAAACAGCCACAGTGTACAATGACTGATTTTGGAAGACAGCCTTTCTTAGCAATGCAAGGACATAAAACTATTCTGAAGGACTCGTGATGGTAAATGCCATCCAGAGAAAGAACTATGGAGTCTGAATGCAGAGTTAGGCAGACCATTTTTGTTTTGTTTTGTTTTGTTTTTTTTCTTTCTCATGGTCTCATTCATTATAATTCTTCTATACAATATGACTAATATGAAAATGCATTTAATAGGAATGTATGTGTAGAGCCATATCAAATTGAATGCTCTCTTGGGGAGGGAGGGGTGAAGGAGAGAGAGAAAATTTAAAACTTATAGAAGTGAATGTTGAACATGAAAAATTAATAAATTAATACATTTTTAGAAAGAAGAAAACAAAACCAAAAAAAAGACCAATCTATAGTCCTGGCCATGAGGGGTGAGACAGTTGGGGTTGCAGTGACAAAACAGATAAATGTCAGCTGGGGAAGGAAGGTGTAAGGAATTTTTTATTGTTTATAGGATCAAAAGAAGTCCAATACAATGAAAGACCAAGTAAAATAAAAAAGGAGACAGCTTGTGTGCCATTACTATAATGAATGACAGAATGGTTATATCAAGGAAAGATGCCAAAAGCTTTAACTTCTCTAAAAAACTGGAAGGTGGCAGATCCAGTTAAGATACATAATTATTGGTCCAAATGCTTCACAGTAGTGCATGAATTACATACAAAACACTTAACCAACTTCCTTTCTGATTTATTTCTGATCATGTGTTTCTTAACAGAAGGTATCCCATATTTATTACCAAAAGTTGAGAATACCAGTGACCGTTCCAAATATAGTCCAATCACACATTTACGTATTTTATACTTGTTCTTATATTGCTGGGGGAGGGGGGAACCACTGTAAACACTTATAAGAAAACAATGTATTGAACGAGGATCAAAATGTGTGTGCCAACAATTCCTGAAGGGGCAAAGAGCGACTTCTTATCAATGCAGCGATTATGGAACAAGCCACTCACAAGCTTTCTAACATTTACACCACTTTTATTGATTATTGCAAAGCCTTCAACTCAGTCAATTCTCACATACTGGAAATATATAAATTAGATCCAAGAATAGTGAGACAGGTCTTCCAACTTCAAATCTCTTGTTCTTTTTATCATGCACAGTGCCGATCACAAATTCAAAAACAAGAGAGAGACTGTCTACCAGGAACTTATATTTTACTGTGGAGAGAAACACCCCCTCCCCAAACACACGCACGCACTAAATGCTTAGTGATTTCATGGTGCATCATTAGCCACTGGGGGGCATCAGGAAAGGCCTTCTAAAGAACAGTTTTCCATGTGGACATCAAGTATGCTATCATTTTCACTAAACTTGATTCTCTTTTATATATTTGCAATACATGCACAAACTGTGAGTGCAGAACTGAGTCAGAAGGATGGTATGGTGGCTAGTACATTGCACATGGAGTAAGAAATCCTAGGTTCTGTCCTTTCTCTAGTGTTTCCCAGCTTGTTCTAAGTCTCTATTTCCTTTATCTCTAAAATGATGTTATTGTATTTTAGTTGTTTCAGTTGTGTCTGACTCTTTGTGACCCCATTTGGGATTTTCTTGACCAAGAAACAGGGATGATTTGCCATTTCCTTTTCCATCTTATTTTACAGATGAGGACACTGAGGCAAACACAGGATTAAGTGACTTGCCCAGGGTCACACAGCTAGTAAATATCTAAGGCTGGATTTGAACTCAGATCTTCCTGATTCTAGGTCAGTCACTTTATTCACTGTGCCACCTGAGATTGTAATAAATGGTCTCCAAAGTCCCTTTTTTTGGGAGGAGGGAAATTGGGGTTAAGTGACTTGCCCAAGGTCACACAGCTAGTTAAGTGTTAAGTATCTGAGGCCAGATTTGAACTCAGGTCCTCCTGACTCCAGGGCTGGTGCTCTATTCACTGTGCCACATAGCTGCCCCAATAAAGTCCCTTCTAACACTATAACTCTAACTTCACTGATTTTCCTTTAGGATTTGTAAAGGAAGGTATGGTGCAAAGGAAATAAACCTGAATCCAAAGTCAGAAGATCAATGAATCAATCAATAATCAATAAACATTTTTAAGTCCTTACTATGTTCCAGGCACTGTGCTAAGCACTGGCTCTGATAAAAATTTGGATTTGTGATCTCAGAGAAGTCATCTGTTTCTCTGGGCCTGCCATTATTCTATGATAAAATGTTGGGGTTTAACTTGATCATTTCAAAGGAGTCTTTCAGTTGTGTTATGATCTCTCCGCATATGTCCTGGGAACAAGGGGAATACTTGGACTAATTTTTTTATGAGTTCAAGACTCTTTGTATATTCCTTTCTTGAATGTGAGAATCCAAAAACCAGAATGAGCCCCGCACTATTAGAATGAGCCTAATAAATAGGTAAATAGATAATAATGAAAGCTAGTATTTATATAGCACTTTAAGGTTTGCAAAGTACTTTACGAATATTATCTCATTTTATCTTCTCTGCAACCTGGTGAGTTAAGTGCTATTGTTATCCCCAACTTACAGATGAAGAAACTGAGGCAGAAAGAGGATAAGTGACTTGCCCAGGGTGACCTACCTAGTGTCTGGAGACTAACTTCGAACTCAGGTCTTCCTAACTCCAAATCCAATGTTCTATCCAATTTACCACTTAGTAAATCATGGCTATTCCCCAAACCTGCCTTATAGTAGCATAATACAATGCCAGGCACATAAGACATAATCAAATGTGTTAGAATCCTAGAATATCTGGGGGCTAGAGAAAATCTTAAAAATCATTTAGTCCACTCCCCTCATTTTACAGTTGAGAAAAATGAGGACCAGAGAGGTCAAATGATTTTCCTAGGCTATGCCGTTAGGTAATGAGGGCCTGACCTGGAACTAGAACCCAGGTCTCCTGAGTTCCATCCCAGGCAGCTTTCTATTCATACCATATCTAGCCTTTCCAGAAAATTTAACTGAAGTGAGTTTGCCAATGGTTTCTTTCTGCTACTGGGAGTTCCCAGGTGTAAGCAGTGACAGAAAAGGAATACAGATGCTCTGAGACCTAAGGGAGACAGGATAAGAGAGAAGCTGGGGCCAATAGTCCTCCATATTTACTAGAGGCTTCTACAGAGTTGAAAGGTGGACTATCCAAAGAAGATCTGTCTGCTTGCAGATGTTTCTGGGGTAGTCCTAATTGACAGCTGAGACCCTTGGCCAGACTCCCGCGTGGCTCCTCCAATGTTAGCCTTGCTCCTCACTCTGATGGATGACCTAACATAGAACCTATCATGTGGTGTTACATTGCACCATGGGGTCTAATCCAGTATGATGTGCAGCCCTGAGTTATGCCAGGGCACAGATCCAAAGAATTCCAAAGTGGCTTTATTTCTAAAAATTTAAGAAGGGCCCTCAGGAGCAAGAAAGTTGTGGGGGGTTTTGCCCCTCCCTACCACCAATCAATCATTCTGTAATAGACATTAAATATTACAACAATCTAATCCCTGATGCCCCAATGTCTTTTCTTCAGCTAAGCCAAGGACTGGGCTGTCTTTTTTTAATTTTCATTTTTTTTTTACATTTTCAGTTCAAAATTCTCTCCCTCCTTCTCTAATTTATCTTCCTCCATCAGGGCTATCTTTATTAACTAATTCTTTCATTTGAAGTTAAATTAGCAGGACTCATCCAGTACTAGTCCATCATTTAGTCTTTTGAACTGGAGTTAGACAATTCATGTTGGGTACATAATAGGGGGAGGGGCTGGGCCAGTGACTTCCCTGGTATGGGGAATTCACTGAACAACCTCCTTTTACCAAGGTAGACCAACACCTTCTACAGAACTTAAAGGCTTAGAGAGTAGCTTGGAGTTAGAGGGGTTAAGTGGCTTAAGTGACTTGTCCAGAGTCATACAGTCAGGAAGAGTCAAATGTGGAACTTGAACCCAGATCTTTCTGGCTCTTAGGCCCCCCTCTATCCTAACTTTCTATCCATTATTCCATGTCATCTTTCAAGAAAGGCACATGAAGAAGATTCCCTGAAATGCTTGTCACCCAAATATCTCCATACTCCTTTTTCTTGTGAAATGATGATATGATGGGAGGATATGGAGCAAACAATACTTTTCAACTCAAGGCTCCTATGAGCTTTCATTCATTCATTCATTCACTCATTTATTTATTTATTTAATATTTGTTAGATACTCTATGTGTGCAGAGCAAAATAATGAATGCAGCATAGAGATGTATAATAAGACATGATTCCTACCCTCAAGGAACTCCCAGTGCAGATGTATATAAAAATCACAATTTCAAGATATCTTCCCAATGGAGAAGATAAAGTCTAGAGATCCTTCCCATTCTCCCTCCAAAGCTCTCACTTTTCCTCTTCTCTTTTGTGATTTTAATTATATAGAGGAAATACTTCATTTATTAAAAAAAGATTTATTAAGCTACTATGTACAGGGTTCTGGACTAAGTAATAAAGATATGAAGATGAAAATTAAACAGTCTCTACTCTCAGTGGGATTCTGTTCTTGGGGGAACAACATGTAGAAGTGTAATCAATACAACATTTACAGAAAGTGATGGTGGGGGAAGGGCACCAATAAATGGGGGTATTAGTCAAGGTCTCAAGTTGGAGGTGGCACCTGACCTGAGGGTGCTTCAGGGAATAGAAATGAGAAGGCAGTCCTTTCCAGGCACTGGGAACAGTCTTAATGGGAGAACAGAGAATGGAGATGCAGCGACATGTACAAGGAACAGAGGGGAAGTAAGTTTTTAGTCAACAAGCATTTAGAAAGTGCTTACCATGTGCCAGGCACTGTGCTAAGTGCCAGGGGTACAAATAATGGGGAAGAAACTACAGGCCTTGTCTTTAAGGAGTTGATATTCTAGTGGAGGAGACAACTTATGAAACATTGGAAAAACAAGATATAGACAGTGTTGGAGATTATTTTGACCTTAATCTCCTGTAACAAGGCTGTAACTTTGCATTCTAGGAGTACCATTCAGGGGATCAGGTGGATCTTCTTTAATTCTATAGGATTAAAGCTATTATTCTGATATGTGTGTCCCCCTCATTGTTAGTCACTATTAATTAATGTACAATTTCCATTTAACCAGCTAACATAAATTAGTTTTTACAATGGAATATTTACTTAGAAGATGTAGTATAAGTGTAAACATTTTCCAACATCTGGATCACCTTTTACCCAATAATATTCAGACCCTAGAGAGAGAATATTCAGACTTAGTGGTTTCTATATAACACTCAAGCCACCAAGGTCACTTTCAAATGCACCATGGCTGATAGATAGATGAATACACATCTCTGTTATTGTTGCTGGGAGACTAGGTCAAACAAGTACCTCCAGACTGTGACTCTCACCATCTAGTTACCAACACGAACTCCATCTTGGACCCTAGTGGCTTCTGTTCCTGACCATTTGAAGCTCACAGTGTCATAGCCATCACTGATCTCTTTGACCTAAAATAGGAAAGAACATAGGCAAAGAGGACTGTTTTCATGACCACATATCAGCCTTAGCGGAAGTGGCCATGAGGACTTCTCCTTTCATCATTATTTCAACTGAATAACAACTGGGCAAGAAAGAGTTTGATCAAGCAGAGTACTACATCATTTTGGATGGGATGTAGAAAGGTTTTAAATGACAGAAAAATAAATTTATATTTTATCTAGAAGTAACTTGCAACCACTGAAACATCTTGAGGCTATGGTCTGACCTGAATTTAGGAATATATGATATATTTCATATGTGTGGAATGAAAAACTCCATTCAAAATTTAATCAAGAACACAGAGATTTCTCAAGATAAAAACAGGAAATTTTTATCCTCTTCCCCTGGGAGAAGAGGGCGGTCCTCTCCATGATGGATCAGGGAGAGGAGGAGTGTTACAAAAGACAGAACAAGAATTTATACCTTCAGGGTGGCCAGGTGGCTCAAGAGTAAGAGCACTGGCTCCAGTGTCGGGATGAGGTAGGGATCAAATCTGGGCTCAGATACTCAGCACCACACCCAGAAATAATTGGCCATGTAACATTGAGCAAGTTACTTAACCCTGATTGCTTAAAAAAAATAAAAATAAAAAAGAATTTATACCCTAATGCAGTCAAGCCCATTGTCTCATTGGCTGAGAGACAGGTTCAAGTCTTGGTGCAAGAATCTTCCCCAATGGCAAATAACAGGGAAGCCCACCACTATCCCTCAGTGGGCAGGGAGGCTGGGCTAACAAAAAACAAGGAAATAAGTGATAGCCAATTCAAATGTACCTATCCTTATTTGGCAAATGCCAAAGTGAAGAAGGGAGGGGCTAAGAGCTTAATGTTGATTGACAGCAAGGGAGGGGGAGGGAAAAAGTTTGACAGCAAAGTTGGAGGTCAAAAACTCCTGAAGGGCCGAATGCTGATGTGGCTGTAGTAAAGAAGGGGAAGGGAAGAAGGGGAAAGGGGGAAGCCAACAGTTAAAACTAACACCAAATTCTAGGATATATTCTGAGAAGTTTTCAATCCCCAGATGAATATGTGTGGAATATATAATATAATCCTATGTATGCATGTATATTATATGTATATATATGCATGTATGTACATGTCTATAAACACACATATACATATATGTAATTATATGAATTTGTAGAGGAGAGAGATTAGAGGAGCAAGACTTGGACTTTAGGAATATATGAAATATTCCAAATACATGCATACTTGTGTATATGTATGCATATATACATATACATACACATACACGTACGTGTGTGTGTGTGTGTGTGTGTGTGTGTGACCTGGATTGGAGAGGAGAGAGATTGAATGTAGGGAGACCAGCTAAGATGCTACTGTAATAGTCCAGTTGAGAAGAGACAAGAATCCACTGTGGAACAGAAGCTAGAAAGATGGGGGTAGATGTGATAGAGCATTTAGATGTAGAATTATTATTTTTTTTTTGCCTTTTGGAGGGCAATTGGGGGTTAAGTAACTTGCCCAAGGTTACACGGCTAGATTTGTGTGTGTGTGTGGGTGTGTGGGTGTTAAGTGTCTGAGGCCAGAACCAAACTCCAGTCCTCCTGACTCTGGGGCTGGCGCTCTACTCACTGTGCCACGCAGCCACCCAAGAGATAGAATTAAAAGAAATTTGTAACATTGGATATTGAAGAGGAGAGGGAAGGAGGGGGAAAGTTGAGAATGCCTACAGGGTTAGAAAACTGCGTGACAAGAGGACAGCAGCGCACTATCCCAAAAAGGGGCATTTGGAGCTAGGAGTAAAAGAGAATGATCTCCATTTTGGAAATCCTGAGTTTGAGATGTCTATGGGACTTCCAGATGGAAACATCAATAGACAATAATAGTGGACTGACACCAAGCTTAGTGATTAGTGAATATGGAACTCATGGGAATTAAAGCAATCACCAAGGGACTGGGTAAAGAAAAATGAAGGGGGTCTACTCTTCGCCAGAAATAGAGCCTTGGGGAACACTCATAGTTGGGAGTGGGATACAGATGATTAACTATCAAAGGAGAATAAGAAGGATATGCTAGACAGGAAGGAAAACCTGGAGAAAAAAGTATGTTATGTGGGAGTGGGAGTGGGGCAGGGGGAGTATCCAGAAGGAGGGTATGTTCAACATTTTCAGATGTTGGAGAGCAGGCATGTAGGATGAAACCTGAGAAAAGGTCATTGAATGTATCAATCAACCATGGAAAAAATCATTTTAGTTGAGTGATAATGTCAGAAACCAGACTATAATAGTATGAAAAGTGAATGAGAGGAAAGAAGGTAAGTGTGAGCGTAGACAGTGTAGACAGCTTCTTCTGGGATTTTGGCTATGAAAGGGAGGAGAGATATAGTAAGAAAGCTCCAAAGGATTGTGTGGTCAAAGGAAGGGATTTTTTTGTTTTTGTTTTGTTTTATTGTTGCTGTTTTGCGGATGGACACAATCTGGGTCTGTTTATAAGCAGCAGAGAAGGAGCCAATAGATAAAGAATGAGGATGGCCAAGGGAATAAGCTTCAGGGAAGCGCCAGGCAGGGATGGGAACAAGGCCACAATTAGAAGGGTTAATGGCAAAGAGAAAGATTGCTTCTTCAGAGGCTGGAGTTAAGGACTGCAGAGAGATGTAAGGAGCCCTAACTGTTTTCAGCATTTCCCTTTAAGACCTGCTTTGCCTTTAACCAGGAGAGTCTGGGGCAGACTGAAGGGAGCAGTGGCAACTTGGGGATAGGGGAGAACTGTTCAAAATCTCAGCATCGACTACATCTGGGAAGCAGACAAATTTCCTGTATTAACTAGGGAGAATAAGAATGAGTGCATTAAATCTGCACCAAGCTAAGTGGAGCACCACTGGGCCCCCTTGGCCTCAGCTAAACAGAAACCTCTCTGGCCTCAGGGCTTCCCTGGGCACCCTTCAGCACTGTTTCCCAGCACCCTTTCTCTTACCATTCTAACATCATAAAGACAGCTTCCTTCTAGCCCTGGGGCAATCCCTTGGGACTCTGAGGCCCCAGAACTGGGAAAGCCTCAGCCCCTGCAGGCTTTTTTGATCTCAATCTCATTCCTTTGTGAGAGGCACAGGTTGAAACTGAAAACTGATTTGGGGAAGGAGCAAGAGCCAGCCTTCTAGAGAATAGGCAACCTCCAGGAAGCTTCCCTACCCCCCCCCCCAATGTCCTCCAATTATGCCCTCCTTTAAAAAAAATAGTGAATTCTCTCTTTTGGATTATGCTCAGTTAAAATTAAGATATTTGGGGAAAATTAAAACACTAAATCCCCAGCACCTTCAATTCAAAGCACCTACTATATACAATGCTAGATGTTTGAAACAGATAAAAACGCAACAATCCAGCCTTGCAGAATGAAAGCATAATACATCATAAGTTGTTGCTAAGTTTGTGTCTGACTCTTGACTCCATTCTGAGGTTTTCTTAGCAAGGATACTGGAGTGGTTTGTCATATCTTTCTCCAGCTCATTTTAGAGATGCAGGAACTGAGGCAAATAGGGTTAAATGACATGCCCAGGGTCACACAGCTAGGAAGTGTGTGAGGCAGGATTTGAACTCATGCAGATGAGGCTTCCTGATTCCAAGCCTAGTGCTCTATCCACTGTGCCACCTAGCTGCTCACATCATGTACACAGACAATTAAATGAACTGAAGCAGGGAAAGAGGACTAATTACTATAGGAATCAGAAAAGGTTTTACATTCAAACAGGGCCAAGAAGTAACCTAAGGATTCTTTGAGGAGGGAGGGCATTTCAAGCACATGGGGCAGTTTGCAAAGGTGGTTGTTTGTCTTTTGTTCTCAGAAGACCTTGACATCAGGAAGTTGATGTTATGACTTGTAAGTGAATTGGATTTAAATGAGGCAAGGCTGTTCAAAATTACCAGCCTCACTCTTTCCTCCAGAGTCATCTGTGTCCAGTGGCAAAATTTAGACCAGGAAGACTAGAGATGGCCCTGGATGCACTGGGAGACCTTGGTCTATTTAAGCTAAGGTCTTTCCCAGGTGCCAGTTTATCTGAAGCAAAGCCCAGTCAATGATTAAGGCTAGCAATTGTTTCTGTTTTGGCCAGAAACCCTGAGGGACTTACCCTCCCAGAATGATTTTTGTTTTTTGACCAGGTAAAAGAGGCCATTCTTTGCCTCATTTCTTATCTCTGTAAAGGACATGCAAGATGGAACATGTAGTTCAGGAAGCTCAGTTGGCTGGGAGTTAGAGTGTGTGAAGGCGAATAATGTGAAACAAAACCGGAAAGGTACACTAGAGTCAGACTTCCAAGGGCTTTGAATGCCAGTGTGAGTGAGGAGTTGAAGGTTTAACCTATAAGGAGATTTTTGAGCAATGTAGTGACATAGCTAGGCAACTGTTTTAGTAATAATAAGATGACAGCTGAGTGGAGGACAGGTTGGAGGAAAGTGGGGGGACTGTAAGCAAAGGATCCCCATATTTGACACGAAGAATCTGGTCCAGAGAGATTCTTACCTTGTAAAGAATAAAAGCTAATAAGACATTGTTTAGAGAGTTCTCCAATTGATTGCATTTTGTTTATTGCCCTATATCTGAATAAGAGCTGCTACACTCATCTCCACCAGCAAGAAAGGTTCATGATAGAAGTAACTTCCTCAACATTTGTTAGTGTGAATGTGAGTGTGTTACATTTTAGCCTTGTCAAATCTTGTCCTATGGATAAGACTTAGAGCCTGTTGCACTTTTTTCATGACTTATTTTGTTTAAAAATAAAGTACATACTCTTAAATACTCTTAAAGTATATACTCTTAAATTAATAAAAAAAATTTTTTTTCCAGATTTGGGTGGTTAGGTGGCACAGTGAATAGAGCACTGGCCCTGGAGTCAGGAAGACTTGAGTTCACATCTGACCTCAGACACTTAACACTTACTAGCCTTATGACCTTGGGTAAGTCACTTAACCCCATTTGCCCTTCCTTCCCCCCTCCAAAAATTTTTTTTCCAGGTGAAAGGTGGTGAGCATCTGACCTCTGAGGGAGGGGTCAGATCCTTAAGACTGTGGAAGGAAAATCTACAAGACCTGTCACCTGATCAAATGAGGGAAGTATAGGAGAAGGAGACATCAAGGCTAACTCCAAGGTTATGAACTTGGTACACTGGGAGGATAATGGAACCCTCCAAGGAAAAAAGAGAAGTTTCAAGGAGGACACGTTGAGAGGTTTTGTTTGGAATTTGTTCAAGTATTTTAGTATATTAATGTGAGTAAATTTATTAAAGTGATCACCAGGCTCATCATTGTATTTTTCATGCACTTCTTATATAGCTTTTAAAGGTTTACAGAGTGCTATTACATGGGTTATCTCAAATGGCGCCCCATCTCTCCTAGGTAGGCACTATAACTGTTGTTGAGTTGTTTTATGCCTGACTCTTCATTGCCCCATCTGGGGGTTTTCTTGGCAAAAATACTGGAATAGTTTGCAATTTCCTTTTCCAGCTCATTTTTACAGATAAGGAAACTAAGCCAAATTGGGTTAAGTGACTTACGTAGGATCACACAGCTAGTAACTTTCTGAGGCTGGATTTGAATTTGTGAAGATGAGTTTTCCTGATTCCAAGCCCAGTGGTCTATCTACTATACCACCTTACTGCGCTCCAGACACTAGAATTATCCCCATTTTATAGATGAGAAAGAGAAGAAGTACCCTTTGACTGGGCAAATTACTTCTCAATGCCTTGGGCAGTTCACTAACACCTTGAACTGCAGGAATAGACCTGCATTAGTAGAGGAAGCTTCATCACAAATAGTTCACTCTAACAATTTAATCATTGCTTGTTTTGGTCTGATCCCCCTGTCTCCCATTAAAAAAAAAAACAGATGAAGAAACTGAGGCTGATAAATGTCCACAGTAACAGTAGATTTCTGATAGAAAATTCAATCCTAGATTTTCCTGATTTCTATTCCAGTGTTCTATACACTACCAGTACACAAAACAAGAGAAAAATAAAAAAGAAGATATTGGGAATGTTGATTAAAATTTTGCCTAGAGCTGGACTTGGCAGTATTGAGAAGGTCTCATTGCTTTGTTATTTAAACTCTGATTAAATAATATAAGTATAAAGATGACTGAGGAAGGGGCTGTCCTCTCTCCCATCTCAGCATTTGGAGTATATCTTTCCCTACATCATGTGGGGAAGAGGGAGAAAATAAAATATATATATTAGACCATGCCACTTCCACTATTGCCAGTTACTCAGACAGTCTAGGTCTGGCAGAAAGGGAGAACTGTTTTTTTTCACAGCACCAAAAATATATATATATATATATTCTCTCTTGAGTCCTCAGAGCATTTCTTTGGGGTTAGAGTAGGATTCTCTAGAACTAATGTGAGTATCTTGTGTGTTTTCTCTGTTTTTAGTTTCTTGTGAGTTCTTTGAATTTTCTACATTTTCTTTGGAATCAAATAAAAGTTGTCCTATATGACTTGAGTTTATCACATTAACTACTTGCATAGGAGCTAGGGACCATGCTACCCATATTTGGGAAAATATAGACATAAGCTCTATTTAAGCTTTGATTTGTAGAGTTTTGAGAGATAACTTCAGGGTAGGCTACAATGAGTCAAAGGGAGAAAATAACTCTTTAGACACATGGGAGCACAAATTCAGAACTGGAAAGGATGTTCAAAGTCATTGAGCCCAACACCTTCATTTTATAGATTAGAAAACTAAGGCACATGGGGCAGCTAGGTGGCACAGTGAACAGAGCACCAGCACTGGAGTCAGGAGGACCTGAGTTCAATTCTGGCCTCAGACACGTAACACTTACCAGCCGTGTGAGTTTGGGCAAGTCACTTAGCCCCAATTGCCTTCCAAAAAGCAAAAAAATGAAAAAAGAAAAGAAAACTGAGGCACAATGAGACTAAGTGACTTTCCCAGAATCATATACCTAGTTAGTCTCTAAGGAAGGATGTGAACTAATGCAGAGAGCAAGCTAGAACCAACTCTTTGAGAGCTGATTGTTAAATATTCAGTGTGATCACGTCAACTTCTAAAATCAGAAAAAACAGGGCATGATTTATTGTTTTGTTGATTATCTAGACTTAAAGTGATAGAGGAAAATGTGAATAAAGCAAGTTAAACTTAAAAGTATGCCTTACCCATGTTCTTTTGAGAGCTGGTTGTTAAACATTTATCAGAACACTCCTGAGTATAAAGTCTTTCTGATTCGGAGTCTAGCATTTTATGCACTACCCTATCTGACTACCCTGGGCCTTGTGAGTCCAGGGTTTTGGGGGATAGGAGAAGGAAAGGCACTCTGAATGAAGGCACACAGAAATTAAGGAAAACTTCTTAATAATGACAGCATCCCAAACGTGGACTGGACTATCTTTGTAGGCGATGGGATAGAAGGAAACTTGGAGGCAATTCTACCCAATCTCCTTGTTTTATAGAAGATAAAATTGAGGATCAGAGAAGTTAAGTGAATTGTTCAGTCACACCAGTAGGGTCAGGATTTGAATTCAGTTTCTTTAATTCCATAGCCAGAACTCTTTCCAATGTATGATGCTAGGACAATATGACCCTCCTTCCCCTCTTGCATTGAGAGCTGGTTATCACAGTGCTTCTTGCTTCTGTTTGTCTCCCTGTCTCTCTGTCTTTCTCTGTCTCTGTTACCTATAGCTCTGTCTCTCTTTGTTTATGTTTCTTGCTTTTTCTCTGTCTCCCTCCCTCTCCCTCCCTTCCTTTCTCTCTCTGTCTCTCTGTCTCTGTCTGTCTGTCTGTCTCCCCGCCCTGCCCCGCCTTCAGTAGCTTCTCCTTCTGGCCTAAGTGTTCCTTTTCTTAAGTGCAATGAGTGGATTCTAAGATTGCTTAGAAATCAGAGAAGCATGTGTATTTGTCTGACTTTGATGTGCCAGCGTTTCTCTGCATATGTCTCCCTTTGCGGTGTTTGGGAAACGTGGGTCTCTAAGATGAAGTGTTACCTCTTGTCTTGGCAACACTTTGAATGAATAACCCAGTCACTCTGAATTCATTTGGTGTTTATGGGAATATCATATGTAGTTCCATCGACATCCCCTAACCATTATAATGCAGTTACCGTAGATAATGCTCTCCTAGTGCAATATGTTATCACCGTTTTAACAGCCTGACATACGATCAGCTCATATTATCACTTAAATGAATCCATTAAGCTCCTAGAGGCTTCCAGGAATCAGATGCAAGAGTATCGAATGGGCAAACCTGTACCACTTTCTAGGGCTGCGGGCCATGTCAGCAGGATGGAATTCCTAAGTGTTGTCTAAGGGTAACTTCAGTGGCTCCTCTAAGGACCAAGGACAGAAATAGATCTCAGAACACTAGCAAGAGATAGAGCTCAGACCAGACTCACCAACTTGGACCAGAGAAGGAATGTGGAACCCAAGAGTAATACTTTGAGCTAGAGTTAACTTCAAAGTCAGGCGATAGTAAGGATTTGAGAGGTTTGTTTTGGAAGGAAGCAGCAGATGACCATTCCAATAGAACTGGACATAGCCAGGGTAATTGGATGCCTGCGGGATATGACTTTAGTAGCAATGAGAAGCTTCTGCCTGCTTTCAAATTATCTCTTCTTCCACCTATTGCTTCAGCTTAAAATTCAATCTTTGAATTAAGAGAACTCAACAGAATGCAAATATTCCTGGGAGGGAGAAAGTAACACATTAATTTGGTTATCAGTCATTTGCACTTTATTATGGGTGCGTTCACAGAAACAGAATTTTAAAACTTATTTTATCAAATATTTTCCAAAGAAGGATAAGTGAGAAGAGGTTTGAACAGGTATAGTGCGGAGGACATAGACTATTGAATGGGGTAAGGGAGGGTGAACACAAGTAGGAAAGGATGGGAAAGTTTTCCTGTTTCAAAATTTGAGTTGATGTGCACACATTCCCGCCAGACTTTTTATTGCCTGGATATAGGAAACTTCTGATAAGAAAATACTTTTATCGTGGCAACCAACACCTACTGTTTAGTTTACAGTTATAGAGAGTTACCTTGGACATTGAGAAGTGAAATGACTTGCTCAATATCACATATATGTCAGCAGTAGGACTTAAATATAGGTCTTCCTGACCCCATGGTTGATATTTGTCCATCAATGCCTCTCACCTAGGTGTCAATAGGATTAAAAAAAAAACAAGCATTGTTCTGCTCATAAAAATCTAACACCATATAGGAGGGTTTATGTCTTTTTTTTCTTTTTTTTGTATACTCTCTCACTTCACCTCAACCTAGTTGGACATGCAATAACCACTCACAAGTCTGACACAACTAATAGGCATGGAAGGTTTAATATGTTTGATATTTCTGACCCGGACAGGTTGATCCCTCATCTCCTCCTACTTCCAGGGGCTCACCATGTTGGTACTAGACAGTTTAGTCTCTCGATCATCTTTAGTACTGGAGCTCAGAACTCCCAAACTTAAGCAATCCACAAGCATCACTCTCTCCATCAGCCGGGACTACAGGCATGTTACACCATGTGTTGTTGAAGGTCTTCCTTTAATGAAGCTCCTACAGACAGTAGGAGCTGTAAATTTGGGGGTTTTGACCTTTTTTGTATCCTGGACCCCTTTGTCAGTCTGGTGAAATCTGTGGATACCCACCTCAAAATAATGACTTTAAATGTAAAAAATAAAATACATAGGATTACAAAAGAATAAATTATACTGAAATACAGTGTGTGTATGTGTATGCACATACATATGTATGAATACACATATACACACTGTATTTCAATGTAATTAACATTTTGTAATACTATGTATTTTATTATATATGTGTGTGTGTGTCTGTATGTATGCATGTATATATGTATATAAATGACTCTTTCAGTTTCAGGACCCCTGAAAGTGAAACACAAAGAAATGGTTTTATTCACCAGCAAATAAATGCCTTGGGTAGCAAGTTACAACTAAGCTGGTATTTACAAAGATGCAGCCACAGACCTATGCCATGGAGTCATTACAGAATCACAAAGACAGTTAATGAGGTCATTTGGTCCAAACCCCTGTCGCCAACAGGTCTGTACCCAAACTCTTCCAGATGAACAGATGGTGCACACTCTCTGTCAGCTATCCCAACAGAGAGATACAAAGGGAGTGTATGCTATGGAAAAAGAATTTCATGCTCAGCCCTACTGACTTCTTTCATCCTGTTCCCTGAAATTTGGAGGAGAGACTCATCAAGCTTTGTAGAACCCTAGCAAAAAAAAAAAAAAAAAAGATGAGCTCCTCTGAAAAGGAAAGAGTCTTCACTTTCCAGAGCCAGATTCCCTATAGGGAAAGACTGTAAAGGGTTCTGCCCCCTCCATGGTTAACGGGGCAAAACATGGCACTTCCTCTGCTTTCTAGGCTGCCACCATCACATAAATTGAAACAGACAGAATTACCATTGATACAAATTAAAAACAAATAAAAAGGGTACACAGAGCTGATTCTGAGAGTTCAAACTCCATTACCAACTGATTTACTGTGCACTGACCTGTGATTGTTTGCAGGGGGAGAGAAGCCCGTGTGGATCCCATCAGCCTGGTGGCCACGTTGAACACCAGTCAATAAGCTATTTAATTTAATGGGAAACAGTATTGACGAGGCTGAGAATGCAGCTCACAAAAGATACAGCTGCAGAGAGCAGATAAAGTCTTCAACCCAGCTTCAGTCTTTGGGTGTCCTATCTTCCTCCCCAATCCCCACCCCCATACCCACTCCTTTGGGGCATCTTGCTCAAGAAAGCCAGAGAGTCCGTTCAAGGGATTTTATGGGTGTTAGAAACCCAAGGGGTTAAGGGGCTCAGGGGAAGATTTGTTGTAGCAAAAGATGTAGTCAGAGAGCAGGGGAATGATTGGAAAGGAAATGGAAAAGAGATCATCGAAAGGACAATGTTGTGCTCTGACCTTTCAGAATGAAGGCAGCCAGAGAGAATGCAGTCTTTCGGGAAGGAAAAATATCGGATGTGGCTCATGAAAAGGAGATTCAGCCCATCTGTTTGACTTTCCTTAATGTGGTCGATTCAAGAATGAAGTGCTCTCAGAACCAACACAGGGCATAGAAGTAAAGCTGGGACAACCAAGGCCACAATCCACTGAAACCACAGTAAGGGATTCTGAATGAGAAAGTAGTGCTTAGTACAGTAATAGATTTATTCAGCTTTTGAAAGTTGTTTGAGCAGTTTCTTCTCAAATAATCATCTGAAGGCAAGTAGGTAGAACAGTAGAGAGTACTCGACCTGGAGTTAGAAAGACCTGTGTTCAAATACAGCCCAAGACTTACTAACTATATGACCCTGGGCAGGTGACTTAACTTTTGTCTGCCTCAGTTTCCTCAGTTGTAAAATGGAGAAATAATATCATCTACCTCCCAGAGTTGCTGTGAGGATTAAATAAGATAATATTTGCAAAGGGTTTTGCAAATCTTTAAAGTGCTATGTAAATCTTCTTCCTCTCCTCCTCCTCTTTCTTCTTTTCCTTCTTCTTCTCCCTCCTCCTCTTCTTCCTTCTCTTCTTGTTCATCCTCTTCTTCTTCTTCCTCATCCTCCTCTTCCTCCTCCACTTCCCCCTCCTCCTCCTCCTCCTCTTCCTCTTCCTGCTGCTTCCCCTTCTCATTCATAGAATTACCTTAGAATCAGAGGATTTAGATCTGGAAGGGACCTTAGCATCATCTTATTTATTCCTCTCTCATTCTACAAAACGCATAAGATGACTTATCCAAGGTCACACAGGTGGTATCAGAGGCTGGATTTGAATCCAGGTCCTATGGTTACAAATTGAGTATTCTTTCCATTATGACATAAATTCCTAGATGAAGAAACTGAGGCCATTCCACACATGAGGGGATCACACCTTTAAAAGACACTGAGATTGAAAGGAAATGACTTAGTCAAGGTCATGCAGCTAGTGAGGAGTGTCAAAGCTGGGACTAGAATGCAGGTCTCCTAATTCCTAGTTTGATGCTATCTCCACAACACACAGAGTAGTGTAATGAGTTAGGAATAAACATATTCAATGTCTGCTATTCCCACTCTTAACAAACATTCTGGTATCTTTATTGGTAAATAAACTCAAGGATCTAAGGTTCACGAAAGGAGCACTTCTCTTTTCTGCCCTCAATCCATCCTCCTTCCAATCATTGCAGAGTGTGGTGAGGGCCAAGGCTAGGAGGAAGTGATGGGGAATGGGAATATTCATGGGGACAAGGAACCTCTACGGTCACCTTAAGCATGTTCCAGCACCTGAGGACTCCCCTCCTACTAATTTCTATGGCAACAGTCATAGGTTTGGAGATGAAAGTTGTCTCTCGAGGACATGTCAGGGAGCATAACATAGATTGTCTGAGTGATCTATCAAAAGGAGTTAGGGCAGCAATTATGTAACGTTTTGGCTTCAGGATCCCTTTATACTCTTAAAATTTATTGAAGATACTCCAAAGAGTTTCTCTTTATGTGGGTTATAGCTCTTGATATTCACCATATTAGAAACTAAAATGTCTTAACATTATTAGAGAAATAGTTTTAACCTTGAGGACCCCTTGAAAAGGTAGAGGACTGACTTTGGGAATTGATGCATTACAGGATGCAAAGAGTCACATGACCTGGGTTCTCATCTTGGCTTTGCCACATATGCACTGTGTGATTTCAACCGAGTCACTCCATTTCTTTAGACCTTAGGTTGTTCTTATTTAATGAGGGAAAAGTCATCCTTATCTCATTAAATTCAGGACAAATGATACAAAAATGGTGGAGTCATTCGAAAGACATTGAAGGAAAACAAGGTATTCAAACCATTCAGTAAATCCCATTTGAGACTCACCTCCTTGCTTCCATGAGTTACCAATTTGATTCAACAAGCAGTGTAGTAAACACCTACTCTGTGCCTGGCATTGGACCGAGGCTTTAGAATAAACCAGATAAAACCAAAGCAATTCCTGACATCAAGAAACCTATATTTTATTGTGAGAGGCAACAGATATACCTATAAGTATAAACAGAAAATACAATGTAATTACAAAATAAGTTCATGGATTTGGGAGAAGGGCAATAGTAGAAATAGGGGAGATTTCCTATTCTCAAGCTCTTAAGATGAGCCCTGAAAAAATCTAAGAATTCTTATAGGTAGAGGTGAGGAGTAAGTGCAGTCCAGGCATGGGGACCAACCTATGCATAGACACTAAAACTGAGCAAATCTAGACTAGATGGACTGAAACATAGAATGTGCTATGTAGGCTAATATATGAAAAATCTAGAGAGGTAGACTAGTGCAAGATTATGAAGCAAAGTAGAGGGATTTGTGTTTTATACTAGGAACAATTGGAAGTCACTGTATCTTATTGAGTAGAGGAGTGACATGGACAACCCTGTGTCAGGCATGTAGAAAATAAACTAGTGAAAGGAGAGGCTTGAGACTCGGGGATCAGTTAGGAAGCTATTGCAAGTAAGAGGTGATGAGGTCTGGGACTAATGTGGTAACAGTGTAAATAAAGGTATGGGGAGAGAGAGGAGAGACAGATATAGTAGATATAGAATCTGTGGGGCTAGCATGGGAGGAGGAAGAGTGTAGAGTTAAGAATGAATCTAAAGTTGTGAACCTGGGTGCTTGGGAGGATGGCAAATGCCCCAATAATAAATCACTAGGCACCAGTATTCTTCCTTATGGATGTCCCTCAAATCCAACATAGCTGGGATATGAATAGACAATGGCTAGAAAATGTGGGGGGAAATAAAACAAAAATAAAAACATTGCCATTCTTCATCTTCTTCCCCTAAATGATGTGAATCCTTCCCTCCAGCCTTTCCAGTTAAAAAGGCAAGGAAGCAAGCCTTTCTCCCACATCAGTGAAGTCCACAAGACAGTTGACCCACTTCTCTCTTCTGCCCTCAACCCATCCTCCTTCCAATCATCACAGAGTGTAGTGAGGGCCAAGACTAGGAGGAAGTAATGAGGAATGGGAATATTCATGGGGACAAGGAACCTCTATGATCACCTTGGGCATGTTCCAGCAACCTGAGGACTCCCCTCCTACTAATTTCTATGGCAACAGTCAGAGGCTTGGAGATGAAAGTTGTGCTCTGAATGTCATAGGCAGCTCTAGAATGTGCAGGAAAAATCTTTAAGAAGTAAAAGGGTAGTGATTTGGAGAGAGAGGCCCGTGGCAAGTGTTAATGAGGCCCTGTTCCCCATGTGGTCTGTTCCCTTAGAGAGGCTGGATAAACCAGAAGGAGGAGGCACTGCAGCTGAAAAACAGGACAAGGAAGGGGCTGGGAGTGGGGAAGGAGAAGGCTTTTTTCATTCACTCAATCAATTATCATGCATTTATTAAGGTCCTACCGCTATGTCGGCCAGCTTTGGGAATAGAGAGACCAAAAAACACTCTCTACTCACAAGGAACTTATATGTTATTGGGAAGATAATAAATGCATATATATGTATGTATGTATGTCTATATATACATGTGTGTGAGTATATATAGATATGGATATGGATATGGATGATATACATATAGATAGATATAGGCAGCTAAGTGGTATAGTAGATAGAGCACCAGGGCTGAACACAGGAAAATTTGTGTTGAAATCTGGTCTCAGATATTTACCAGCCACATGACCCTGGCAAGTCACTTAACCCTGTTTGCTTCAGTTTCCTCATCTGTAAAATGAGCTGGATAAAGAAATAGCAAACTACTCCAATATCTTTACCGAGAAATCCCCATTGTTGACTTAACAACAACAACAACAACAACAACACATATATAATATATGTATGTGTGTATATATGTGTGTATATGGAGAGAGAAAGGAGGAGAGAGGGATGGAGGGAGGGAGAGAGAGAGGGAGAAATGGGGAAGAAGGCCAACCTGCTCAGTTTTACAAGTAACCCTAGAGGGTTGCAGAAGCCTAAGAACCCAAGGACAGTATCAGAAGGACATAATTCCAGTGTGGTGGGCATATAACATTCATTCATCCTCTGTGCCTGACAATCCCTTCAAGAAATAAAACTCATTTTTCATGTTGATAGTGTTTCCTAGCCACCTGTGCCCTCACCAGGCTCCTTGCAGGAGACTGTCCCAGGAAAGAAGTCATGAGGACACTTCTCTTTTACTTCGTTTTTTAAAAAATCTTAACTTAAAAAAAAATGAGCTTACCAAATACATATGGTAAAAAGGGAGGGGGGAAGGATTGTACATGAAACTTTGCATATTTGTTATCTTTAGCTTGTTTTTCTTTTAAATATAATAATTTCCTTTATAAGATTATAAATTGTAACAAATTAAAGTAAATTTTAATATAATAAAGTCAGTATGTAATTTTTAAAACTGTCTTGCTTGCTTGTTATTATGTCTGCCAATATTTTCCCATTTAGTCCTCTTTTGAGTTATAAAAAAACCTTAACCCCATGGTACATTGTGGACTAGTTCATGCTGGGGGGGTGTGGCCACTTTTCACCGTACATATTTAAGTAGTCCTCAGTATTCCCCCGATTTCAGGAAGCTAAGGACTGGTGTAGGCTATGCTAAATTTTGGATTCCATTTCAGGAATAATGAAAATAGACACAGGGCTGCTGCTAATTCCATGTATTGTCCAACAAACATCTTTCACCCTGTAAATCCACCCTAGCACATTGCTATTTGAACCTGAGAACTTTCTGCCTTATACCTAAGACAGATACAGTGAGGAAATCAGAAAGCCAGAGAGGTTAAACACCTTCCCAAGCTTGAAGATGGCAGGCCTGAAATTTGAACCATGTCCCCTGACTCTATCTCCAGGACTTTTATACTACATGATGTTACCTCCTAAAATGAAAGGTGCTGGAGAGAAGCACCTTAAGAAGGAGGCTCATAGAATTGCAACAACAAATTATTGGGTAAAATAACAGAGAGAATTTGTTGATGGTCAGGGCTATGAGAAAGCAGTTAGTAGTCTCAAAGAAGGGTGGGGCCTGCATCCTTCTCTAGTGAAGCCAGGACATCTTACTTAACAGAACTCTGCCAGAGCCCAGCGTCCACTTGGAATTCAATAGACGGTGGAAAACAGAGCTGGCACTCTGTTCATAAGGCCATATTGAGATTAGCCAAAGCCCCTGATTCTTTTCTGAGTCCAAAGCAAACAGCATCAGAAACGAAGAAACCCTAAGGAGGTAAGAGCCCTGTGGAGGGATGCTATATTTCCACCCAGAGGAAGCCAAAGATGCCAGGCACATTTACAGTGCTTGAACTACCCAATTCCCTTCAACAAACATGCCCAGCCAAGCAGTGTCAAAGCTGCGGGCTGGCTGTTTACTCTGCAGAAGCATTGGCTTTGTTCAGACCTGAGATGGGAGCATATTATCAAGCTCTGGGCCTGGGAGGGGTGCCTGCTGATGAAGGAAGGTCAAAACTCCTGTGGGGTAAGGACAGAGTGATCCTTCGATAGCACCCCCCCCCCATGCCTGTCATTTGCTAAAGCGGCTTCAATCAATCAACTAACTAATCTTCCAATAAATAGAAGAATTAGTCAAGAATTAAGTTCATGAAGGTTTTTAAGATGCAAGTTTTATTTCCAGGCAAGCAAGAATAATGATGGTTGACCACTGATGGTTTGGTAAGATTCAGAGTCAATATGGATACTCACATTTTCTTGATTTTTATTCCCTTATGCCAAATGACCTCTTGAAAGCAAAGTAGATAAATAAGGTGGTGCAGGAGATAGAGTGTTGAGCCTGTAGTCAGGAAGATCTGAGTTCAAATGTGATCTCAAGCATTTCCTAGCTGTGTGACCCTGGGTAAGTCACTAAATCTTGTTTGCTTCATTTTCCTCATGTGTCAAGTGATTTGGAGAAGGATATGGCAAACTACTTCAGTATCTTTGCCAAGAAAACCCTTAATGGGATCACAAAGAGTTGGACAATACTGAAATGATTGAACATCAAATATATTCCCAAACAAGTTCAAAACTTTGTGGGATAACCTATTCAAACCCAGCTGATTAAAATGTAGAGCTGTTATAAAGTTTTGCTTTCTCTGTCACTGAATCCCAGGATCCCAGGATCTCAGAAGGTCAAAGCTGGAAGGGTCATCAAAGTGTAGAGGTCATCCAAGGTCTCTACATTTTAAAAATGGGGAAACCAAGGCATAGAGAAGAGAAGTGATTTGCCCCCAAGTCACCAGCTAAATAGTGGCACAGAATCCAAAAGTTTGGTACTTCATTATGGTAATTAGAGTGTTTCTGTTTGTTTCCTAAAAGTCATTTTGTCTACCATCAATAGAGTATAATATGACCAAAAAAAAAAGCTATTAAATCTCTAGGATCTAATCTGTTATTATCTTGGCCTTAGAAAATGACACACCATCTCAGCTCCCAAGGTAATGCCTTTTATACTCCACGTAAAGAAGGAAACATTTTTCAGTCAAATTCTACTTCCAGATATGAATAGCATGATTGGGGATTTGCCATTAGGTGCATTCATTTGTTAACTAGTTGATTAAAGTTTAATGTACTTTATTGTGAGCAGGAGGTAATATTATATGAATATTAATATAGTCATTTATTCTAGTTCTACCTTAAATAAATAAATGAATAGTGGCACAGACAAAATTTGATCTCATGTCTTCTGATCCTCTGTTCTGTACTCTCCACTACCATGAGAAGCATATTAGCTCCCTACCTTCCTTCTGGAAACTTTGCACATCACAGATATTTCTCTTTTGTCTACTAGAAACATTGTCTCCATACATTTCAGCAGAGGTGATGAATTTCTTCAATGGAAATATTTTTTCGATTTTTTTTGCTTTTAAAAATCAAATAACAGGACTTTACTAAAAGAATAGCTATTTTCACTAATGGGACAAGAAATTACAGTTGACCCATTATACAGTATTGCTATAAAATTGACTTATAAAACATTGAGTATGATATTCTCCAAAAGTGAAAAAAAAAGCACAGAAGCAGGATTAAGCATTGTTTAGTGGGGGTAACAGGAAGATTTGCATGTTATCAGAGAGGCATTGTATCATAATGGAAATGATGACCAGCATTTATATAAAGCTTTACATTTCAGAAGTACTGTATGTATATTATCATTTGATCTTTACAACAACCTTGGGAAGAAGGTGCTATTGTTATTCCCGTGATATAGATGAGGAAACTAAATCCAAGAAAGGTTAATGATTTTCCAAGGGTCATAAGCTAATTAAGAATCTGAGACAGATTTCAGCCCACCCCTCTTACCTGCTGTACCACCTAGATGTCTCTAGTGCAAAAAGGGCTAGGATCAGAGTCAGGGACCAGGGTTTAATTCATACCCCTGTCATTACTAGCTATGTTACCCTTGACCTACCATTTAACTTTATATTCCTTTTCTGTAAAAAGAGAATCTATAACAATACTACCTATCTACAGGGTAGTTGTGAGACTCAAATGAAATAAGGTATGAAAAACCACTATACAAATATTAATTGTGGTTATTTTTGCAGGGACCTTTACCCTAAAGTTTACTAGTTCCCATTTCTTCAACTGAGAGCCTAGGAGGCTATATTTGTTTAGCTAAGATCTTTTCAAGAAGGGCAAAGAGGAAAACAACCCCTCACACTAGTCTTTGTCAATACATCTCCCTTCTTCCCGTTTCCCATCTGAGCCTTGGCCCAAGCACAAGTGACTTTAGTTAATCTCAGCATGGCCTTATGAACAGAGTAAAAGCCCTATTCTACAATCTATTGCATTCCAGAAAGATGTTATAAACCAAGAGGTCTTACAAGGAAGATATTTTAAAGTATAATACCTGATACCGAAGACATTTGCCTAAGCATCCTTCCAACCAGCTCTCAATTTTATAGTTAGGTGGCACAGTGGATAGAGTACTTGGTCTGGAGCCAGGGAGACTTGAGTTCAAATCTGGCCTGAGATACTTACTAGCTTTGTGATCCAGGGCAAGTCACTCAACCTCTGTCTGCCTCAGTTGTCTCCAATGTAAAATAGGAATAATAGTGGCACCTACCTTAAAGGACAAAATGTGTTAGATAATATTTGAAAAGTGCTTGGTATAGTGCCAGGTGCAGAGTAAGTCCCTAATGAATGCAGGGTTCTTTCCTCTTCCTATGAGGGGTCTGCATGCTAGCCCTCCCTCCATAAACATAAAGGGTCTTTATAAGGGTTCATTGGACACAAAGCTCTATTCATCAGGGGATAATCGTAGCTAATGGGCAAGAGGCTAATGTCAGGGTTACCACATTCAGTTGCGGGTTGCCAAAGTTCAAAGATATCCCTCTCTCTGGGGCAAAGCAGCTCTTCCTAGATGTTATCTAGACAGGTACACTCCCCAGGAAAACCCACATCTTTCTCCTCCTTAGCCATCCATTCCCAGAAGAGACAGACTTTCTCTTCTCTCCCCACACTGTACTCCAAACACGACTTGTCTCAGTGTCCCCTCTGGTCAAGACTATGAAGCTTTCTGTTGGGAAGACAGCTGGTTATTCCTGCTGGAGAGATATTTAAAGTTGGAGGAGTTGGCACTTACAGAGCATGAGGCTCAGAGATTGGGTATTTTTAAAATGTGAGCATCTGCATTGTTGGCTAATAAATGAGTCATTATTTTTTTTTCTTTTTGCTGCAAACCAAAATAATAATAATGGAGATGCCTCGTCACAGCACCCTAGCTTTCATACTCCCAGCACCTTGGCTGATTTTACTAAAAATATCCTTGAGAACAGCTGACATCTATATGGCACTTTCAAGTTTTTACAGCGCTTGGCATATACCATCTCATTTGAATTTTTGATCATCACAACAGCCTTGTGAGGCAGGTGCTACAGGTGCTATGATCTCTATTTTACAGATGGGGAAACTGAAGCTCAGGGAGATTAGATGACTCAAGCATGGTCCCAAAACTAGTTAGTAGCTGAGGTAGAATTCAAACCTAGATCTATCCTGACTCTCTTACTCCATCACTCCATGTTGTGAGATAAGACAATGATGGTTTTCATTTGAGGAGCTTTGGAAGGAGGTACATTTTAATGTAGCATGGGACGATAGAGGATGGGATCTTAGAAGTACAGCCCCCAACACAGTGTCTCCTAGGAGCCTTGTTTCTATTATTCATCTAGAAACTATACACAGGGGCTCCTCAGCCAGCCAAGAGGTCAAGCTGTTCAGTGTCAGAATAGGAGGTAGTTATGAATGCTGAGCCCCATGAAGGGGATGTGCAAACTAAGATTAATCTTAAATTATGTCTTAAAAATAATTTTAAACCTGTCTCTTAAATCTTAAACCTGTCTCTACATTAATTCAATATCTTGCTTCTTTCCCACTCTTTTTCTCTCCCTTTCCTATCTTTTCTCTTTTCTTTCCTTCTCTTCTCCTCTCTTCACTTCTCTCTTCTTTTTCTTCTCTTCTCTTCTTTACTCTCCGCTCCTTTATCCTCTTCTCTCTTCTTCTTTCCTTTTTCCTTTCCTCCTCCTCTTCCTCTTCCTCCTTCTTTTTCTTCTGCTCCTTACTTCCTCTTCTCTATCTTTCTGTCTGTGCCCTGTCTTTACCCTCTTCCTCCTTTTTTCTCTCCCAATTTGTCTTTTCTCTCTTCTAATCTCCTCTCTTCTCTTCTTGCTCCTCTTCTTTCTTTCCTGTCCTTTCTTCTCTGTCTGTCTGTCTGCCTGTCTCTGTCTCTCTCTCTCTGTGTCTTTCTCTGTGTCTCTGTCTCTGTTTCTATCTGTCTGTCTCTGTCTCACTCCCTCTGTTTCTTTCTATCTCTGTTTCTGTCTGTCTCTGTCTCTGTCTATCTTTCTTTCTCTGTGTCTCTGTCTCTGTATCTCTCTCTCTTTCTCTCTCCCTCTGCTTCTGCCTCTCTATCTCTGTCTCTCTCTCCCCCCTCCCTACCTCCTCTTTCCTTTTCTCTCTTTCTCTGTGTCTCTATCTCTTTCTCTCTATGTGTGTATGTGTCCCTCTTTCTCACCTTCTATCTCTGTTATGCATTCTCTTTTTCTTTATCATTTGCCTATGCTGAAGGAGATGGGAAAACCAAGAAAGAAGGAAGCCAAAAGGAAGCAGGAAAAAGCCAAGGAATAGAAACTGAATGTTGTTACATTCCTTACAATGGAAAGAGTCTTCTCATTCTGATCCCTGGAGGGAAAAAAATAGCAAAGCTCCCTCTCTCCTTTGTTAAGTGCCAAGTAAAGAGGCTCCTAGTTGGGGTGCTAGGAAGGCAATATTCTTTTCAAGGAGACTCATGCAAGTGTATGGGGCTGCTTAGGCATTATGTTTGCCTATGGTTCCTTACTCAACTTGAGGTAGGAGTAACCCTACTCCTACTTGAACCTCTTTCAGATTTTGGAAAAACTCTTTAAAAAAAAAGGAAAAATACAGATATTCATAGTTTAACTGCCCCCCACAAGGAGCCCAATGCATTGTCTCTTATACTAGGGCTTCCGTATGTGGAACTCAGTGCCTATGATTTTGTCTGCCACTTAACTGTGATTAGCCGGAAGCAATCTGCTTAAAGCTTAAGCGTCAACTTATCACTTTGTTAACTGTGCATTCGTTTTCAAGAGGATGGTTAACTTTAATTGGAATGGGGTATTGAATAATGTGGCAACAGGTTCTGTGACATGTGGAAGCCAGAAGGGGAGAGGCCTTCACCATCAGATGCTGTGATGGGATAGGAAGGAGCTAACTAAAATTCTGGGAACAGCTAATTACTAGCAATTACCCAGAGGTGGGGCTAGGGACTCCCCTTTGGAAATCCCTGTGTCTGTTGGTGCTTAGATCACCCTATTCACAGAGGGGGGAAAGGCCTAGAAGAGCCACATCCTCAGCCCCAGAGAAGATTGCCTCAGGTCAGTCTTTCTGGTGGCCAGACAAATTACAAATCATAGAATCTGGTTGGAAAGAACCTCAGAGGCAACCTAGCCCAATCTGTAACTCAACAAGAAATTACTCTGCATGGAGTAAATACTTACATAAATGTTAGGTGTTGCTGTTCTTTTCCTTACATCAAGCCCCCATTTGTACAGATGTAACATTCACCTGACATTTCTGACTCTGCCTTCTGGAGCCAAGCAAAACCAATCTATTCCTTCTTTCACATGGGACAACCCATAAAGTCCTCTGTTTGACATTTAAAGCCCTTCACAGCCTGGCCCTAACCTACCTTTTCAGCCTTTATTACACATTATTCTCCTTCATAAACTCCATGGTCCAGCCAAACTGGCCTCTTTGTTCACAAATAACACTCTGTGTTTTTGCAGCAGCTGCGCACTGGGCTTGGAATGCATGGCCTCCTCATCTCTGCCTCCCAGAATCCCTGGCCTTTTGTAAGATCAGCTCAAGCTTCATGCTCTACCTGAAACCATTCCTGATCTTCCCAGCTCCTGGTGGACTACTCACCAAAATCACTTTATGTCTACTTATATTTATGATATAAAGATAGGGATAGATAGAGATATATGTATGTTCACACACATATCTCTATTATCTATCTATCTCTCTAGCTATCTACCTCTGTCTCTATCTCTCCATATCTATATCTATATCTATCATCTATCTATCTATCTATCTATCTATCTATCTATCTATCTATCTATCTATCTATCTATCTATCTATCTATCCATCTATCTATCTACTTATGTGTCTCCGTCTCTAAAATGTAAGCTCCTTGAGGGCAGAATGTGTTTCATTTTTGTCCTCGTGTTAATATTACCTAGAACAAAGTAGGTGCTTGATAAATGCTTATTGACTGGTTGGTTGATTGATGGGTTGAAAGGGACTCAAAGATTAGGTAGGAAGAGGTTGTTTATTGTCAATGACTTCTAGGGTCCCTTGCAACTCTAGCACCCTTTGACTCTATACCTTAGAGTAGATTTCATCCTACCCTTCTCATTTTAGGGTGAGGAAATTGGGGGCCAGAGAGTAGAAGTGAACTGTCCCAAGTCCCATCATGGCAGAACCAGGATGGGAACCCAGGTCCAGTGATCTAGTTATTCTCTTGCTCTATAGACTTCCTTCCCAGGGTTCTCTTTACTGTCATCTCAAGAACAGTTCACCTCCTACTGGTGAGGTAAGAATTGAAAGTAGGGATGCTGCTGAGAGGGTAAAATTGTATGCAGGACACATTTTTCAGCTTAATATGCACTAACACCTTCTTAACTCTAAACAGTCAACAAAACAATAAATCAAACCCAATTTGTAGTAAACAGAGGTATAAATGCCACATTAGAGTTTTGAAAGGCAGAGATCATAGGATGCTAGATTTGGGGCTAGAAAGGGTCTAAGAAGAGAACTTGTCCATTGTTATCCTTTTATGGATGAGGAAATTGAGGTCCAGAGAGGGTAAGTAATTTACCCAAAGATATCAATGTCAGGACTAGGATTTGAACCTATGACTTCAAATCCAGTACAATTTCCAATCAATGCTACATATGGCCTCCTGGATGGGATACATTAAAACATGGGGCTTAGCATGTGCCCTGGAAGAGTGGGACCCACATAAACTCCCATCATGTCTGGCACCACTCAGAGCACAAGACAGTAGCAGCTCATTGAATATTTATTAACTGGCCAGCTCCCACTCAGAAACAATTTTGCTCATTTTGCTCTCCCTTTATGGGACCCACTCTCACAAAAGGCCCACATGGCCTTTCATAAATTATTCTGCTCTTTACCAAACTCTGCTCTTCCCCTCTGGGCCTTGGCCCATCACCCAACTCCATGCACATGATTAACACTGGCGACCTGGAGTGGAGAGAGCACCAGCACCACGCTGACTGTTTAGGGTTTCACCAGATAAAGCATTCCTAAATAGAGATTCACCCACTGGGGAAGCAGCAGCTGCCAGAGATAACTGTGCTTTTCAGATGTCAGCAGGTCTGGGGCTCTGTTCCTCCCTATTCACTGGCCCAAGGACACGGAATTATATTACAGTCGCCTTGCACCCTGCTGAGCTGAAATCTTGGCCCTCTTTTCACCTGGCTAATCTGGAAGCCTAGAGGAGGGGAAGGGCACAGAGCTCCCCTCCGATCTACCTTCCCAACCCAGGCTGTTTTTGTCTTCCCTGGCTCCCACTCCAGTCCAACACTTGCTTGCCTGAATCTCAGCTGAAGACTGGGTCTCTTTACTCTTCCTTCAGGTAATCAACCCAGCTGGGAATACACGAGGCCTTCACAGACAGAGGGATTTACTGTTTGTTGTTAGACTATTAACAAGCACAGGCTGTTAATGCTCTCTGATTGATTTCTAGATGTCTTTCCTTCTGGGCTGTTAAGAACTCCCTTTGCTGTGGAGGCCAGAGTTGGGAAACAAAGTGCTTCATCACAGCAGCTGCTAGAAAAGCCAGAGGAATTTGTGAAGTGAATGCACAGTGGACTTGAATGTGGCACAGGACTTGTACAACAGCCTTCTAAATCACATCTTCCAAGGGATATCTATCTCTACTGGCTTAAGGATGGTGACTTACAGAACCATATATTCGAGAGTTAGGAGGGGCCTCCATCAATAACCATTTATTAGACGGATAATTTACTAAGATGCTTTATCTTAATAAAACAGCTAGGTGGCCCAGTGGATAGAGTTCTGGACTTGGAGTGAGAAAGACCTGAGTTTGAATCCTGCCTTAGACACTATTAGTTGTGGGACCACAGGCAAATGACTTACCCTCATTCAGTTTCAGTTTCCTCATCTGTAAAAGTGAATAATAGGGTTGTTGTGAAGATCAAATGATACTATATATAATGAGAGAGAAAGACACAGAGAGAGACAGACAGACAAACAGAGGGAGGAGAGACAGAGATAGAGAGACACAGAGAGAGAGAGAGACAGACAGAGGGAGGAGAGAGAGACAGAGAGTAAGCACTGTATAGATATTAAAATTTATATAAATTCTAGCTATTATCATTATTATTGTTTACTCTGTGCTAAGTACTTGCATTATAAATACAAGCAAGTAGAGTTGTCCTTGACCTCAAGGAGCTTAAATTAATGGGGGAAGAAAACACATAAAAGGGACAAAAAAGGAGAGGGGAGAAGGGGCAAATAGGAGCATGGCTGGAGACCTGAGCCTGGGCAAGATAAGGTACAAGTTTCCCTCTTGGAGTCAAGGTTAGGATCCAAGATTCTGGTGGGATAGTAGTGATGCTGGTCAAAGAACAGATGTCATAGGGAAGAGGTATAGACCCTCCTGATGTGCCAGGCACTCTGAAGTCCGAGGTCCCAAAGAAAAAGCAAAAGACAGCCCCTGCCCCCTAGGAATTTTCATTCTAATAAGGAAGACAACACATGTACAAATAGGTACATAAATATAATTGTTGTTCATCCTTCATTTTCAAAGAGGACCAATGACATCACAGGGTGATATCTTAACTTGTACAAGAATTAGATCTAAGTGAGGCAATGCTGCATAAACCTCACTGTCTTCCAGAGTCATTGAAGGCCAGTGGCAAGACAACAATGACCCAGAATGCAGGGGCTGATTTTGGTGTCTTCTATATCTGAGCAGGCTCTAAGTGCCCCACAAAGACTATTTCAAGTCACCTTCATGGCCATTGGAACAAATCATTCTCATCCATCCATTCTACCAGAGGAAGACCTCACATCCTTGGGGTAGACACCCTCTTAACTCACCAATCACACCCTCAATGTGGTTCAGCCCATCTTCCAAGACAGCTTTACCAGTGTGTGGCTGCTGTTCATGCTACAACTTTTTGGAGCCACAGGTGAGAGCTGGGTTACAGATGGACATCAACTGTGGATAAGTAACTCTGAAAAATTCTCTGCAAGCCCTCCTACCAGAGGTAACAGTCCTCCCTGAACACCCTACTGGATTATATGTCATATACAGATTATAAATAAGGTAATGTTAGAATGAAAGGCACTCAGAGCTAAGGAAGCCAAGAGAAGTCTCCTGAAGGAAGGATCATTTGAGTGAATCTTGAAGGAAGCTGGACATTCTAAGAAAAGAATATGAGAAGGGTTGGGCATTTTAGGCATGGAAAATGGAAAATAAAAAGGGATGGAGATGGTAGATGGAACACCAGATGAGAAACTAGTGCAGGTGAACCTTGGAGGGAAGTAATTCGTTTGTTTAGCCATTTTTCAGTCGTGTCTGACTCTTCAAGACCCCATTTGGGGTTTTTTGGCAGAGATACAACAGTGGGTTGCCGTTTCCTTCTCCAACTCATTTTACAGATGAGGAAACACAGGCAAAGTCACACAGATAGTAAGAATCTGAGGCCATATTTGAACCCAGGAAGATGAGTTTTCCTGACTCCAGGCTTGCTACACGGCCTAGTGTCTTGTAAAGTGCTTAGAAGATTAGAAATATAGGAGGGGGCATGTTGTGAGGAACTTTAGCAAGGATGCCTTCTATAAAATTGGTAACAAGTGTTCATATAGGCCCTGCTTGAGGATGTCCAATGAGGGCATGTGTGTGGGGGAAGGGGTTTCTAACTCAGGGCTCTAATTCATTCCAAAAGATTTCCACATTCTCGTGACTAGGTCTTCCAGGAACTTCCTGCCTGCTTACCTCAGTTCCTACCCACCCCAAAACACTATAAAGGCAGGCCCAGGCCCCAGGATGATAAAGGTCATAGATTTAGATTTGGAGGGGACTTTGAAGGTTTTCTTGCTCAACAGCCTCATTTTAATAGTCAGGAAGATGAGGCCCAGATCCATGAAGTGACTGTATAGGATCATAGTTCTAGAGTGGGGATGACCCTTAAAACTCATCTAACCCATCCCCTTCATTTTATGGATGAAAAAACTGAGGTTTGAAGAGGTGAACTAATTTGTCCAAAGTCATCCAGATAGCAAAATGGAAGAACAAGGACTTGAAACCAGGTCCTCTGCCTCCAAATCCAGCTCTCTTCACACTGTACATACTAAGGGAGATTTGAACTTGGTACCCCATGAGAGTATGAACAGAAGCTTTGATCAGTATAAATTTAATTCAATAAATATTTATTGGATTTCTACAAGGTGACCAGAAGGTAGTAGGGAAGGCAAGATAACTTCAATTTCAGTGGTCAAAAGTCTCCGAATCCCAGAGCAGGTCATATCCACCCAAAGAAACTGTGGAATTTTCTCAGAAGATTTTATAAGAAAATGGGAGCAGGTATTTCTCTAAGATCTATAGCTAGTCTAGTAGTCAGAAGACCCAGGTTCCAGTGTCTGCTGTAATAGTAACTACATGTATGACATTAGACAAGTAATTTACCTTCTCTGAACCTCTTTTCTTAATGTTATAATAAGGATTACCCATTGGTGAGTTAAGTAGATTCTACTCCAAGCATATGAAGACTTCCTCTGGAAGAATGGGCTGATGAGAACAATTCGTTTCATTGATCATGATGGCTACTAAAGCAGGCACTATGAAGAGTTAGGGCTTGGTCAGACTCTGAAGATGCCAAGGTCATCCCTTGTATCCTGGGTGATTATCAGTTGTTTTGACTTCTGTCCTGTCACTGGACTCAGATGACTCTGAAAGGGAGAGGGAGACTGATGACTGAAATTCTGCCTCACTTAAATCCAATTCACATGAAAGTTAAGACATCTCCCATGATGTCAGTGATCCTCTTCAAAAACAAAAGACAAATGATGTCAATAAGGATTGCAATCTTTCTCTCCCTAGTTGATGGCTCTTAGAGATTTAGTGAAATGACTCAAGTACTTTTAATGATTCTGCCCATTTGGGGGTGGGGAAGGAGAAGTGGAAGGACAATTGGAGAGGAATTGATGTCACTAGACCTTTAGTGACCTTTAGTCACTAGAACTAACATGAAATATTGATGCAAATCAACAACACAAGTGGGAATAAGAGAATCACAAATGGTCATAAGCCACCGTGAGCCAATGTGGACTCGGAGAGAAAGATCAGCTTGCAAAAGTCAATAAGAAATGGTTCCTCTCACTCCCTTAAGGATTTATTGTATGTAAATCCTGGTACTGTGAGGAACAGGATACAGAAGAAGGCTTGGAGAACAGAGGTACTTTTGTACAGAGTTGCATTTTTAAACCATAAATACATCCTGAGTGTTCATTCTTCATAGGTCAATTGTCAGAGAGCTGGTCCCCTGGGAAATGAAATTAGTACTATCTTCTAAAGACTTAGAGGACTAGCAGAACTTCTGAGTGATGGAAGATTGAGTGGTATTAGAGAAAAAAAACCCACTACCTGTTGAGACATGACAAGAGTTTGAAGAAATAGAATTTCAGAGAATAACGATGGGGAGCAGAGACTTGTGATACCTGCTGTAAGCAGCTGGAGGAAAGAGTTGCCATAAATTCACAGTTCTATGGATAGACAGAGGCAAGTGTCAATTTGGAGGAGCAAAACTCAACCAACCCCTTTGATACACCCCTGCTGGACCCCTACATCAGTAGAGTACTCTAAAAGTCACCGAGACTATCTAGGCCTCTTTAATAGGTGGAATTGTTTTGGTTTTTTTATTTTAATCTGCTCCAATATAAGTCCTATTTGTTTCTGGGAACTTGTAACTGCTTAATTTTGAGCTTTGTGAGCCTCTGGGCTTTTATGGAGAACTAGTGACTCTTGGGAGGCAGAAGACAAAGAGGTTCCAAGGTGGGCTTGGGAGAGACAGTAAGCCAGAAATAGGAGAAATCTCCCAAAGTATTCCCCAGATCTCTTATTTTAGGAGGGTGCCTCTGACACAAGTCTTATATTGTAAATTGAGGAAGATAAATTAGATGTTCTGTAAGGTCCCTTCCAGGTCTATGAAGTCCCTGTATTTAGGTAAAGCCTTGGGGACACAGAAAGATTACTTGCATGTTTTTTCAAGATCTTTTCCATTACTGGAATTCTTCAGTTATTCAAAAGATTGAGTATTTTGTAAGAAATGTAGCCATAATCCATATTTTGTATTAAAGAGGGACTTCCAGTCCATATATACAGATCCTCTACTGTTTTGAATGTCTCACAAATTCTAAAGGAACATTTGGGGATGTTTACCCCCAATCAGACCCTCTGAGACTTCAACCACCCCTATTTATCTTTAGCCTTAAGTGAGAAGAGGTGGCAGGTTCTATAAGCAATGTGGTTAAAGCAACCACAGAAGGGCTGGGCCACTGCATCAGGGAAGACTGCTGAAAAATTTACCATCGTGCTGTTGCTTTCAGAGCTGAAAGTTCAGAAAGGAAAAATTGACAAGCGTTGCCCAATGGGAGAGGGAGAAAAAAACCTACTCACTTTATGGTTGCTTTTTAATTCATTCCCAATTCAAAGCTGATAATGGAAATGCACTTATGCAGTTTGCTTTCCTCTACATATGGAGAGAGCATAGTTTTGAATCCCAAAAAACCCAGACCGCCTACAAAAGCAAAGCAAATTGAGATGTGAGTCCTCCTTCCTTTCTTCTGTTCCCCAAGTTTCCTGGGCCCAGCAGCTCCAATGGAAACAGAAGAAAAAGCAAACTCCAATAGCTGTTTCAGTGTTAAACTATATAATAGAAGCCCTCCTACTGTCTTAATGTTCACATTCAATGTGATAATTGGTAAGCATGGAATTCAATTTCGCTTCTCCCCTGGGAAGTGCAATGAGCAAGCCATCAGGATGTGTTACTCTGGGTACAGATATGGGGAAAGGGAGGGAGGATGAGGAAGAGGCGAGAGAGACTACCTGTGACCATCATATCTCGCCTAGTTTTTATTGGGTACCTCCAAAATTATTCCCTTGTCTCTTGACCCAGTCCTTCCAACCTGACTCCCCACATTTTAGGATATGGGAAAACACAAGGGTGAGTCCTTTTTCCCTGGAGTTTTTGCTGACTATAATCATATTCTGAGACACAGGTTAATGAGTTTCTGAAACTTTCTGCCTTTCTACTTTCTCTCTTCTGAAGCCTTGGGAAAGAAGTTGCCTTCTTCTCACTTGTCTTTGAAATCTGAACACTCCCTCTCTTCAGAATTTCTCTGGGACTTTCCCATTTCTGAGAATTTGGAACATAGCTAAATTCTACAGACTAAAGTAGGCAGGGGTGGGGAAGGGATTATTTTCCCAAAGGATGTTGGACTAATCTACAGGAAACCTGACACCAGTAAAAGTGTCCAGAGTTCAAGTTACTGCTGCTACCTCATTTGTGGGAATGTTTGATTATATTAACAAACATCTACTAAAGGCATCCTATGCCCAGAGAATTGTTTAAACTCTGGGGAAGATACAATATTTGGAGAAGACAATGTCCCTTCTCTTTAGGGGATTTCAGTCCAGTAGGAGACCCCAGGATTCCCTTGAAAACTAGACTGAGATTCCTAACTCATTTATTAAACCATAAAGTTAATAAATCTTTCAGATGATCTAGGAGGTACATGAATTCGAGGCAGGAAACATCTAATAAGCATAATATACATATATATTATATATAAATAAATATATGTATATATATGTTGGTTTCCAATCCCAGGTCTATTTACTAGCTATGTGGTCTTGTCTAAGCCAAGGTTTCACTTTTCTTACCTCTTAAATGAATGAGTAGAATGATGGACAGAAGGGTAAATGGGTGGGCTTATCACCTCTTCCAAGACCACTTTGGGACTTCTTTATCTTCTTTATAGATATAAAGTATATAAACAAGGAATTGGATCAAACATTAACCATTCTCAGCATCCAACTACAAATGACATCTTTTCCCAACTATATCCTTGGTATAAGTATGGATAGAGTCTTGACTACCAATTAACTATTAAGTCTACAGCATGAGAAAAAGGTGATGGGAACACAGCCTTTAAGAATTTATTCACCCATTAGGGAAGGACACCCTTCCTTTTGAGATTTACTTTTCCTCAATTTGAGGCTCTTCACAATCAGTATACACCCATCACAGTTCCATCCAGCTGCTCTCTCTCTCCCTCTCTGGCCACCATTTTCCACGTCTACTCACTTTCATATGTGCAGCTACTCACCCACCATTGTCTTCCACCTGTCTCCTTCTTTATACCCTGCATGAATGCTGGCTTTTCCCTCTAGCTATTTATCATCACCCCAGTCCCTACCCTCAAGATTTCCATTCTCCTTTTGAACTAGATATGCTAGGCTCCTGCATAGGCTCCTGGGAAATAGCATTTGAAGACTTCTCCCCAAAGAATGAGGTCCTCATTCCCAAAGTATTCAGGAAACAAGTCATTCTGGACCGGTTCTCTACATACAGTTAATACATCATAAACGTATAAAAGATGTGCAGTGAGGTCAGAGTGGGAAAAGATCATATGAACTAGGGAGATTAGGAAAGACTTCCTGGAGGAGATAACATTTCAGTTGGACTTTAAGGTGACTTTAAAGAATGAGATTTCACTGGAGGTAGTAAGACTGGGGGAATTTGGGGAATAGCTTTTATTTGTATAGCTTTAAGGTTTACAAAGCACCTTATATCCATTATTGCATACCCACAATACTTCTGTGAGGTCTATAGCACAAGTATAATTATTACCATTTGACAGTCAAAGAAACAGGCTCAGAGAGTTGAGGCAATAGGCTGAAATAGGTTAAGTATTTTTTCCTAAATTATAGGGTCATAGATTATAAAAGTTGGAAAGGAACTTGGAAATTATATATCCACCCATTTACCCATCTGTCTGTCATTCTGCTCATTCATTTAAGAGGTAAGAAAAGTGAAGCCTTGGGGCAGCCAGGTGGCGCAGTAAGAGCACCGGCCCCAGCTGGGGAGACCCAGGATCGGTTCCGGCCTCAGACACTTGGCACCCACACAAAATAACTGGCCGTGTAAACTTGAGCAAGTTACTTAACCCCAATTGCTTAAAAAAAAAAAAGAAAGAAAAGTGAAGCCTTGGCTTAGACAAGGCCACGTAGCTAGTAAATAGAACTGGGATTGGAACCCAATTCCAAATCAATCTTCTTTCCTCTCCACTACTCTCCCTATGTCCCACAACCTCAGTCCCCAAAGGGCAGTCCTTTGGTGGTGTTCCTAAAGTTGGCCAGTTGAAGTACAAGAGGATTTAAAAAAAAATCTGTTCCTGACACAGGGACCTGGGTCCTTTAGGCAGTTGCTGCAGGGGACACTGGGGCTCTCTTGGAAGAGGGACCTTGCTTATTAACATCATAACTCAAGCAAGTTGCTTGGAGTCAGTGCACATGGAAAATTGCATTCTATAAAGTGTTGAAGCTGCAAAGTCACCAGCTGAGTCGATAGACTTTTATTTTAACGATGTTTGTGATCAATATTTAAAGAGGATTGACCGAGCCTGCCTCCTGGTGCACCTCTCTTTTTCCAGCTGTTTGTGAAAGATAAAAAAAGAAAAAAATTACTCAGAGGATGCAATACATTGAGTTAAGGAGGAGTGTGTGCTGGTTTGGGGTATACAAGCACATTAGAATGAAAGGGAGTGGCAATAAAGGGAGAGCACCACAAAAAGCATTAGCACTGGATGATAATGAGTTCTGGGGCCTCACGTGCTCAGTCTCTCAGGAGCTTCATCACTTAACACTCACAGAATCAAAGAATGGTGGACCTGGCAGGGAACTTAATGATCATATATTCCAAGCTGCTCATTTTACAGAAGAGGAAACTGAGGACCCAAGAAGAAACATAACTTGCCTAAGGCCACAAAGCTAATAATCAGCAGAGTCAAGGACTTGAACACAGAAATTCTGAATTCAAGTCCCATGATTTTTCTACTATGCTGTGTTGCCTCGACACCATATAACTTTTACAGACAAAGATGTGAATTAGAAAGATTTTTTTAAGGTGGGATTGTTTGACTTCTCTTGGAGATTGGTTTTATTTGCTTCTTGATTTGCTTTTTGCTTTAAGTAAATGCTTAGGTCTTTGCCTGGATGTAATTTGCCTTTGAAATTTTCAGTGTTCAGGCAACAAACAATCATGAAATGGATCCAACATGGTGGCTGTTGTGTTAGGTATTGGATATGCTAAGGTAAAAATGAAACACTAGGGGTGGCTAGGTGGCACAGAGAATAGACCACTGGCCCTGGAGTCAGGAGGACCTGAGTTCAAATCTGGCCTCAGACACTTAACACAAAAACTAGCTGTGTGACCTTGGGCAAGTCACTTAACCCCAATTGCCCTACCTTCCCCCCTCCAAAGAGCAAATAAATAAATTGATTAAACAGTCTCTGCTCTCAAGGAACCTACATTTTATAGCAGGAAACAATATAGACATTCAAAAGTACACACACAAAAAATTCAAAGTAAATACAAGGTAATTTGAGGAAGTACCAATAGCTTGGGTTATCAGAAGAGGTCTCGTGTAGTACTGTTGAACTTTTACAAACCTAATGGTCCTTTTCTTTTTTTTAAAGTAATATTTTATTTTTCCCAATTGCATGTAGAAACAATTTTTAACACTTTTTTTATTTTTAGTTCGAAATTTCTACTCTTCCTCCTCTTTCCCCTTCCTGAGACAGTAAACAATTTAAGTTATACATGTGTAATCATTCAAAACATACTTTCATATTAGTCATGCTACAAAAGAAAACATGGACAAAAAAGTAAAGAAAGTTTTGAAACGTATGTTTGAATCTGCATTTAGACGACAGCAAACTTTTCTCTGGAGATGGAGAAAAGCTAGCAGGCCACCATTGCAAAGGCCTGGGGTTGGAAGATGCAATGTCACATAAGGAGCAACTATGTTAGTTTAGCTAGGCTATCACTGGAGTAAGGTGTCCTGACAACAAATGTGATGGTCAATAGACAGAACTGATGGCTGATTCATGAACTTTCAGTACTTCAATTCAACAAGCACACAAGCATTCGCTTGGCACTGTCCCTCCGAGGCCCTCTTCCTTTTTCTTTCTGTATCTGGTATATATATATATAACTGGTATATGATGAGGTCTCACTGGTGACCTCATCAACTCACATGGGGTTACCTGCTATTTCTTTGCAGATCTATTTCTCTAGCCTTGGTTTCTCCTGAGGGAGCCATCACCAGTTGTCTTGTCCTTTGTCTTTTCACTGACCTCCGATGACTGGAGGAGAGAGTGAGCCTGATGACTTGGCACAGTCCTGCCTCACTTAAATCCAGTCCACTTGCAAGTTAAGCCATCCCTCTCCTGATGTCATTGGTCCTCTTCAAGAATGAAGGATGAACAACAACACCATCACCAGTTGCTCCTGAGCTCTAGTCAGGCGTCTACAACTGCCTACTGGATGTTTCAGACTGGATGTACCATCAGCATCTCAAACTCATGTCCAAAACAGAACTCATTATTTTCTCCCCCAAATTGCCCCTCTTCTAGGCTTCCCTGTTTCTATTGAGTGTTCTCAATTCTTCCTCATCCCACATAAGCGATCAGTTGCCAAATCTTGGAATTTCTATATACATAATATCCGGGGAGAGGAAAGGGGTGGTGGCACAGTGAATAGAGCAATGGCCCTAGAGTCAGGAGGACCTGAGTTCAAATCCGGCCTCAGACACTTGATATACTTCCTAGTCGTGTGACTTTGGGCAAGTCACTTAACCCCAATTGCCCTCCAAAAAAAGTAAAAAATAAATAAAAATATCCAGAGAGTATTGTGAGGCTCAAATGAAATAATAGATATAAAGTATTTTGCAAACCTTAAAGCACTATTTTAAGGTTAGTTATCATCATCATCATCACTGTCCTATATATTATTATTTTCCTGTCATCACTAGATCACTAGATCTCCTTTCTGGTGATGACTTCATTCCATGAGCCTTCTACTAGATCACTGCTGAGCTCAACCAATGTTTAAATAGCAATACTGAAATATGCTGCTAAATGTTTAATAACTGGTCTCTGGGGGGGAAATGTATATATACATAATACAACAGATACAAGTTTAATCTGCATTATTAACACTTTCTTAAGACTAGGAAATCAATAAAACAATTAATCAAGTCTTGATTTATAGCAATTGATGACTTCCAAAGTGTGTAAATGTTCATACTGAAAACTTAACAATAGGGTCTCTACAGCCAGCACACCTTTGAACATCTCTTTCATCGGTCCCCTCCTTTCTACTCACATACTTCAGGCCTTAATTGCCTCTCCCATGAAATACTGTAATAGATTCATAAGTGTTCTTTATGTTTCAAGTCTCTTCCTATGCTAACCATCCTCCATGCAATTACAAGAGTAATTTCTCTGTAGTATAGGGCTAACCGGGCAGCTAGGTGGTGCAGTGGATAGAGTGTTGGGTCTGGAGTCAGGAAGACTCATCTTCATGAGTTTAAATCTGGCCTCAGACACTTACTAGCTGTGTGACCTTTGGCAAGTCACTTAACTCTGCCTCAGTTTCTTCATTTGTAAAAATGAGCTAGAGAAGAAAATAGCAAATCACTCCAGTATCTTTGCCAAAGAAAATCCCAAATGGGATCATGGAGAGTCAGACACAATGGGAAAATGACTGAACAGCAACATAGATTTAACCAGGTCTCTCCCTGATTTGCTTAAGTCTAATAGCTCCCTACACCCTCTATGGTCTGCTTGGCTTTTAAAGTCCTTTGCAATCTTATCCTAATACCTTTTTAAAATTATTATACATTACTCCCCCAGCCAAACTGTTCTTGCTGCTTCTTGAATGTAACACTCCATCTCCCATCTACCTTTGTATTGGCTATCCACCATGCCTAGAACACACTCCCTCTTCATCTCCATCTTTAGAATCCCTAGTTTCCTTCAAAACTTAGCTTAAATTCTAACTTTCACATGAAATTTTTCCAGATCCTCTCAGTTCCTAGTGCCCTCCCCACATGCACATTTATTTTATATACATTTCATATGTGATTGTATTTATACATTATCTTTCTCCAATAGAATGTAAGCTCCTCGAGGTCTGGGACAGTTTCATTTTTTGCCTGTGTATCTCCAGTGCCTAGCATAGTGCCTGGTACATAATAGGTGCTTAATAAATGATCGTTGATTGGTTGACTAGTTGACTGATACTATGTGCCTAGAATTTCACTGGTCTCTGGATGGTATACCTGACCCCAATTTCTCTATTTTAAATCAATCTGCACCTAGCCTAGTCTTCCAGAAATGCCACTTTCACTATCTAACTTTCCTTGAGAACTTCCAAGGAGTCCTGGCTGCTTACTATATGAAATCTAAACACTATTGCCTAACTTGCAAGAGCATTCACAATCTGGCTCCACTCTACCCACCCAGCAATTAACTGCCCCCACTTTCTATTACACAGACTCTCATAGGGCCAGTTTCATTTCTGTTTTCCTCATTCAGCATGCTGACTCAAACTTCTATGCTTTTTTCTGTAATACCTATAGTATATTTCTGAGTACACGATTACTCTTCAATAGATGCTTGGCTGATTGTTGATTCAAGATGACATAGGCAAATCATACTTAGTCCCTTCATAAACAACCAAAATCTCTGGGGTATTCATGAGGTACAACCACTAGAAACCAAAGGAATTGAACCAAGCCAGGTGCACTTTCAGGTCTGACTTGCCTATGATTGCTACATTCATATATGTTTAAGGCTTTGCCTAACTTAGACTTGTGATTTTATAAAGCATAGTTGAAAAGCTCATGTATTCCATATTATGTATTACATATAAAGATGGAAGCCCTGGGTGTAGGGGACCACTTGGATTTTTACATATTCCTGGGCACAGTCCCTGGATTGGGAGTTTGTAGCAATATATTCCAGGATCCAGACAAAAAGCTGAGACATTCACAGCATTCAATACCCAAGGAGAGGTCTTTTCTTCATCTTGACCAGAGGCAAGTTCTTAGCAATCTCTGTTCAATCTTGGTCACAAAATTGTGACCCAGCAATGGTCACACTGTTGAGGCTGCACCTGTGTTCTTACTGTATATTTTCCTGGCATGTTTAGCTTCAATGGAACAGGGTAAGTTTGCTGAAGATGAGAGACATCTCCCATCCTCGAATTTCTTATGGAACTGGGTCCCAAGAGAAGTACAAGAGTGAAACTCTAAGGTAGGGGTTCTTAGTCTTTTTATGTCATGGACACCTCTGAAAGTTGTAATGGTAATGGAATTTAAAGATCCCCCAGTATTGGCTTGGTTTTCGGGTTGTGTGTTGAAACCCAGAGCCTGTGAATCCCACTTGTGGGATGTACTTGTTGACATGGAGAAGGCTGAATTGGGAGGAGCTGGTGCCATGGAGAACCAAGCAGAGAGAGGCAGAAGAACTTTGGGGAACAGCATCGTGGAGGCAGAGAGAGAGAGGATTGCCAGGGGCTAGAGTTGCTGAGAGAGAGAGATTGAGAGAGAGAGAGAGAGAGAGAGAGAGAGAGAGAGAGAGAGAGAGAGAGAGAGAAAGAGAGAACTGGCAGCCAAAGCCACCCAGAATGCTGAGGGCCAGTGGAGCTGCCCAGGACTTTTGAGAGCTGCCACCTGGAACTGCCAAGAACTAAAGAGGTATGACTGTGATGTCTGTGTTTTGTGTGTCTGTTTTGATATTGTTTTGCCAAATTCATCTGCTGGTAAAGGACAATGCTGTTGTTGCAGAGGTCCTGGAACCTTGCTGTTGGGTCAGAGGCCCAGAAGGTGGATTTTCTTGTTGTATGTTTACAGAAATCATGGAAGAGGGTCTTGCTGATGTTTTCAGGGGTCCTGAGATTGTTCTGTAGGCAGAGAGTAAATTGATGAGGACACTGGCAATGTATATTGTGGCTTTGTTAAGCTTTGTCTCCCCAGGAACAGAGATTGCTAAGAACTTGGCTCTGGTCAAGATGAAGAAAAGACCTCTCCTTGGGTATTGAATGCTGTGATGATAACTTTGTTGTGACTTAGGGGTAGATAGCCTTTGTGCTCTCCACTGTCCCTTTGAGAAAGTATTTGGGGGTAACTGATAATAATTGTAATTCAGTTGTGATCCAGGGGTGGAGCACTTTGATTTTGTGCTCTATGACTGACCAAATGAATGTACTTTGTTTATGATTGGAAATTAATCTCCATTTGAGAAGATCAACTTTGTGATTGACTAAATGAATGTACTTCCCAGGGGTAGAGTAGTATTTGGGCCTTAGTACTTTGTGATTGAATTGAGGACTTACTAAATTATTGAATTGTGCATGTTGAATGCTGTATTTTGATATTCTCTTTTTTGTGAATGTTTTGCCTTAATTTGTCACTGAATAAATGGAGAGTTACTATGCTGGTATTTTGAACCTTGGAAGTCACCTTTGCTTGGCATTACAGAAGTCAATAGACCTCTTTTTAAAATAATGCTCTCCAAATACATAATATAAAATAAATTGGGTTACAAAGGGAACCAATTATATTGAATATGATTATCAACATATTTTTCCCATGCAAGTTCATAGAACTCCAGAAATCGACCCATGGACCCGTTGGAGCTCTTGTGGAGCCCAGATTAAGAACTTCAGCTCCAAAGGCAAAGAGATTGATTTCTACATGTGCTATGCAGAATCAGTCTCATTATTCTGCAGACACACTTTATATACAATAAGTTCTTGTCCTCAGGGGGCTTTCAAAACAAAACAAGAAAACAAACCAGCAATAAAATGCCACAGCATGAATCGTAGATTCTCAATGTTGTAGGTACTCTCACAATAAAGAGAAATAGATCAATGTTGGCCAGATAATAAAAGGGGAGAAGGGAATGAGGTGGAGGCAAGTAAGGGACAGAAGGTGGTCTTGAATTGTCAGATAGGATTGGAATCAGGCCTAGAAAGTTGGACACGACATGGAGTGTGGGCCTTACTTACAGGCAAGGCAAAACAGCATGGGAGTTTCCTATTTGTAGAGCAGTGAAGAGACTGGCCTCCCCCGAGTAAAGGGTACATATTAGGAAGTAATGGGAAACAGGTTTGGAGAGATGATAGAGAGCCTTCAGTGGCAGGGTGAGGAGTTAGCATTGGATTCTTCCGTGCATTAATCAGGGGAGGGGACACAAGAAGAGCAGTGTTTTAAGAACTTGACTTTCTTACTGATTTCTTAGATCACAGGGAAAACAAGACAAAATAAAACAAAGGGTTCAAATCTAAAAACCAAACATTCTCCCAAATACAACCAAGTAGTCTATTTGTTCAGGATTCTCTACCTCTGGCACAAACAGTTGGTAGAGTTCAATAAGTCAGTCTCTGGTGTATGGCTCCTAATGATTCTGATGTTACATGGCTGACCAAATGACGACTTTCTCCATTGATCGGAAGAGCCTCAGATATGAATGATGGATTGAGCCACCAGGGCAGCTGCCTGTGGGAAGTTTGATTTCGTTCAGATGAACTGCTCCAGACAAACTCTCCTCCTCCTTCCCTCCTGACCCTCCCTGTCTCCCTTTCTGACTCTCTCTGACACATCCTCTATTGTGCTCCCTCCTTTCTCTTCTATTTCTGAATATCCATCTTGACTTGGGAAAAGGAAGTAGGGGAGAGAGAAAGAAAACCAAATCATTTAGAATCTTCCTTTTAAAGCATGGGCTGAGATCCAAAAGTCCTCTTAGCACATCCACAGGTCTGAGAGTCACATCTGCTGCGTTTGTGGCTGAGGGAATTGCATGAGGATTACCTACGGGAGCCTGATCCTGTCTCTGACCTGGCACCCACACCCCGGGGCTGCTCAGATCTGGACACAGAACAGGAGACAGGGGTCCCATCTGCTCACTCCTTGACTAGTCTTCTCTGAGGTGTAAGAAACAGGATTTCAAGGCAGAGAGGGCCACCTCTAACTTCACAGACCCATCCATTGTATGGGATTGTAGTACTCTATTTCAAGGATTCAAAACAGATGCATATAGAAGATGGATTTACTTTGGTTACTATATGAAAGGCTGAACTGAAGCCAATATGGATTATTTTAAAAGCAGTGATATATTTTAAAGTCAGATCAGTCTGGATCTTATTAAACTCAACTTTCCTCTATGTGTATATGGATGGATGCTGGGGATACATGTGAATCTAGGTGTGGTTTATCCTGATCCCTCTAAAATGCTGTAAAGTCATCCCTAATTTATATATATAGGCCTTCTTTATATGTTTCATTCCCTACTCGTCACCTCAAAAACCACAGTCCTCAGTGGAGGGCCTAATCACAGTTGGATTCAACTCCCCATTGGTATTTTGTAAGGGTGTCTGAGCCTGCATTTGAGAGCATGAGAATGTGCGTCTGGGTGTTACTTATCAAAGCTAAGATGAGAAAACTGAAACCCAGATTTGATTCGGTTTGTGACAAGAATTGGGCTGCCAAAGGCAACAAGCCACATGGGCTGTCATTGCATGAAATAATTCTGCTTGGATTTCTTTTATATCCACTTTTTTTTTTCTAAATCTCAGCATACTACAGACTCTCAGACACCTTCCTAATCCATTTGTGTCTGTGTGTCGATACACATCCACAAATCCACATATACATATTTGGGCTTGGGGGGGAAACACATCCCTAAGCGTAGGGTATTTTACACAGCAAAATGGATTTTGGTTTTTATTTTTTATCTTTGTAAGTTCCTTTCTTCCTGCATGAATGCCCTTTCTTCCAAGAAAAAGCTCTTGGTGAGTGGGTGTGACTTGTATGCCTCTAACCCCCATGCAACTACTACACTCTGTGCCTCTCCATTGATGTCTTTCCAGTTAGTTTGAAATATAATTTTCTCCCCTATCTTGGAAATTCTACTCAACAAATATTTAATAAGCATTTATTAAGCACTTTCTATATCCAGGTAGGGCAGCTAGGTGGCACAATGGATAGAGTTCTGGGGCCTGGAGTCAGGAAGAACTGAATCTGGCCTCACATATTTATTAGCTGTGTGGCCCTGGACAAATCATTTAGCTCTGTTTGCCTCCATTTCCTCATCTGTCAAATGAGCTGGAGAAGAAAATGGCAAACCATTCTAGTATCTTTGCCAAGAAAACTCCAAATAGGGTCAGGAAGAGTCAGACATGACTGAAAAATGACTCAATAATTAACAACATATTCAGAGCTTTGGTGTAGACAATACAAACAGTAGATGTAGATGACACAAATAATAGATGCAGACAAAAATGAAAGAGTCCCTGCTATTGGGGGCTTTGTTTCACTTGATCTCATGGTCTTTCCTGCACATTACCTTCTTCCTTCCTCCAAAAGTATGTGATCTACATTATCTCCTCCTAACTATAACCTCATAACTCTAACCCCATTATCT
>NW_027187372.1:35194342-35215332 GCF_028583685.1 Petaurus breviceps papuanus | reverse complement strand
AATCATTGCACACGAAGAAGAGTGGAAAGCCTATTACAGTGGAGGGGAAGACGGGAGGAGGGCCAAGGGACATCACTTGAACCTTACTTTCATCAGTATTGGCTCAGAGAGGGAATAATATGCACAATCAGTTTAATATGGAAATCTGTCTTACCCAACTGGAAAGAGGAGAGGAGATTAAGTAAAGGCGGTGGGGAAGAGAACTGGCAGAAGACAGGGCAGACTTGGGAAGGTGGTTGACAGAAGCAAAGCAATGTCGAAGAGGGAAACAGTAAAAGGAGAGGAAGGATACACAGAAAGAAAAATAGGATGGAGGGAAATACACAGTTAGTAATCACAACTGTGAATGTGAATGGGATGAACTCTCCCATCAAATGGAAGCAGATAGCAGAGTAGATCAAAAACCAGAATCCTATAACATGTATGAAACAGAGAGACATACACAGAGTAAAGGAAAGAGAATGGAGCAAAATCTATTATGCTCCAGTAGAAGTTAAGAAAAAAAAACAGGAATAGGATTCTGATCTCAGACAAAGTAAAAGCAAAAACAAACCTAATTAAAAGAGATAAGGAAGGAAACTACATCTTGTTAAAAGGTACCATAGTCAATGAAGTACTATAAATACTAAACATAAGTGTACCAAATGCTATAGAATCCAAATTCTTTTTTTTTTAAAGCAACTGGGGTTAAGTAACTTGCTCAAGGTTACACGGCCAGTTATTATTTCTGGGTGTGGTGCTGAGTATCTGAGCCCAGATTTAATCCAGGTCATCCCGACACTGGATCCGGTGCTCTTACTCGTTGAGCCACCTGGCTGCCCCTAAGCAATTGGGGTTAAGTAACTTGCTCAAGGTTACACAGCCAGGTGTTTCTGGGTGGGTGCTAAGTGTCTGAGCCTGGGATTCGATCTCCAGGTGTTCTCAACACTGGAGCCGGTGCTCTTACTCGCTGTGCTACCTGGCCGCCCCTAGAATCCAAATTCTTAAAAGAGAAGTTAAGTGAGTTACATGACCAAACAAGACAGAAAGCATCACAAAATGTAAAATAGATTATTTTGATATTAAATTTAAAAGCTTTTGCACAAGCAAAACCAATGCAATAAAGATTAGAGGGAAAGTCTTTACAGCAAATGTCCCTGATAAAGGCCTCTTTTCTCAAATATATAGAGAACTAAGTCAAATTTATAAAAATACAAGTCATTCCCCAATTGATAAATGGTCAAAGGATATGAAGAGGCAGTTGTCAGATGAAAAAAAACAAAGCTATTTATAGGCACATAAAGAAGTGATCTAAACCACTTGATTAGAGAAATGCAAATTAAGACAACTCTCAGACCTATCAGACTGGTTAATTTAATAAAAAAAGGAAAATGATAAATGTTGGAGAGGATGTGGGAAAATCAGGAAAGTAATACACTGTTGGTAAGAGTTGTGAACTGATCTAATAATTCTGGAGAGCAATTTGGAATTATGGTCAGAGGGCAACCAAATTGTGCATACCCTTTGCACTACTAGGTCTGTATCCCCCCAAAATCCAGAAAATGGATGTGCAAATATATTTATATTTTTTCATGTTGGCAAAATATTGCAAACTGAGCTGACGTCCATCAGCTGGGGAATGGCTGAGCAAGCTATGGTATATGAATATAATGGAATACTATTGCCGAATAAGAAATGATGAACAGGCAAATTTCAGAAAAAAAAACTAGAAATACTTGTATGAACTGACATGAAGTGAAATGAACAGAACCAGGAAAACTTTGTACACAGTATCAGCAACATTGTGTGATGATCACTACGACTCAACTTCTTAGCAACACCATGATCCAAGAGAAGTACAAAGGACTCATGAAGGTAAAATGCTACCCATATCCAGATGGAGAACTGATAGACACTGAATGCATCTTGAGCCATATTTTTTTTTACTTTATTCTTTGTCATGTTTTTTTTTCTTTTGATCGGTTTCTTCTTTCACAACTGTGACTAATATGGAAATATGTTTTACATTATTGCACATGTATAACCTATATCAAATTGCCCACCATTTTTAGGAAGAGGGGAGGGAGGAAGGGAGAAAAATCTGGAACTCAAAATCTCATAAAAATTAATGCTAAAACTTGTCTTGACATGTTATTGGAAAAAAATAAAATACTATTAAAACTTTTTAAAAATAAAATATCTTTGGCTCTTTCCTCTCCTTCACCAGCCCTTCCCACCTCCAAAAATACTCGTCACTTGCCCCATCTTGTCAACTGTCCAGGATGAGTGGCATTCATCCAAGATTCACTGGGGTGTGTCCCAAAACCTCTCCTGCTCAGGTTGGGAGAAGGTAAAGTCAGGCTGACAGGTGTTGTGAATGAGTTCATGGGAAATGAAATGAGACTGGCAGTTAGGACTAGTGAACAGGTGTTGAGGTTGGCTCCTTAGTCAGGAATTGGCAAGTACTAGCAAAGATACTGAGGAATCTGAGCCAAAGTCAGAGCAAGGATAGTCAGGGGTCCCGGAAAGGGTGCAGGTGGGAAAGGAAGCACATACATCTCACCAGAATAGGCAAGTTAGGGTATCTCTTGGCATAGAATAGGCAATGGTATAGGTAAAGAATAGGTAAGCAGAGCGAGGGAAGGTAGGATATAGGAAACAAGGCTAGGCAGAGATGACAGAATGAAGATGTATGTCAATGGACTAGGTCACAGAAAATAACTGGAATCTTTTCCTGAAGAGCAAGATGCAATGACAGAGGCTTTCCAAATGCCTAGTTTTAACAAGAAAATGAAGACTTTTCAGTCGTCAAAAAAAAATTACTAAGCATTTACTATGTGCCAAAAACTACACTAATCACTAGTTTCACAAAGAAAGGTAAAAATAGGCCCTGTTCTCATAAAGTTCACACAGTCTAATGTGTGTCCTGCCCTGGTAATGTTGCCTTTCCCACCATTAAAGTGGACTGGATTGTGTGTGAGGGAATCTGGGTCATGTACCATTGTAAAGGCAATGGCCTCATCTCTCTTGGACTAATAATCCACTGAATCTGATATGAGAGGTCCAAGAGTGCATAAAGTCCTGCAGCTGGAATAAACATTACTATGACCCTTCTCTTTCCTCTCTGGACACACCCACCCATGCTCCAGGTACAACCTTTAGAGACAGTGCTATGACTTCTCCTAGTTTCTTGTGATCATGAAGAGCTAATTCCTGGGCTCAGAACTTTGTAAGATCTGTTTCACTATGTTTGACCAAGACTCTAACAACATTCCCATCAGCTTCTGGGTTTCTGCCCTAAAGGAATAAACTGGCAGAAAAAAAAGTAGATGCAGTTTTATGGATTGTCTGTCCAACTATATTTCTTTGTTAGGACAATGAGCCTTTTTTTAAACACTTTGTTTATCAAAGAGGACAATTAGGTCTCAGCAAGGCATCAAAAGATCAATGTCAAATGTTCCATTGGAATACAATTATTGCCTTAAATAGCCTGGTCAGCATCATGGAACATTCACAATGACAATTTATAGTCCAAAATGCAGCTATCCCTTCATTCCCTTTTCTAGATCTGGAGCTGGCTATGTATCCCTGAGAAGTCCTGTTTGGTGTAGACCAAAGTCATCGACAGGTGACTGAGCAAATTTTGAATCAGTGGGAGGAACTAATGATGGAAAGAGCACTAGATTTGGGGTAAGAAGACCTAAATTCAGATCTACCTCTAGCATAGGGCCAGTGCAGTCAAATAATCTGAAGTATGGAAAGGATACGGAAGTTTATTTAATATAATCTGTTTTCCAGTTGAAGAAATTATGGCCCAGAGAGGAAAAGCAAATTGCCCAAAGTCACACAGCTAGCTGGTACCAAGCCTAGGACGAGAACTACAACATCCTAATTCTCCATCTAGTGTTCTTTCTATCATACCATTTCTAATCAATCGATAAGGATTTATTAAGTGCCCTGTGGACATGTCAGTTTATTCCTCTAAGACTCAGTTTCAGCATCTGTAAAATCACTGTAATAGTACCTTAGATTTACATAAGTTTTTTTTTAACTTACAAAGTGCATTTTCACTTAAATTAGCTCATAAAGTCTTCACAGGGACCCTGTAAGTAGCAAAAGCAAAGACTACATGAGCTATTTTAAGTGAAAATGTACTAAGTTACAAAAACTTATTTATGTGTAAGGTACTACAATGGTGATTATTAATAATGATAACATTAAGGCTATTACTATTATAGGCATACTAATCATTAATAATCATTATTATTTTTACTGTGGATGACACTGAGAATGCTGTTCCATGGTTCCCTTATTTCTTTTTAATTAAAAGGACTGGGGGCCCTGCAGGGGAAGCAGACAAATGAAACCTCATCATAAATTGGTCTCAATGGATAGAATTCATAGCTGTGGTAGAATGGAGAAAGCCCAGATTCCCTCAGTCAGAAGACCTAGCAGGGTGAAAATTCTAGCTTTACTGCTTGCTAATATTACTAGATAGAGACAGATGGCATTAATATAGTGCTTTAACCTGTGAAAAGTGAGTTATTCATTTTCAATCTTGTGATCCTTGCAACAAACCTCTGAGATAGGTGTTCCTATTATCCCCATTTTACAGATGAGGAACCTGAGGCTAAGAGAATTTAAGTCACTTGTCCAGAGTCACATAGCTAAGTAATTGCCTGAAGCAGGACCACAAGGGAATCCAAGTAGCATTCAGGATAATTCCCTCTTAGTGATTCCCAATGATCACCTGAAGGTTATAAGTTAATAGAATGTGAGCTCCTTGACAACAGGGACCATCTTCTTTTCCATTTGTATACCACAGTGCTTGGTACATTGTTAAAAACTTGATAATTTTTTTAATCATTCATTCATGTATTACAAGTGAACAGCTGTTAATAGGAAGCATTGGTGTTTTCATGGACTCTGATCAATAAGTTCCCCATAGGTCCCCAAATCTGTAAATAGCTACAAAAGTGAAGAGATGAAAAATTAGGTCATAACCTAAGTAAGTAGTCCCGCCCTTTGGAGGTTGCACTAGAACAGGGCCAGTGAGCTTCTCCTATCAGTTGGTCAACTAGCAAAACAGGTCCAGCAGAGCGCCATCACTTAGCTCCAGGAAAGGCAGAAATTTGCTTTTATCCAGGTTCCTTCTTTTCTCTTTTTTTCTCTGACTAGCCAAAGAAAAGCCACCCCAACCTACAACAATTCAAGGTCAGTGTCCTTTTTTCACAAGGGATCTCAGTAAGAAGACAACTTGAAGGAAACTAGGGATGTCACCAGAAAAGCAAGGTGTTTTGTTTTTTTTTTTCCAAAAAGAGATAAGAGGGAGCCTGGATCAAGTCAGCCTTACGCCCACAAATGAAAGACACTGGAGTTTGGGGATCTGACTGAGGTTAAGAATTTCTGGGCCCTGTGTGACACCAGAGAAGTTGCCCATTTAATTAGTTCATCATGAAGCAGCTTTCAATCATTCTGTGGGAATGTTTGTGGGTTGTGGTTTCATGTGTGTGTGCACATGCGCACATGTGTGTTTTGTAAAAAAAAATAAATAAAAGTAAAAACCACAAAAATAAACAATTAAAAAATCTAGCCACTGATTCTAAGATCCACTCCCTTTTACTTGGTTAACCAGACTTTTGTTTGGGAGGTTCTGGGAGGAAACAGGAAATCTTAAGCAGCCAAAAGATTGGCTTGGAATTTTATATTCAGATTCTTTTCATTTACCCAGAAGACCACTTTTGTGGCAGTAAATTCTCATTCTATAATGCCAAAAAGATGACTGGACTTAGGAGTCATCCATCCCATAACATTGGGTTGAAACAGGCTGTCTGGCTAGGGATAAAGAAGGCCAATCCAACATGAAGATGTCACCAGTTGGGTCAGGAGTTGGCATGGAATTAGATCAGAAAAGGATGCATGGTCTCCTCACAAGAACAGACAAACTGATTGGGATAGTATGAGAAGGTCAACAACATTGGATGAGTGGTACAGGTCAATTCAGGATGGCAGAAACAGAAGGAGGTGAGACTGGGGCAGGTCCAAGGACATAGTCAACAGACACAATGTCTCCCATGTTGGTCTGACAAGGCTTTCCCATTAAGTGACACCTTATAAATGGTTGATGTGGGGTTCTCCAAACTGCCCAGACCCCTTGGGTAGAAGGAATGATAGTAATGGGAGCAGAAGTATCTCCTAATCTTAACAAGCTCCAGGTTGTCCTGGCTCTATTCTCATTGTAGTTTCATTTTCTTTGGCATAGACATCTTGCAAATCTAATGTAGGAGACAGTTCTGTGTCCTCAAGCCAGGACCCAGATGGGCACCACTTCCTCTTATATCCTGGAGGTAATCACTGTTGGATTCATCTCATAGTGTCAAGGCCAGAGGGACTATCCTGGGACATTTTCCCAGCGCCCTACCATTAATTCCTATTTCATAATATCACAGAATCTCTCTCTTCTCTCAATTCCCACAACCACCACCTGAGCCCAAGCCCTCATCAGCTTACCTTTTCCAAAACCACTTTGTAGCTATTTGTCTTACCCCCAGACCTCCCTGTGCTGTGATCCATCCTGCAAGCCACTGACAAATAAATCTTCCCAAAGCATTCTTCATGGATTCCTTCTCAATAATTGATTGTCCTGAACTACTGCATCAAATCCAAACTCCTTAGATATTTACTTGCCATTCAAGGCTGTCTGCAATCTGATCCAATCTTACCCATCCAAAATCATCTCTTGCTGTTCCTTAACATAGCCCCTCTAACCTACTCCAGTCAGACTGATTCACTTTTCCCATAAATATAAACACATATTTGTTCTATCTACTGTATACTGAGCACTTACTGCCACCAAATTAACCCACCCTCTGCTTGTTCTTTCCTCAGCCTATACTGGTCCTAACATGAAGAATGTTCCTCCTCTTCTCTCTCCCCTTTCCAAAAACCCCAGTCCCATACTCCTTACAAGTTCAAAGCTTACCTCCAACACAAAACTTAACCTGATTAATTCCATCTTTGTTTCCTTTACTTAGAATTCCATCAGTCCAGTCCATTCTTCATTGTTTCACACTTGTCCCTGCATCTTTTAAGTTATTCTCAAAAAAGAAGCAGCTCTGGCGTAGAGGATAGAAAGTCTTGGGGGCAGCTAGGTGGCACAGTGGATAGAGTAACTATCCCTGGAGTCAAGAGAACCTGAGTTCAAATCTGGCTTCAGAAGCTTACTAGCTGTGTGACCCTGGGCAAGTCAATTATCCCCAATTGAGAGAAAGGAGGGAGAGGGAGAGATGAAGAGAAAGAGGGGGAAAGAGGGAGAGAGAGAGAGAGAGAGAGAGAGAGAGAGAGAGAGAGAGAGAGAGAGAGAGAGAGAGAGAGAGAGAGAGAGAGAGAGAGAGAGAGAGAGACTGTGTGTCTAGGAAGACATGGATTCAAGTCTTGCTTCTGACACCATAATGATTTTATGATCCTGGGCAAGTCATTTAACCTTTAACTGCTCTAGGTAGTTTTTTCTTTTAAAGCAATTGGGGTTAAGTAACTTGCTCAAGGTTACACAGCCAGTTATTTCTGGGTGTGGTGCTAAGTATCAGAGCCCAGATTCTATCCCAGGTCATCCAGACTCTGGGGCCAGTGCTCTTACTTGCTGTGCTACCTGGCTGCCCCTCTAGGTGGTTCTTGCAGATTAAAAGTTGCAGAGAAGCTACAAGCCTGCATTGGCAGAGAGAGTTTCCTCACCTGGAAGTTCCCTATATCAATTAAATCACAGGTTTCAAGACTAAAACCTCCAACTAAATTACAGCCACCTTGAGGATGGAGCCCATGTTCTTGGTATACTTTTTATTCCCCCAAAGAGCTATATGGCTTGTTAAATACATAATAGTCACTAAATAAGTGATATTTTTATTTTTTTTTAATGATGAATGACTGTGAGTGAGTGGGCAAATGAATGAATGAATAAGGATAGGGTGAGTAATATTTATGGAAAAGGTATGTTTTTACTATGTCATTTTTGAAAGGAATTGTTATTCTGGTATGAAGAAGGTCTTAGGATGGATAATTAAAAAAATACTATCAATCAATAAACATTTATTAAGTGCCTACTATATACCAGAAACTATGCTAGATGCTGGAGATATAACTACAAATAAAAAAATAATATCTCCTTGCAAGGAACATGCTATTGAGGAAGACAATAAGTATGTGTATGTGGGTGTATGTGTGTGCGTATACACATATATACATATATATGTAAATATAGAATAAACATAAAAAGAAGAAATAGAAATAAATGCAAAATAGTTTTTTACAAAAAGAAAGTAGTTTGAGAGAGAAGGTACTAGCACCTGGGAAGATCAGGAAAGGAGTCATGCAGAAAGTGATGCTTGCACTGTATCTTGAAGAAAGGGACTCAATGAGAGGGAGGTAAGAAGGGAGGACTTTAGGGAGTGCATGATCTTTCCTACCCTCATTTAAACAGAGGGCTTTGAGAGGAGGTCAGAGTGGGTATATACTCTGTTCTTATTGTGATATCTCTTTTCTATCAGATCTGCCTCCTATTATCAACCACAGTAGAATATGTAATTGGATACAATATTTAAAATAAAAATAAAAATCTGTTGTGACCTCAGAACTAAAAAGAAAACATAAACTTGCTTTTAAAAACCATATTATGTCACAGGACTTATTATAAAAGGGGAGGGGAAGAGAAGTACCTTTATTCACATTTCTAAAAAGATTTGGGTGAACCAAATTTATAAAATGAAATGAGAATAGTCTTAGTATTTAATTAATATTTATTAAGTTTTTAGTACAACAGGCATGGTTGGAGTGAAAGGCTGATTATCAGTTTAAATCTTCTTACATAAAACTTGACCTTTCCCTGCTGGGATTCCTTCCAGCTTTCTGAACAAAAGATACTTATATGCAATTCCCTTGCCTACAAGGTGGAGAAATTGGTTTTGAAGGAAAGAAATCCGAACTATTCCTTTTCTTTTTCTCCCTTAATAGAATGAGCAAATTCATTGATCTGGTCTTCCCGCCAAACACTGCAAGCCCCCTCCAGGTCTGTCTCTATGCCCTACAAATGCAAGAATATCTGGCAGGAGGCAAAGCATCCAGGTTCCCAAATGGGTCTCCAAATTGGCCCATTAAACACATTGCATTTTCCTTTCCTCCAGTTGCTTGTAGCCTTCACTCTCTAAGTGGAAACTAATAGGAGTCCATCACATGGGGGTTTAATAATGACTTTGGGTAGTGGAATGGGGACTCCTTATATCATAGCAATTTGGAAGAAGCCTGAAGGCACTCACAAACCAGTTCATCAAGCCCATTTCTTCTTGCCTAGCCAAGCTAACCAGGCATTGAGCCACCCCTGGCTGACCAAGTTAACTCACCAACCTCTTTTCAAAGCATATGTGATTGGAAAAACTCACAGAGAAACATTTTTCAAGGGGGCCCTGTGGGAGAAAAACCATTGGTAGAAATGTGTGAAATGAAAGGAGAAGAAAAAAGTATCACATCCCTAAATTTGGCAACCCATCCCCAAAGTAAATTAGAAGAGCCAGAGGGTCGTGTTTCGGTTATTCCTTAGTCAGGGGAATAGAGCTACTGCCCTCCATGGCTCAGTTCATTGGGTAACTTCTCTTCCCACATCTTTTAGTTATATTTCCAAATTCTATTAAGCATCAGAGCCACACTTCTTCTTGTGCCCTGAGAGATGGCAGATTATATAAAAGAACCTCTTGGACTCATAATATCAGAGTTGAAAGGGACCTTAGCAACCACCTAGCCAACTTCCTTATTTTAGAGATTAGGAAACCAGAGAAGTGAAATGACTTCCCCAGGGTCACATAGGTAATAAGTGGCAGAGTTTAGATTCAAACGCAAGACCACTGATGCCAAATACAGTGCCCTTTCCATGACCATGGTCCTACTATTTCCAATTTCAACAAAAATTTATTGTCTATCATCCTAAAAACCCCTGTCCTAGGTGCTGATATAGGACTGGAATGGGATGGATAAAAGTATTCCCTGCCCTCATGAAAACTATAATCTATTCAGGGAGATTAAAAGTAGGACAATAGCTAAATGGTAAGGCAGAGTTTAACGTGTCACAAGGTAAGTACAATGGAAATATCATGAGTCAGTGGGACATATTACTTAAAAGTTCTCAAATTAAAAACCTGAGTTTGAATTATGGCTAAAAGAAACTTCAGCTTATAATTTTGAGAAGCAAGTCAAGGAAAAGCCTTATTCAGATTGTTATTACAAACCATGACAGGGAGAAACACCAGTTGGCTCAGAGAGAAAAATTCCTTTAAATCAAGTGGACTCTGATTACAAACCAATTCTCATCAGTATACAGAGAGTATAGAATGAAGAGGAAGAATAGAAAGAGACAGTTAGTATGGATCACAAGCTGTCTGAGGTTGATCTTGGAAGAGGGACAGGACAGTCTGTTATTTTTAAGGAGAGAGAACAGATAGTTGCAAATTTTCTAATCTTTCATTTACCCAGCAGGAAGATAGGGAGAGAAAAAGACTGATGACTTATTTTTGTTTGTATTTAACCTTGCAGACAAATTGGGGTAAAGAGAAAACCTAAACACAGGGAGAATGGATGTAACTCCTCATTTTTGCTGAAATGGAGGCTACTTTAAAGATAAAATCACTCATGTCCAGAACAAAGGTACAGGGCCCCTTTCTCTTCGCCTTCACAGAATTTCAGCATTCTTATTTACTACCTTGTGACCTCAAGCAGAGCATATGTTGCTGGCTCTTATTTTCCTTATCTATGAAATAAAAGTTAGATTAGTTGACCTCTGAGGTCTTTCTAGCCTTAAATCCTATGACTTTTAATTGGAAGATCAAGGAAACTTGATGTTTTAATCTCTGTCTCATGGTTTCAGGGTTCTAGAGCTAGAGAGGATGAAAGAGATTATCTAGTTCACTTCCTTCTTTTTACAGATGAGGAAAATGAGGTCTAGATATGTGCAGTGACTTGCCCAGGGTAATACAGAGAGTAAGAAGCAGAGAAGGAATCCTAATCTTTTCATAATGCTGTATTGTCTTGTCATCCTATCTGTCTCCCTGCTACCCTACCTTGTCATTTTCTCTTAGCCACCAAAAGGATTCCATCCCAATAGAATTTGTTGCTAATATTCTGGAGGGGCAGAGGGCTTAATGACTTAATTTGTGCTTATATGAGAAGCACTAGGAAAAAAGAGAAAAGAAAGCTTCTTTGCATAAACTGGTTTTGCACCTAACTGTTTGATTGATTTGTTTTTTAGGCTCAGTTGACCAAACTGGTTAATTTCCTTGGCTTCACATGATTATTGGAAATTTCAGCATTACACAAGATAATGTGTAAAGGTCAAATTCCCAATGTTTCTCCGAATATTGAAGTCCTTTGTGTCAGTCCTACCAGCTATTGTACAATAAGGGAAGGAGAAGAGAGTAAGGATTTACTAAGTGCCTACTCTGTGCTGGATGCTGTGCTAAGCACTCTTTGCAAATATTAACTGATTTGATCGTTATAATTTTGTGAGGTAGGTGCTATTTTATCCCCATTTATGATTGAGGAAACTGAGGCAAGCAGATGTTAAATGGCTCACCCAGGGTCATGTTCTAGTAAGTTTATGAGGCCACATTTGAGCCCAGGACTTCCTGACTCCAGGCCAAATACACTAGAAGCTGTCTCTAATATTTCTGAAATAATGCCTCCCTCAAAAAAAAATTATGGGAAACATATCAAACCCTTTGGCCTAAAAGACTCATGAATTTTTCATGGCTAGGAGTTGAAAAACATTTTCTGTTTTAGCTGTGAATGAGGTGTGTGTGTATTGCTGGGGGGTGGTGGCGGGGAGAATTTGGTTAGTTGCCATTTTTTTAAAGCAATCGGAGTTAAGTAACTTGCTCAAGGTTACATGGCCAGTTATTTCTGGGTGTGGTGCTGAGTATCTGAGCCCAGATTTGATCCTTGGGTCATCCTGACACTGGAGCCGGTGCTTTTTTTCGCTGAGCCACCTGGCAGCCCCTGTTAGTTGTCATTTTTAAGCTAAAATAGAGCTTACTTTTACATAAACAATTTTCCTTTCATTGTTCCTCTCTTCTTCTTTCCAATAACCCAATCCTAACCAAAAGAGGAGAATAAAAGATTTTATTTGGCAGTTTTCTGTGCTGGGGAGACCCTTGAGAGAAGGAAGTAGAAGGGTCTACTACCATCTTTTAATTAGCAATCTGTATCAAATCCAGAAACTTGGCTATTGTAGCAGAATTTGGGGAAGGCAACAGGCTTCCTTTTCTACCTCCACTCTTTTATTTCTGCACTTAGACCCCATCTTCCTTCCCCTCACCAACCCTTCTGAATCACAATACCCAACAAAATGTGACTATTAGCACAAAATCAATACCATGATTCATGCACATAAAACCTACAACACATTGTATGAGTAATTTTTCATGAACCAGACTCTTAAGTGCTTGCCAACAAGCTAAATTATCCTCTTGTTAACTGTTATAGTTTATTCCTTCTCTCTTTCTTCTTTTCCATGTTCCTCTTAATATTGATAAGCCTTCATTATTTGAAGAGAACATTTGCATTATTTTCCCTTAGTACTATGCCTATCAACCACATCAAAGTATCCAGTACCTTCTTTTCCATAGCTGAATTATCTTAAACTCGGGCTCTGATTAGGAAAAATAGTGTCATACTAATATTTAGAGAAAATTATTGATGAAAACCTCAAAAGTCAGTTCTAGCATCAATGCTATATGATCATCATCCTTTAGGTGTTATGAAAGATGGAATGAAGAAAGGAGAATATGCCTATAGGGAGCTCCTAATCTAGTTCAGGACCTATAATGGCAAATTCTACCTAGAACCTCCATCTTGTTGAAGGGTCTAGACCAGTCATACCTCACTCCTCAATCTTTATCACCACCTACCAGTTGCCTTCTCATCCTGGAACATCCCTCCACCCTTGTGGCTTCCTTTTCCCAGTGGTAAGTTATTCTGGGAAGCTTCATTTTGAGGAAAGGTTCAATCCAGTTGTTCCTTATTCTCTGGATTTTTACAACAATGCCCTTTTCACTCTTTTCCTCTCCTTTCATGGCCCACCTCCATTGAAACACAAACATCTTGAGGATGGTGATTGTCTTTCTTCTTGCTTATGTTTGTATATCTTAGAGCTTAGGAATATCATATGCCTAGTACACAATAATGACTTAACACTGAGAGATAAGACTAATAACACATATGGATACTAACACAAATGACAAAGACCTACCATCATATGAGTCACTGACATATAGAAACCAAAAATTTCAAAACTGGGACCTCAGAGATGATCTAGTCTACTAGGTACCTGAATAAGAATGCTCTCTATCATTTAAGCAAAAGTTTTCCATCAGGACTTTCCTTGAAGATATTTAGTGAGTAAGAACTGTATTTCCTGAGTCAGCTCCTTCAAATTTAGGATAACTCAATTGCTAGGTAGTTTTGCCTTGCATTGAGCCTGTCTGCAACAATGATTTAATGGAAACCAAGGTAAAGGAGTAGAAGGTTAAGAGAATATGTAACTGCTCTCATTAAGTATAAATTACCAGACACAAATTAATTACATCTGAAGAACTAGTAGATATTATTTAGCATTTATCAATTATCATGGAGAGGTCATGAATAGGTGTCATAGAACTGAAAGCAGGAAAATGTCCAATTTTTAAAAAAAAGAAAGAATACACATCCAAAATTATACACAAATGACCTTGACTGATCCCAGGCAGAAGTCTAGAAGGCATTATTTTTTTGAGGGAGGAAGACAAGACAATTGGGGTTAAGTGACTTGCCCAAAGACACACAGCTAGTAAGTGTCAATTGTCTGAGGTCACATTTGTACTTGGGTCCTACTGACTCAAGGGCCAGTGCTCTATTTAGAAGGCATTATTATAGCATTATTGGTTTAAAGCTGGAAGGAATCTTAGAGGGAATCTAGTCCAATTTCATCAATGAGGAAACTGAGATGATCCAGAGAGATCTCAGTCTTCCTGTAAAATATTTGGTAAGTGACTTGCCAAATGTTATACAGGAAGGAAATGGTACAACCAGGTCTCTATACAGGGCCTTGCTGTCTTCTGGATTTTTGTTTGTTTGTTTGGGGGGAGTGGCTGGGGGGGGGGTGTTTGTTTTGCTTAATGACAAATAGGATCAAGTTTTCAGTCCTGGCTCTGTGTGTTCTCGGGCAAGGGCAAGTCACATCAGCTCCCTAAGACTCAGTTTCCTCATCTGTAAAATGAGGGGCTAACATGACTAGATGACCAACAGGCTCCCTTTTGGCACTAAATCTGTGATCCCAAAAAGCAGTTTGTTGCTTTCTGCTGATGGGAGAGAGGGCTGCCACAGCAGGTTCGAATACTTTCTAGTACAAATAGTTACAACAGCCAAGTGAAGAGTGAGTCACTTCATGTATCTATCATTTTGTGAATCCCTTCAGCCTGTCATGTGGTTCCCCCAATTAAGGCAGTGCTCCTGGAATTTAGCTTCTGCCTCTACTCTGTTTTTACTTGTAGATCTGCTGCAGCTACTTTCATCTCAATGCAGTCAATCATCTCCTGGGGTAAGCCTTACTTCCATACACTCAGGCTACCTTATTCTGAATGCTTGTTTCACTTTATTCCCCCTAACATTCTCTATGTTCCAGCCAAATTTGCTGAAAGACATTCCATGCTACAAAACACTCCATTTCCCACCCCCATGACTTCACACAGACTGTCCCTATGCTTAAAATACTCTTCTCACCATTTTGGAATCTCTAGTTTCCTTCAGGGCTCATCTTAAGTACTCCCTCTTCCAGGTATATTTGTCCTAAGGTGTAGCTAGTAAAAGCAGTATCTAAATTTGAATGGATTTGAATCTCTGACTTTTGGTTTAACACACATTGATGATGATGATGGTGAAGATGATGGTGATGATGATGGTGGTGATGATGGAGATGATGGTGATGATAATGGTGATGGTGATGGTGAAGATGATGGTGATGATGATAGTAATAGCTAGAATTATATAAAGATTTGCAAAGTGCCTTGCATAAATTACCTCATTTTATTTTTCACAATAATCTTGTGAGGTAGACACCATTGTTATCAATCCCATTTTTTATAGATAAGGAAACTAAAGATGAGAGGAGAGGAGTTAAGTGATTTGCCTAAGAAAACCTTGCCTAGAGTCATATCCATGGCAAGATTTGACATTAGGTCTTCCTGACTTCAAGTCCAGGGCTCTATTCACTATATCATTTAGTTGTACATTTCCATGACATATCAAATGGTAAAATGGAAACAAAATTGGGCTTAGAGTCAAGCGCCTTTGATTTGAGTCTTGCTTCAACACTCACTAGTTGTATGATGTTGAGCAAGTCACTTAATTTCACTTGATCTTGGTTTTCTCAACTGTAAATTTAGGGATATTCATACTTGAAGTAATAATGATACTTGTAATACCAACCTCACAACATTTTATGAGGAAAGTACCTTATAAACTTTTAAAGATTTACATAAAGTTGGTCAAAATCCTACAATGCCATAATAGTTCCCACTATATCAAATCCAAACTCTCAGCCTGGTATATATAACATTCTAACAAATGATTTTCCTAAACAGAGTTAATTTTACAAGAATAAGAGCCATTCTCCAGTTGACAAATAGTCAAAGATAATAGGCCATTTTCAGAGAGAGAAATCAACACAATCAATAGCCATATGAAAAAGATGCTCTAAATCACTAAAAGTCAGAAAAATGCAAATTATAACAAATGCTTTCTGTAAACCCTATTTCCTCTATGTCTTCAGTCTCATTTCTAATTATTTCATTACCAGAACTCTATACTCTACTCAAGCTAATCTACTATCAAATTTTTCACGTTTACTTTCTCTTGTCTTCATATTTTTATATGTCATTTTCCTATACTGAAATCCTCATCCATTGTCCCTACCAAGTTATGACAGCTTTGACGTCACTTCCTCAAGGCAACCTTTCCTAATCACCCACTTCAGATCCTTAGAATGTCTATACTCAGTTTGACTTTAGAAGTTACTTATCAGGCATCTCATTTTTTTTAGATCATGGATTAAATCCCCTTGCCTAGAACACAAGAACTCCAGAAAACCTGAAATTAAAAAAAATATCTATCACCAAGTCCTTACTGAACACCATCTATGCCTAAGGGTTAGCCTTAAATATGGATGCTAGTCCTGTTCCCCACTGCTAGAGTGACAAAAGGGGGTTCTTGCATTTTATTCATTATTTATGATATATTTTTATGATGGCTGCCAAGTCATTTCAGTCTCTTCCCTGAAATGTAGCAGAAGCTTCTATGTCTATGTTAATGTCTCCTGGTAGCAGGTGAGCACCTGGTTCTATACTCAGTTTTTAGTGGATGGACTTATAACCATCAGACGACCCACTTAAAATTGGTTTCAGTTAAAGACCAAATGCTCCATGAGACATCATGGAGAAAAGAGAAAGCAAGCAGAGTGGATGAAACTGTTTGATGACTGAGAAAAAAAATGGAAGAGAGAGGTAGACGCTTTACAGAGAGCTATACGCCTCCAGGTGGTTGAAGATCCATCATGACTTTTACTCTCTAAAAGTAGGCTTCACTCAGGTCTCTTAAAGGATGAATTTTTCCCTTCTCAGAAAAAAAGCACAAGGAATTACAAGCTGCAAAAGTAGGAAAATGTACCTGAATTATTTCTTTCCTCAATAGCATAAAAATGCATCAAAAATGGAAAATATATAGGAAATTCATGATACATCCCCAAATCACTATCCCAAAGAGGAGAAAGTCAGGAACATCTGCACAGAGCAAGAGGAAGAAGAGCCCTCCCAATGTGTGTGGAAAGGGGAACGTTGGCCTTGTCCATCTTTCCATCTTTCCCCCAGACAGATAACTAGCTTATATCCAATGCCAGCATCATCTCTTTCAGCATTAGAACTCTCCTTGAACTGTGTGCCACTATTTCCTGTAGTCAGGTGGTATTTGTTTAAATGTTGAAATGGCCTCTTTTATGTAGATAGTTCAGAGAGTAAATTCTGCTAGTGTGTGTGTGTGTGTGTGTGTGTGTGTTATGCCTATGCACACATAGGCGAGTCATAGGACTTTAGAATGCCTGTAACAAGTTTTTGGTTCTGCTTATATGATCACATAGTTTTACATACAAATGAAGGAGTAGTTGCTTTTACCTAGCACTGAGAATCCATATTTTTTAAATTAACCTCTCTAAAGGAAATGTGACACATGACATAGTAAAATGAAAGGAAGCCACTCTTAGCAGCACCCTTTGCAACATAAATAGGAGACCAGACTTCTCCAAGCTTGCCCAGTCTAGGGAGTCTCCTTCTTTCTGAAGGGAGCATCCCCATGATGAAGTAAGATATTTGTTCACTATGGAATGATCTCTGCAAGCTAGAAGCAGATGAGCAATCATCCATCTACATATGGTCTACTGGATCTCCAAAGAACAGTGTCAAAGAAGAAACAGCTCTTCCTTCCAAAGTTATTATCAGTGTATCTCCTCATGCATACCCATCAAAGAGAGGCAGCATTGCATAGTGGAGAGAGAGATCCAGTCTGGAAGTTGGGAAGAACAAGGTTCAAATCCATTCTCTGACACCTATTGACTGAGTGACCCTAGCAAGTCATGTAATCTCTGTGACTCCACACAGCTTTCCAGATTTAGTTGCAGATCACATGGTAATCAGCATTGAGGGAAGGAGTTTCCTCACCAGAGAGTTCCCTCTACCAGTGAAATCCCAGTCATCACAGATCCAGATGCAATTTCTATCCCTCTTTCTTATCATTTCATTCCTCTCCTCATTAACCTTCAATATTCTCAATTGTCTGCCAAATATAGACCAAGTTCCTTAACCTCCCCCTTAAAAACCTTCTACAACCTGGCCTTAATCAACCCTTTGGACCTGATTTCTCATTATCGCTCTATAGCAAGTGTTATTAATCTTACCCGTGGTGTGAATCCCTTTAACAGACTGCTAAAGGCTGTGGACCATTTCTCAGAATAATGTTTCTAAATAATTAAAGGAATTGCTTTATTTCAGTTAGAGGTGAGTCAAAATAAGTATGTGGGCCCTTTGAAATCTATCCATAGACCCCTAGCCCCAAGTTAAAAACATCTGTTCTATGTGTAGAATATATAGGCTATACCTCACACACTATAGCCACAACTTTGTTTACTCAGTGAACTTAACCCATTCTTCTAAAACAAAGAAGCAGTCAACAACATAGTCTTCCTGCCTACATGCTCACACTTAAGCTAAGGCTCATGCTATTTCCTATTTATCTGATCCCCACCAACTCCCATCTCCAAATGATTAGTCCTCTCCTCTCTACCTATTGAAATCCTACTCATTATTCCACATTCTCCTCAAACCCTGCCTGCTTTGTGAAATCTTTATTGCCCACCAGAACCCACACTGATTTCTCCCTCTTCTGCACCTTTAAAATGTTTGCTGCCTGCAGCACTCATGTGGCACTTATGATATATTGTATGGTACTGTTAATTGTTTTCTCAGATTTATTCATTTAACAATTATTTCTTGACTGACTACTGTGTGCAAAGCATTTTTCTAGCTGCTGTGTGAATACAAAGATACAAAAGACACAGTCCCTACTTATGATCTAGTAGGGGGAGACAAGGTCTGTAAAGAAGCAATTATAATACAAGGGAGTACGTGACAGATAGAATAAGAAGGATTCAAATAAGGAGCTACAGGAATTCACAAGGGATGAGCAGAATGATCTATGGCTGTGCAGACCACAGAATACTTCAAGGAGGAAGAGGAATTTAGGCTGGACTTTTATGGAAGGGTAAGTTTTCAATAGTTTTTGAATATGGAGACACAGTTACCCTGTACAAAGGGAATATAATCACCAAAGTTCTGGAGGCAGGAAAATGCTTTTCCTATGTAAAGAAAAGGGGTGTTTTCATTTAACTGGACTAGGGAATAGGAGGCACAGTGGATAGATTTCTGGCCCTGGAGTCAGAAAGACTCATCTTCATGAGTTCAAATCTGACTTCAGACATTGTCTGTGTGACCCTAAGCAAATCATTTAACCATATTTGCCTCAGTTTCCTCATCAGTAAAATGAGCAGGAGAAGGAAATGGCAAACCACTCCAATATCTCTGCCAAGAAAACCCTACATGGAGTCACAAAGAGTACAACACAATTGAAAAACAACTGAATGACAACAACAAATATAACAGGTATGAGAGAGCTCTAAAACAAAGATCTGGAAAGATAGATTGCAGCTGGATTCTGGAGAATTTTTAGTGACAGAATAAGGAACTTGAAATTTATTCAGTAAAGATGCCACTGAAAGATTTTTTGCACATGACTAATATGATTAAAATTTTGTCATTGCAAGATTAATCTGGCAGCAGTATGCAGGACTGGTTGGAGTGAGAAGAACTAGAGACAGGAAAACCAGTTAAGAGATAACACAGGTCTGGATGTAGGCTAAGGCAGTGTGACTGAAAAGGAAATGATACCTGTGAAATGCAATACAAAGAAAAACACAGTAGATCTGGGAGGTGGATTACATGAGGAAGGTACAAGGAGTGAAATATCAGAGATGTCTTTAAGATTTCAAGCATGGGTAGTTGGGAAAATGTTGGTGCAATAAGTGAAGAAGAGAAAGTCAGGAAGACATTCTTTTGATTGGAAGAGATAACATGTTTGGTTTTAGATATGTTGAGTTTGAGTTGTGGAGGGGACCCATAGAATCTTGGAAATGCCCAGCTGATGCTCAAGAGAAAGTTTGTGGTTAGAGAGAAAGATTTAGGAATCATACAACTAATACTACTAGCTGAAGCATCGGGGGGCCTCTCTATGGAAGAATGGAGAAAGAGAGGAGAGACAGAACTCAAACCCACACTTGATGAGGCAGAAGGAGGAAGAAAGGTGACATGGTACAGTTGAAAGAACACTGAATTTGGGATCAGAGGAACTGGGTTTGAATCCCAACTCTACCACATACTATGAGAGGTAGCACTGAGGATAGAGTGCTGTACCTGGAATCAGGAAGACCTGAGTCCAAATTTAGTCTCAGAACCTTACTAGTCATGTGACCCTGGGGGAGTCACCCACTGTCTCAGTTTTCTTACCTGTAAAATGGAGATAATAATAACATTTACCTCTCAGGGCTGTTGTGAGTATCGAATTATGTAACATTTGTAAAGTATAGAACAGTGTGTCCCATAGTAAGTGCAAACAGACTTCACATCCCAGGGCCTCAGTTTCCTAATCTGTAATGAGAGGCATTGGATTGATGACATTTAATGTCCCTCTCAGCTCTAAAGCCACGATATTTTTTGGAGGAGGGGTCTGTCTATTCCTATCATTGAGTTAGTATATGGAATTCTTATCAACTGTAACTCTTAAGAACTGAAACTTTGTGTATTGCTGGGGAAGGGCAATGAGGGGTTAAATGATTTGCCCTTGGTCACACAACCTGTATTTGTCCAAAGATAAGCTTGAACCCAGGTCTTCCCGACTCTGAGGCTTTCTTTCCATCCACTATGTCATGTTGCCTCTCTCTGTGATTCTTTGAGACAGAAAAAAAGTGAAGAAGGTGGGAGAGGCAATATAAGTGAACAGAATGTGTTTGCTGAAGGCAATGTCACAGAAGACAAGGCAGGAAAATTTGAAGAAGGAGGGAATGGTCAACTATATCCTTTGACACCGAGAACTGGAAAAGAAAAAAGGAGAGAGGACATGGGGAAAGGCTATTGGATTTGTCATTTAGAGGCATGTTGGAACCTAGAGAGAGAACAATCTAGGAAGCATGATAGGGACAGAAACTACATTGTTAGTGATTATGAAATACTCTCTTTCCCCCAACCACAGTGAAAGTTTCCGAGAGAGAGACAGAGACAGAGACAGAGACAGAGAGACAGAGAGAGAGAGAGAGAAAGGGAGAGAGAGAGAGAAAGGGAGAGAGAGAG
>NW_027187372.1:35180146-35194332 GCF_028583685.1 Petaurus breviceps papuanus | reverse complement strand
GAGAGAGAGAGAGAAAGGGAGAGAGAGAGAGAAAGGGAGAGAGAGAGAGAGAGAGAGAGAGAGAGAGAGAATATGAGTGGAAGAGGTTAAGTCAACAATATACAGAAGCAGATGTATTCAGTACCCTAGTATTCAATAAACACAAAGACTCTAGTTTGAACACCAATACCTTGAACCTTAAACCAAGCTCCAAGCAAATAAAAATAAAAGTTTACATCATATACCAAATAGAGAAATATGGAAAGTTCATGACCAAACAAGGAATAGAGAGGATCATAGAAGATAAAGTGGTCAATTTTGATTGCATAAAATTTATTTTTTTTTGCCTGAACAAATCCAGTAAAGTTAAGAGCTAAGGAAAATAATTACCTGAAAAAAAATTGCAGCAAGTTTCTCTGATAAATGTCTAATCTAGAAGATAAATAAGAAATTGATTCAAATTTGTAAAAATAAAAATTGATAATCTAAAGATATGAAAGGCAGCTCTCAAGGAAAGAAACCTGACTGTCTGTAGTCATATGGGGAAAAAATGCTCCAAATCACTACTAATTAGAGAATTGCAAATTAAAGCATTTCTGAGATTTTATCTGATACCCATCAGATTGGCAAAAAACATGGCAAAAAAGGAAAAGGACAGATGTTGGAGGTGCTGTGGGAAAACAGGAATATTGATGAACTGTTGATGGAGCTTTGGATGGGTACAATCATTTTGGAAAGTAATTTGGGATCGTAATACAAAAAAAATTACTGAGCAGTACATGTTCTTTGACCTGTTTGTTGTTATTCAGTTGTTTCAGTCATGTCTGACTTTTTGTGACTCCATTTGTGATTTTCTTGGCAGAGGTATTGGAGTGGGTTGCCTTTTCTTCTTCAGTTCATTTTGCAGATAAGAAAATTGAAGTAAACAAGGTTAGGTGACTTGCCTAGGGTCACACAACTAGTAAGTTCTGAGGCCAAATTTTAACTCTGAAAGATGGGTCTTCCTGACTCCAAGCCAGACACTCTAACCTCTCCACTACCTAATTGCCTCAGCTATACCACTACTAGGCTTATAATCTGAGTGAGATCAAAGAAATAAGGAAAAATCCTTTGTTTACAAAACTGTTTGGAGTAGTTTTTGTTTTTTGTTGTTTGTTTTTATAGTAGCAAAACCTGGAAACTAAAGGGATGCCCATGAAATAAAGAATGGCTCAATAAGCCACAGCAGCTAAATGGCACAGTGGTAATATTTGGGTTTAGATATTGGGTCTAGAGTCAGTAGGACCAGAATTCAAATCTAGTCTCAGACACTAGCTGTGTGACCCTGGACAAGTCACTTAACCCTGTTTGCCTCAGTTCCCCCGTCTGTAAAATGAGTTGAAAAAGGAAATGGCAAAACACTCCAGTATCTTTGCCAAGAAAACCCCACATGGGGTCACAAAGAGTTCAACAAAATTGAAATGACTGAACAACAGTATGAATGAGATGGAATAGTGTCATATTATAAAAAATGAAGAAATAAATTATTTCAAAGAGACTTGGAAAGACATATGAACTGATGCAGAGAAAACTGAGCAGATCTGGAAGAACAATTTATACTCGAACATCAATATGATGAAAATGATCAATTTTTGTAACCTGACCAAGAATTAAATGAGTAGAACCAGGAAACCAATTTATACAATAAAAACAACATTCCAGACACAAACAAATTGGGAAACTGTAAGGACTATGACCAATATAAGGACCATCCATGATTCTAGAAAACCAATGATGAAACATACTCTCTACTTCCTGCCAGAGAGGTGGGCAGAATTAGATGTGTATTTTTGTATACAGCTAATGTACAAATTTGTTGTGCTTGACTATGCATAATTATTACAAGGGATTTACTTTTCTTTTATCTCTTTTCCCCAATGAGGTAGGAAATAATAGGAAGAGAAAATAGATTTCTGTTCATTAAAAAAATAATTTTATTTTTAGAAATAGAGAGGGGGAGAGTGCAATAGATGTAGAATGCTGCCTGCACCTTCAGATAAGGTTACCATATTGTTAATTTTACTGTTAATTGTTTGCCTTTGTTTCAAGAGACCTCTCAGGGAGTGGGGGGGGAGATGGGACATGGGAGGGTGATCTATAAATGTTTGCAATGTAAAAGCAAAGCACATCAGTAACACTTCACAAAAAAACTTGACTCTGTGGTCAATGAAACTGGGAGAAAATTCTGCCTCTGATATTTACTACCTGTGTGACTGTGGTTAATTCAATTATCCACCTGAGATCTCAGTTCATAATCTATAAAATGAGGATGTTGGTCTCAATACCTTCCCGGGTCACTCCAGCTCTCAATCCTCTGCATCCCAAGTCAAGGACTTTCTACTGGACTCCAGAATCTTTTGCAGGAATAATATTAGGGAAAGTGTAGCATCCTTCCTCTCCTTTTGGGAACCCAGCAAAACTGGGGCTTTCTTCTTCAGAAGACTTGCTTTCAGGAAATGCCCCCTGTATCTTCCAAATTCCTATCTCCCACACCTCCATCTCTGTGGCTCCCCATATGAACAATCACTCACAAGCAACATTTGAGTGTTCAGTTCTTTCTCTTTGGACTTCTAGCCTCAGGCATTTGATACACTGAAACTCTGCAATTAAGTTCTCCCTTTTGGCCAAACTGACCCCAAGCCATGGTTATGAAACTATCATGTTGTTATCTTTTCCCTCCTTCTTGTATGTAAGGGCACACAGAACAGGTCTTCCAAGTAGGGCTGCTCCTCCTTTGAAAGCCTATCTCTGCAGGGCCTGGTGCCACACTGGGTGCTGAAGCCTCAGGAGTACTGGGAGGGGGGAGGTGTTGCTTTGGCCACACTGCCCCGAATACTTTTACTTCCCAGAGGTCAGCTCTAGTCTTTCCCAAACCGTGGGGGCAGGTCAGGTTTATCCCGGGCCTGCTCTAAGTTTCCCCTTCAATACCTTCTTCTGCCCTCTTGAGATATCCTCCCTCTGGTGACCAGTGCCCTCATACTGCCTCCCCCAGCTATCCAGGGCCCCCAAAGCTTTGTCCTGCAAAACTTGTCCTGTTTTGGAAGCATGCCATGACCTAAACCACCAAGAACATCAATAACATAATGTTTCCATGGTGGGGCACATGGGATGGGAGAAGGAAAAAAAAGTAAGGAAAAAGCTGATGGCCCCATTTTCTAGGAGAGATAATAGGAATAGGGCCTGCTTATATGTTTCCTAGATAAAATAAGAGGATCTACCCTCAGACATAATTGAAGCAAGCACCTAATTTGTAGTCAGAGGGTCTGGGTATAAAGTCTGGCCCTGAAGCTTACTGCCCTCCTGCCTTAGGCCGGTCACTAAAACCTCCCCAGAACTGGGTTTCCTCATCTGTAAACTGAGGAGTTGGACAAGATGGCCCCCAAATCTCTTCAGGTTCTCAGATATCTAGGATGTCATTTCACATTGATGAGATACTAAATCCAAGGGGTCAGGGTACCAGGGAGAATGGCAGACTCCCTTCTCATAAGATCGTCAATTTGGGTTCTGAAAGGGACCTTAGAGGTCATCTAATCCAGCCTCCCTCATAGACCAAGGAAACTGAGGTCCCGATAGAACAACTCATCCAAGTTGTAAATGGCAGTGGCAGCATTTGAATTGCAGATCTCAGAACCCTTTTCATTGAGCCACATAGAGTAAGATGGAAGTTGCCCAGCCCTCAGAAAGGTCAAGGTTCATTTTACAAACTTTGTAAGCTTTGGAGTCAGGGGGAGAGAGTCATGGGGAGAATTGGGCGGGAGAGGGGATTTCAATTGGGTACAATTTATTCTGTAAGTAGAGAGAGAGACAGAGACAGACAGAGAGACAGAGAGAGAGGGAGACAGAGAGAGAAAGAGAGGGAGAGAGGGGGGGGAGAGAGACAGAGAGAGAATGAATTATAAGGAATCAGGGAGGAGAAAACTTTTACTCAATAAAAAATCTAAAAAAGTCACTCCAAGGAGTGTCCATAAGGCAGTAGACAATATAAGTACATGGCCCTATTTGTATTTGTTGAGGCAGAAAGTTCATACCCCAAATCACAAAGGGCCGTCTGGTCCCAGATTACCTACCTTCTCCTGTTCTAAGACCTTTCCTTGTCCCACACTAAATCAAAACTGACTTACCCTAAGTTCCATTTCATCTCAACTATTCTTCTCAGATGTCCATTTGGCAAACTAATCTGTGCTAAGGCACTTTGGACCTGAAAGAGGCATGATTAATTTCCTCTTAAAGTAACCTGGCGGTTTTAGTAGCCTGCAAACTCAATGTGAGTCAAGAGAGCAGCAGGGCATCCAAAAAATGTAACACAATCTTAGACTGCATGACGAGAGGTCTGAAGTCCAGAATAAGGAAGTGCTGCACTGGGCATTTAACTGGAGTGAATTCAGAGGAGGGGAGCAGAGATGGTAAAGGACCATATAATGGTAATGTGAAGGAATTATGCAAAGCCCAATAGTTGGCTTTAGCTACTTAAGGGCTGTTGTGGGGAAGAGGGATTAGGCTTGTTCTGTGGTTTGGAATGGGGCAGAACTAGGAATAGTGGGGTGGAAGTTACAAAAAAGTAGGTTTTAGCTTAAGGTCCAATTGCAGCAAGAATGGGATCCTTTGAAAGAAACAGTTCCCCTTACATTGAACATCTTTGATTGAAAGCTGGATGATCATTTATATTCTTTCAATTTATCATTTATTTTAAAGATTTACCTTTTTTTAAATTTTGAGTTTGAAATTCTCTACCTCCCACCCTTACCCAATGAAAAGACAAGTAATATGTTACCAACTCTACATGTGAAGCCATGCAAATCACATTTTCGTAGTTGCAACAATAAAAAAAAGCAAGAAAATTAAAGTTAAATTATGTTTCAATTTGCACTCTGAGATTATCAGTATGAGGCTGGGGACCTTGCAGAGCCCTCCCTCACTTAAATTCAACTCATTTGCAAGTAATGACATCACTTGTGTTGAATCACTGTATCAATCAGAATAGCTAAGTCTTTCACAGTTGTTGACTGGATGATCATTTATGAGAGATACAATTCAATTCAGCAAAACTTTGTCAAGGTAGGTGTTACAGATCTATCAGTCAGTCAATCAACAATCATTTATTTGCTAGGGATCCAAAGGCAAAAGAAAAGAAAAAGTCTATACTCAACAATCCCTTTCCTTTAAGCACCTTACATTCTACTGAAAAGATATGATATGAACTAAGATAAATAACAAGGTAATCTGAAGAGGGGGAGTACTTAACTAGAAAGATCAAGAAATAATTCTTATAAGACCCAACATCTAAGGTGCCTCTTAAAGGAAGCTAATGATTAATTAATCAACAAACATTTATTAAAGGATCACTTCCTTCTAAGTTCTAGAGGTATAAATAAGAAGTCAAAAACAGTCCCTGCCCTCAAGGAGCTTGCATTCTAAGGAGAGAGAAAACATATACATAAATAGGTTTATACAGGGCATATGTACATACAGACAGGTATATACAAAGTATATACAGAATAAATGAAAGGAAGCCATATACAAGGAGGCATTGGAGCTATGTCTTGAAGGGAGCCAAGGATTCTAAGAGGTAGAAATGAGGAGAGAGAACATTTTGGGAATGAGGGTCAGTGAGTATGAAGGCACAGCAATGGGAGACTATGTGCAAAGAACAGCAGTTTGGTCAATATAGCCTGGCACAGAACGTAAGGGCGATAGTAATATTACAAGGGAAGTGGAAATGTAGGCATGGACTTGGTTGTAAAGTTTCCAAGGAGAAATGGAGAATTTTCTATTTGATCCCAGAAATAACAGAGAGCCATTGGAATTTATCTGGAGCAGAGAGGAGAAACTGGAAGCCTGGTAAGTAGTTAGAAGGCTATTCTAATAGTGCAGGCAAGAGGTGATGGGGACTTCTGAAGAGTAAATGTGTGCAAGGAGATTTAATTCATAAGATTTCACAACTGATTAGATATTGAAGGTGAAGGCAAGAGAACAATCGAAGATGGCTTTAAGATTACTTGAGTGACTGGGAAAAAACGAAGATGCCCTCAGGAGAGGTGGATAAGTTTGGAGGCTTAGGAGAGAAGAAAATTAGTTCTGTTTGGACCATATTGAGTTTGAGATGTTTAATATGCTGTCGGCAATGTGCGACTGGAGTTCAGGAGAGAGATGAGGGCTCAATCTATCAGTCTGTGAGTCATCTGGGTAAGGTGATCAATGAACTGTCAAGATGTGGTGAAGGGGGATTTTCTGACTTGTATGAAATTCTGTGATTTTGTAACTTACAAGACCCTAATGTTTCATGTTTCATTCTGACAGCTAGGTAGACAGAGCGCCAGTCCTGGAGTCAGGAGGACCTGAGTTCAAATCCAGCCTCAGACAGTTATGATAACTGTGTGACCCTGAGGGAGTCACTTAATCCCGTTTGCCTCAGTTTCCTCATTTGTAAAATGAGCTGAAGAAAGAAATGGCAAATTGCTCTAGTATCTTTGTCAAGAAAACCCCAAATGGGGTCCAGTCTAGAAGAGTAAGATATAACTAAGAAACCAAAGAAAAACAATGCTTTATTCTATCCTGGGGCAGTTACAGTTTCACAAGGGATTCCTAGAAACTGTATTGCCTTCATTAGAAACCTCTGTTTCCTCATCTTTAAAATGATGGGCTTGGATTAGACTAGAGTAATGGAAAATTTGGAGAGATCTGAAACTCTGTAATTCTACAAATTAAATTCAAATGATGGAAGTTTAGGTCATTTGGTGACCATAAGCCCTAGTGGTCTTCAGGGCACAGAGTGGGCAAACATTTGCCATGAATGTCACAAAAGAGACATGTATTGGGAGAAGGGAAAGGAAGGGGATAAACATATATAGATAGCACTTACTAATGCCAGGCACTCATATGATCCTCAAAACAACCCTGGAAGAAAAGTGCTATTATTATCCCTATTATACTATTGTACAGCTGGGGAAACTGAGGCAAAAAAGGTTTAGTGTCTTGTTCAGGATCATATAGGTAGTAAGTGTCTGAAGCTAGATTTGAACCCAGGTCTTCCTTACTAAATGACAACTAAGGTCCCATCCGTATACTGGGTTCTGTGATTTTAGGAGAGAGTGAGGGGTTGCCTTTCAGCACCTTTCAAATCACACCATATAAACAAATTCCTGGTCTGGAGTAACATGAGACAAGCCCTGGAGATCACAGCTTCCTGTTACAACCAAAGGACCCAGCTTGGGATACTGATGGGCCATGAGCTGACTTCCTTCTCCTTTTATTTAGGAGAAGTTGTTCAGCAAACATTCAATTCTGAAACATAAAGAGGTGTTGTGGGAGAAAAGAATATGCAAAAATGTCCATCATGTGGAAGCATAGAACACAGTCCCATGGCCTGAAAGGCTAATGTGTGTGATTTAAAAACCCTCATGCAAAGTGTTCATTATTTCCCCCTTTATTTAGAAATAATAGTTTAAAGGCCCCTCAAACAGCAGTGGGCTGGCTCCTTGCTTAAACATATGATTTTCTAAATCACCAACACTCAAAACCCCCAGGACTCCTGGATTACTGCTGCCTCTGAACAAATGCCATCAGAGAGGTCACCCAGCCTGCTGCTGGGAGTTCTGTGAATCACCTCTACCCTTTTGCTAGGGTTAACGAGGAACCAGTCAGTTAAAAGTCATGGTCAAAATGAAGACCAACTAATCTGGAGTCTCTACGGCCCTGCCATCACCCCCAGGATAATAAAGCTGTAGCTTCAGAAATGTAAGGAGAAGAATTGGGAGGAAATTCCTCCTATGGATATTCGGTGCTCCTTGCCCAGGAGGGCTAAAGCCTGGGAGGTTCATCAAGGGCCAGATTTCTTGACTACAGGTGTGCTTTTCTTTAAGAAAAAAAAAAAAAACATTACATGGAAATAGGAACTTACAGAACTGATAAATTAGAGGGTGGGTGGTTTCAGGCATTTCAGGCATTATAAAAGAGACTTCTTTAAATAATAGTTCCCTGCTATTGCTCTGAAATGTTTGCTTACAAATTGCAGCTGGCTGCTTGACTGGGAGGCTTTTGGAGGGGGATACAAAAACGAACTGAAAGCTAAAGCAAGACACCCAGTAGGGTACGCTGTAATAGAAGGAGCATTGGTTGGGAGTCATAAAATCTAAACTCAGGTTCAAGTCCATTCAATCTAAGAAACATTTATAAAACACCTACTATGTGCCAGCAACTATGTAGATACAAAGATAATTACTCTTAAGGCATTTACATTCTGGGGGCGGGGGGAGTGCAGCACATGTACACAAATTAATTTATATCAAGTAAGCAAAAAGTAATTGTGGGGTGGGAAGGGGATGGGGGAGAGCATTAACAATTGAGGAGTAAGGAGAGGTCTGCATTTGGAGATAAAGCTTGGAGATAGAGAGGGAGAGAGAACATTGCAGGCATAGGGGACAGTTTATGTACAGCCAAAGAAACAGAAAATGGAATGTCACATATGGGGAATAATAAGTATGCTGTATGGACCGAAACGTAAAGTCTGTAAAAGGGAGTCATTAAAAATCAGCCTAGAATTTAAGATCATCCTTCTACTGCCTTTGTGATGTGCAGCAGGTAACCGGAGATTCCTGGGCCTCAGTTTCCTCATCTGTAAAATAAGAATTTTGGACTAGATAATCTCTAAATTTTCTTCCAGCTCTGATACTTGTGGTTCTGTTTAAGGATCTAGTCAAAGATTAGGTAGAAAGTCACTCAAGAAGGGTAAATGACAAGCTTCTGAAATTATAAATAATATCAATCAATTGGGAAATGGGGTTTGATGGACACAAGTTCTATGTGTAAACAACTTGAGTACACATAACATATTGATGTTGGAAGTATGATAGAGACAGAGCTAGATGGGTCTTCCAAGGCTCTTATCTAACTCCTATTTTACAGATGAGGAAACTGAGGCATAAGAAAGTCAATTGGCTTGACTTGCCAAGGTCACACAGGGATTCAGGATCAGAGATGGGATGGCTGAACATCTTCCCATTTTGCATGGAGTTCACTAGTTCTCACTGACTTCTCTACCTAGCTTCTGCTTGCACGCTTGGTACCTATGACAGTGTGTTCTATCTTGAAGGTTCAGCTTTGATATTCAACACCTCCTCCAGCTTGCTACCTTCTGATTAGAGACCTTGAGCGTGAAAACAATGAACTTCTCCCGAGTCCTCCCTTTATAGAGGGCTGGGACTTTTCTAACTAACTATATTTCTGCTTGGTTTAGACTCCACAAACAACATGCCCCATGCCAGGTGCCCCTTGGCACCTCTCCTTTTCAGCTGTTTTATGTGTATTGTCTTTCCTGAGGAAAATGTAAGCTCCTTGAGGGCAGGGACTATCTTTCTTTTTATTTGTGTCTCCAACACTTAGCATGTCACTTTACCCACAGTAAGGGCTTAATAAATGCGTATTGACCATTACTGACTATTGACAAGGAAACCTTCATCAGGGCTGCTCTCGACAGCTATAGAACCTGTATTCTCCAAAATGTCAACTCTGGGAAAGCAAACTACCAAGGAAAGAGGACAGGTCCAAGAAAATCTAAAAGAGAGGCCACCAGGATTTTGCACCTCAGTGACCTTGGGATTCTCTATGCACGATGGGAATACAACTGATATACAGATAAGTGAATGCAAAATATATTCAAGCTAGGGACTGCACTTTTGTTTTTATTGGTATAGGGAACTCTGGGTGAGGAAACTCCCTCCACCAATTCAGGGTAGCACCTTCTCTGCGTTTTAAAGGATTGTAAAACTGTGCTTAACCTTCTGCCTCCAGAGAAAGGGCTGATATTGTCTGAATACAGATTGAAACACACTATATTTCTCTTCCTTCCTTTCTTTCTCTTTCTTTCTTTCTCTCTTCCTTTCTTGTTCAAATTTTCTTGCACAAAATTACTAATATGGAAATGTTTTACATAATTGCACATATATAACCCATATCAGATTGCTTACTGTCTCAGAGAAGGGGGAGAAGAGGGAGGGAGGGATAGAATTTGGAATTCAACACTTTTTTTAAATGTTAAAAATTGTTTTAATAAGTAATTGGGGAAAAATAAAATATTGTTTAAAAAAAGGATTAGTGAGTGCCTAGAGCAAAAAGATGCTAAGTGATTTTCCCAGGGTCACACAGCCAGTAGAGGTCAGAGGCACTACTTGAACCCAACTCTTGGTAGTCAGCTCTCCACAAATATGCCAAGTTGTCTCTCCTGGGCAAACTGATATAAAGAAAGTAATTTCCAGAAGGAGAGAGCATTGACTACTGGGGCTTGGCAATAGGTGCTAGAATGGGGATGGGAAGCAAAGGTAGGATCAGGAAAGGCTTCTCATAGGGGATGGTACCTGGGTTGTTCTTTGAAAGATGCTTCATTTCTAAGATACCTGGAAACAAAGAAATGTGATTTCAAGAAGAAGACAAAAGAATGCTGGAGTCACCCAACATCATGTCATTGTGCATTTGGGATACTTAAAGTACAGTTCAGAGAACACCTGACCATGTCAACCTACTCACACTGAACACATTTTCACCTTATTCTTGCTCATCCTATTTTCCCTGTGTGCAATGTTCTCCCTTCTCCTCTCTCTCCATCCAAATCCTATGTATCCTTCAAGTCAGTTCAAGTCCCACTTGATCCATGGAGGCTTCCCTAAATAATCCCACACTCAGTAATCTCTTCTTTTGGCAAAATTCTTTATCGGTATGTAGCACACAATTCAGCACTTGGCTACGGGTATTTCTATTTTAAGCCAGATATTCTTGCTCCTCAAACAGATAAAAAAAATTCCTTGAAGACAGGGATAGGGGTCAGCTCTGGGCTTCAGTTTCTTCATCTATGTAATAACTGGGCTGGAGACCATAATCCTAAAGTGTCTCCAGCTGGATCATTCTGCCATACCATTCTAAGATGTACATACTCCTGAATGGGCATCTAGATGGCATGAAAGAAAAAGTCCTATACCCAGAATCAGGAAGAACTGAATCAAAATATTGCCTCACATGCTAGCTGGGAGATCCTGGGCAAGTCACTTAACCTGTTTGCCTCAGTTTCCTCATCAGTAAAATGGGAGTAATAAAATAATGTAATTTAGTAATAATACCTACCACTCAGGGTTGTTGTGAAGATAAAATAAGATGCTATTTATAAAGTGCTTTTCAAACCTTAAAGTACATTATAAACCCTGGTTATTATTATTAAATGTTAGCATAGCACCTCGAACAGAGCAGAGCATATATCAGGCCTCCTTCAGTCAATACTATTTTGGATTTGGCTTTAAAAATATCAGAGAAAGTAAAATTACCTATTTTTAAAAAATTTACTGATTCAAAGCATTGTTAAACATTGAAATGGTCCACAAGGCTATGTGTCTCCTTCCCTGAATATCTTTTAAAATGAATTCAGTAAAAATCACATTGTATAGTACAGAGGGTGTAGGAGTTGGAGTGAGATCTGGGTTTGAATTACACATCAGATACTTAACAGCTGTGTAACCCATTTGAAAGGAGGGTAATAATAGCATCTGCCTCACAGGACTGCTATAAAGAAAAAGGAAATAATGGATCTATGGATGGAGGGAGAGAGAGAGAGAGAGAGAGAGAAAAAAAAAAAGAGAGAGAGAGAGAGAGAGAGAGAGAGAGAGAGAGAAAGAAAGAAAGAAAGAAAGAAAGAAAGAAAGAAAGAAAGAAAGAAAACCTTTGAAGTGCTTTCCAAATTATAAAGTCCTGCTTTTATTAGAGTAGTCCTGTGGTCACTGCACGAATGCAAAATGACGCCTGCTCTGTAATTTATAGCCTTAGATGGTGGCCATGGGATGACACATAGCCAATATGTGTCAGAGGCAGAATTTAAACCCAGATGATTTCCTTTCTGAGGCCAGCTTTCTATTGACTATTTCTCTATGTAAAGGTCAACTTTTTATTATGATTATATAATTACTAATATTTTATTATAAAATTATATAGATAATTATCTTTCTGGAAGGGTTTAGGTGCCTTTTTGTTTGTTTTTTTAGAGGTAATTGGGGTAAAGTGACTTGCCCAAGGTCTTATAGCTAATAAGTGCCTGAGGAGGGATTTGAACTCAGGTCCTTCTGACTCCAAGGCCATGTCTCTAGACACTGCACTTACCCGATCCAGGTACTTTTCTGACATGAGTAACTGGAACATGCCAGAAGACCTTACAGGTGCCATCCCATTCCAAGACTGTAAATCTAGGCCCTCAGACAAATCACTGCAAATTATTTCCACCAGCCACCCCTAAAACATGCTCCATATGTGCATTGAGTTTCTCTTCCCTTCACAAAAGAACCCTGGCCTAGGAATAGGGAGACCTGAATCCTAATCACAACTCCATCATTAGCTGGATGCATTAGGCAAGTCTCTACCTCTCTGGCTATCAGGTTCTTGGAGTAGAGGATTTCAAGTATCCCTTCTGGTTCTAAAAGCCTATGATCATATGACTAAAACCCCTTCTAGGTCTAACTCTCTATGGTCACATGATTCCAAGCTATGCAAGAACTTCTCCAAGCAATTATCACATGCAGTATAGCAGAGAGGGCACTGGAATTGAAGTCACAAAGATTTGTTTGCAAATCCTGCCCAGACAATTACTACTTCTGAGACCCTTTACCCATCTGTGCCTCAGTTTCCTCAGGTATAAAATGAAGGGAACAGTATCACATTTCCTTTAAAATCTCTTCCCTTTCTAACTCCATTATCCCATGACAAACCTGTGGTTTCAGAGGGTTTGGGAAGATTAATGAAAGAATCTATCCTATACAACTTTCTTTCTCCATCAAACCAAACAAAACCACCCAAATCAAGCCAGAGATTCTCGGGCCTCCAGTTTTAACTCTTCCCCTAGGAACCTAGAGAGAAACCAGATTCCCTTCTCTGTTAAAAACAGAAATATTTTATTCCCCCAGTTCACCAGCAATCATGGCATGTTCTACATAAAATGCCCCTAGAAAGCTTGCACTTTTATGCTTTGCCAAAGCTGGCTTTGCTCCTGGCATGGGATGGGGAACAGAGGAAAAATTACGAGTGTGGTTGGGTTTGTTGGCGTGTCTGAGGCTGAAGCGACTACATGTATCAGTAACATGTAATGACAGCTTCCCATCTGTTATTGGAAGCTTTGGGTCTGAGCCTTCATCGAGTTGGAAAAGTTGGAAGGAGAAAATGTAGAGGAAGCCGAATCAATTCATATTCCTCCTCAATTGGGCTCAGAAATGCCTGCAAGATGAAAACCCCCCCACAGGGAGACGCTGCTCTTAGCACAGAAGGAGGAGGGATGTGCATATATGGGCTGGAGAAGGACGCAGCTAAGCTCACTTAGGGCTGGGACTGGGAGGCAAGGGACTGGCTGTCAGAAGGTCCCTGGTGAAAGGAATCATTTACTCGCCCTCAGCACCATAACAAAACCTCTGACCACTGAAACATTTTCTCAGGGATGAATGGAAATTTAAGAAGGGGGTTCACTCCCCTTACAAGGAACGGCCCTCACCAGGGCTGAAAATGCAGGGCCAGCCACCACTGGAACTTGCCCACTGGACCCCCTCATGGAGAAGTGGAGAATTACTGACCTTGGTCAAGATTTCTGTTAACTTCTCTACAGGAGAGGGAAAGGGAAAGGGAAAGGGAAAGGGAAAGGGAAAGGGAAAGGGAAAGTGAAAGGGAAAGGAGAGAGAAGGGAGAATAGCAGAGAAAGGGGAATCCTAGATCCAGACTTAGAAGGCACCTCAGTGGCCTTCTCCATTACCTTCTCTCTCTCTCTTTACTACAAAGTCTGTAATCACACTAATTTTATTTGCATAAATATTGCCATATTGTTTTCCATTTGCTCCAGGCACCCACCTGTTACCTAGCTAACCAGACTGTAAATTCTTCCAAGGTGGCTAGAACTGGTATTAGAATTCACTCGCTTTTACAGATAAGGAAGCTAAGGCCCGGAGTGATTACTTGGCTTGCACAAAGTCGTTCAGTTAGTAAATGAGAGAACAGGATTTGACCTCAGGTCCTTTGCCTCCAAAGCTAATGCTTTTTTGTCAGGGTATCACACTGGTCTCAACTTAGACACCTCCCCCCAACAACAACAAAAAAAAAAAAAATCCTGAGGATGAGGATGTGTAATTTTTATAATACTCAGCAAGATGCTGCTCAGCCCA
>NW_027187372.1:35125208-35180136 GCF_028583685.1 Petaurus breviceps papuanus | reverse complement strand
TAGCCGGCAAGAAAGCTTATTAGGCGCCCCACTTCCCTCCCCCCCCCAGGAGCCCCCCTCAGGGGACAAGAGGGGGACATTTTCATGGATTTGATAAATACTAATGGGAATCTGAGATCATAGGCTTGGAATAAAAGGGGAATGTGAGCAGGCGATTATGGAATTTGTTGAGGCCGGAATATGGCATTTGAGCCGCCAAGAGGAGGAGGAGCTGGAGAAAGAGCCTTTGGGCTAAAAGCAGGACTGACAGGCATTTGGGCCCTGCATGCTGGAGGATCCTTTTCTCCTCCTCCTCCTCCCCCCTCCCCCAGGCTGCAAATCCCCAAGCCCAGGCAGCCTCCACAGGCCCTCTACCCCCAGCCTATCTCCACACACCTGCCTTGCCCCTCTAGAGAAACAGCCCTGGAAAAGGCCCCCTGAAATGTGAGACGGAAGGAGAATTCTTGTGGATTTAACACAGATTGCTGCCAAGAAGCCTTGGGGGTGCGGGTGGGGGTGGGGGAACACTGTCAGAAAGAAGCCGCACCAACCATTAGAGGAGTAGGCATTGAGTGCCCACTGTGTGCCCCCTTTGGTGCTGGGGCTGCGGGACTCTGAGCCTTGCTCTAGTCTAGAGGAACCTAGAGTCTTGTTGGAAGGGAGACAGGTCTGTGCCGGACCAATCTATGAGTGATTCTAAGGCAGTATCTAGACAAATGCAAAGTAGTGTGGTGACAGACTTGGCAGAAAAGATAGAGATGGAATATTTGTTAGTAATAGAACATTGTGGTCCGTGGTTGGTTAGAGACTTCAAGGCAGCTGAAATTCACTGAAATTACAGCCAGATAACCCGGGTTCAAATTCAAGCCCTACTACTTACTACAAGAACGGTCTTGGGGAGCTGAGGGGCATCTGTTTTCTCACCTCAAAACAGAAATGCAGGGTTTAGACCAGAAGACTTCTGAGGCCATTTCCAGCTCTAATAATAATAAAATCTTACACTTACATAACATTTACTACATGTAAGGCCTTATACACAGGCTTTACAAATAGCATTTCATTTGATCCTCACAATAACTGGGGGGGGGGGTAGTTGCTATTTTTATCCTCATTTTACAGATGAAGAAACTGAGACAAACAGAGGTTAAGTGACTTGCTCAGAATCACACAGCTCGTGAGTGTCTAAGGCCAGATTTAAACTCAGGTCTTCCTGACTCTAGGTCCAATGCTCTATCCACTCAGCCACCCAGGAGCTCTGAATCTGTGATTCTGTGATCCTCAGGTAAGTTATCATCCAGACATGGAAAGGAATGTCTGTGTGTGTGGGGGGGGTGTCTGTGTGGGAGTGGGTATGTGTATGAGTGGTGTGATATGTGTGCATGTGCGTGTATGTGTATATGTATATGCATGGGTATGTCATGCATGTGTATGTGTCGTGTGTGGGGGTACATGTATGTGTGGTATGTATGGTGTGTTGTGTGTATGTATGTTCATGTGTACATGTGTATGTAGAATGTGATACATGTGTTTGTGTGTACGTGTGTGTAATGTGCATGTGGTATATGTATGCATGGTATATGCATGTGTGTGTATGTGTTTGTGGTGTGGTTGTGGTATGTGTATGTATATGTGTATGGTATGGTGTATATGTGTGTGGTGTGTATGTGTGTCATGTGGTGTGCGTGTGTGTGTGTGTAACTAGTAGAGGGGAAATGCAAGAAATTATGAACAAAAGCCCAGAAAGCATAGCAGGGATAGAGCTGGCAGGGGTTTTAGATGTCATCTGTCCATTGTTCAGTTGTTTTTCAGTTGTGTCCAACTCTTCACGGCCCCATTTTGGGCTTCCTTGGCAAAGATACCACAGTAGTTTTCCATTTCTTTCTCCAGGTCATTTTACAGGTAAGGGAACTGAGACATACAGAGTTAAATGACTTGCCCAGGGTCACACAGCTTGTAAGTGTCTGAAGCCGGATTAGAACTCATGAAAATGAGTCTCCCTGACTCCAGGACCCTGGCACTATCTCTTCTGTGATATCTCCCTGTCCCAGATGTCCTCTAATCTAATCTATTTATTTTGTTAGGAAACTGAGACTAAGACGAGGGGCGGGGCTTGCCCACATTGACACAGTCAGTCAGCAGCAGAGTGAAGAGCCGTACCCCGATCCTCCTACCAATTCAACATCCTTTCCGTTGCCTCATTCTGCCCCTGCTGTCTCTACTCAGCTCCTACCCTCTCCCTTCTGTGGGCACCAATCCCTTTAGAGTAGGAGTGAAGACCTTGCATAGGTAGCTCTTACCTACCTGCTGTTCTGAGGCAATGTCTATGTCTCAGCAGGGCCAGACTCAGAAATCTCACTTTTATCATTTACTTACCTAGTAATGTGGCATTTGGCTACATGGTCTACCACAAAAGAAAGGCTCAAGTCTCAATTCCCCAAGACCACTCTAAAAAAGCTTACAAATTTATAAGGATATTGGGATTTAGATTAGAAGGAATTTTAGAAATAAACTAATCTTACTCCCTCATTTTACAAATGAGGCCCAGAAAGATGAAGTGATATTTCTTATTTATATAGGAAATAAACAGTGACTCCAAATCCAGTGTTCTTTTCAATACTTTATTACTGTGACTTCTGATTCAGATTAGACAAGCAAACATGAGATGACACTGGATAGGGTGATGGGGCCTGAAGTCAGGAAAACTCATTTCCCTGAGTTCAAATATGGTTTCAGACACTGCCTTGCTGTGTGACCCTGGGCAAGTCACTTAATCTTTTTTCTCCTTCAGTTTCCTCATCTGTAAAATGACCTAGAGGAGGAAATGGCAAATCATTCCAGTATCTTTGCCATGAAAACCCCAAATGGGGTCACAAAGAATCAAACACAACTAAAATAATTAAACAACCACAAAAGCAAAAATACTTGTACACAATATAAATAGTAAAGCCTATCTCTTCTGAGAGACAAAGGCCGTGATCTAGTCATTCCATCCTTGGGCTGGTTAAAACAAGACTTCCTTGGCCAATGGTGAGATTTAGAATGGGTTTTTTTTAAGAGAACTGATTAGCAGACAGTGCAGAAGAAGAAAATAGTCATTCTAGACAGGAAGATGACTTACCCTTTGGTAGATTTCTTACTAACATAAAAATCCCTTCACTAAAAGGTACCTCCAAAGGTCAACTAATCCATCTATCAGTCTCTAAACAGGACAACCCTACACCTAGCCTAGACAAATGAATCTATCCACTCAATAATCCAATCCATCACTTACCAATGATTTCTGTTTTATCAGTCTCTTAGCAAGTATTTGTTGAATACTTTCTATCCAAAATAAGCAAACAATTATTAAGGGTCTATTTTGTGCCAAATGCTGATAACCACTCTTTGAATTTCAGCATGAGCTATATGTCCTTCTTCCCCTTAGGAAAAGACTAGGACACAGAATCTCAGACATGAGAAATGGCTCCAAAGCCATATAGGGAAATCTATAATAATGCAGAAATATCCTCTGCAAAGGCACTATCTAGATCTTGCTAAAAAGTAAAAGTGAATTGAGTCTGTTGACTGATGATCATTGGAAAGCATGGGTCAGGGAAGGAGCATTAGAGACAATTCTAGACAACAAGCCCTAAAACCCTGAGGGGAGAATAAGGCTGTAGTCATTTGCCCTTCCTTTTCAAAGAGGACCAATGACCTCATCTTTGATGTCTTGACCTGTGTGTGAACTGAATTTAAGTGAAGCAGAGTTGCACCAAGTCAAGAGTCAGCCTCACTCTCTCCTCCTGAGTCATCATAGTCACTTTCTGAAGACTATAGCAACAATGTAATATTTAGAATGCCTACAGTGACTATAAATATGCTGGTATAGTTATTAATCACAAAATGTAACAGGCTCTCTACAGGGAGGATATAGCCAGACATTTATTCAAATACCAGAAAGCTGACTTCCCAAACCAGAAAGTCAAGGCCATTATAGTAGCCACGCAGTTGGCACACATAGTTAATGCAGTAAACACCCACATTTTCAAGCCTTCAAAACAGAAGTTCTGGCTGGCTCTCAGAAGTTCCCGCTGCTGCCACTGTTTCCAGACACCATGCTGGCTCCAACCCAGCCCCTACTCAGCTTGGCTCCTTCCTGCCCCACCCCTTCCTGCTATATCAGCAAGTTCATGGGGCATGGAAGATATTCAAATTCCATTACCATTACCAAGACCCATCCTAACAATATTATTTAAAGTTGGAGAATTAGCCCTGCTAATTCCCATTCCCCCTAATGCCTCCTTCTTAGATGGAGTTAAATCAGTCTAATAATCCTTCCTCTTCAAATACTTAAAGTCAATGAGTATGGTTCTCTGATGTCTTATTTTCTATGGGATGTATATCCCTCATTACTTCAAATCATCTTTATACCATATGGTTTTGAGATCTTTCACCATTGTAGTCTCTACTCTGGATATTCTAGCTCATTAGTGTCTAAAGTATCCTACTGGTTTCTAAAGTGTAGCTTCTCAAAGGGAACTCAGTTCACCAGGTAAGGTCTAAATGGCAGATCACAGTGAAGTCATCACGTCCCACATTCTGAACACTAGGCATTTAGTTAAAAAGGCATTGTCTTTTTGGACTGCTGACTCATGGTGAGCTCATAGTCAACTGAAACCCACAGATCAGATAGAATTTCTTCTCTAATGGAGCTTATGACCAAGTAGGTGGATATGGCATATACACAAATAGAATCAGAGAATCTCAGAGTGAAAAGATACTTTCAGAAACCATTGGGTCCAACCTGTATAAGTCTAAGATGAAATGACAAATGAAAAGCATACAATGAAGTTCAAGTAAAGTGTTGTGTTTCATACTAGGAGAAAGGAACATGACTGACTGGGGACATCAGGTAAGACTATGGAAGAATGGGATTGGAAATGAGCTGTAAAGGATGACTAGGACTTCATTTGGTGGGAGTGGGAGATGACTGACAGTGCAGATATAGGAAATGGCAATAATCTGGTATGGTCCACAAAGGAGAACAGTATGATATTGTAGTGAGCTTAGAACTTCAGGTAAAGGAGATTAAATTTATCTGGTAGGCAATAGGGAGCAACTGAAGAATATGGAATCATGGGACTTAAAATTTACTTTAAATTAAATTTAATTTAATTAAAAATTTAATTTAATTTAAAAATTAAAAAGATTTAAAACTGCAAGATAACCTATAGGTGGTCATTCTCATCCAATCCACTTATTTTATAGAATAGGAAACTGAGACAAAAGGAATAACCCAAGTTCTCCCAGTAAATAGGAGGTTCTCTGATTGCAAGTCAAATCTTATGGTTCTATATAAATGCAAACTATATTTATAAAAGGGGCTATCCCAGAAAGTTACTATATAGTGACTTTTTGGAGGTTAGATTCACGTTCAAAAATGAATACTTGTTCATCGGTTAATGACTGATTAGTTTAGACAGATACTCATGCTAACCAATCCAGGACTTTCAAAAATGAACCAATCCTGTATTAGGAGAAGTCAACAAACATTTATTAAATGCCTACTATGTTCTAGGCATACTATGCCAGGCAGTAGAGTTACAAAGGAAAGTTAAATAGTCCCTGCTTTCAAGAAGCAGAGTCCCTTCTGTCAGGGGCAAGAACATGTATATAGATAAGCTTATACAAGACATGCTTAAATGTTTATTGTCTTAAATTGACTTTGAAATATGCAAGTAGGGAAAGGGGCTCTTCCCGTGAAGGAGAGGAAAGGTTTTATTTCAAAGGTAGTGTCTGAGCTCAATCTTAAAGGAAATCAGTGATTCCAAAAGTCAGAGGAAAGAAGGGAGTGAATTCTAGGTAAAGGAGTGCCAGTGAAAAATCATGGAGAGGGGAAATGAAGTCTCATGTAAGGAATACCAAAAAAACTAGTTTGGTTGGACTATAGATTGCATGGGCAGGGAAGGTCTAAGGGAGTAATATTATTGGTTGGAGTCAAGTTTGAGGAGCTTTCTAGAGGTTAGATGGAGCCATTGGATTTTATGATGAGGTTGGGGTGGAGGGGTAGAAATGACACAAACAGCCTTGTATTTCTGATTTAGAAAGATCACTTTAGTAACTATGTAAAGAAGAGAGTGGAGTGGGGAAATGTTTCTGACTCACCTAGCTTGTCTGTCTTCTAAAAGGGGAGCATTTCAGGAAGATCCAGGCAGAATGTGAGAGCCAATTGTTCAATTTTCAATATGAGTATTCACATCTTGGAAATTGGCAAACACTATGAATTAAGGCTTGATTTAGTGTTTTGTTGATTGTCTAGACTTTAGGAAAAAGATGGAGAAAAATTTTAATAAATCTGATTCAACTTAAAAGAATATGTTTTGGAGAATATGTTGTTAAACATTTACCAGTCCATCCCTGGGTCCAGGCCTGGGTGGGTTAAAAAAAAAAGCCAGTAGAGATTTTCTTGGCAGTGTAGTATAGTGGGAGGAGTGTTAGAGTCAGAGGACCTGGGTTCAAATTCAGGCTCTGCCATTTACTACCTATGTGACCTTGGTAAATTATTTAAGATCTCTGAGACTCTATTTTCTCATCTGTAAAATGGAGAGAGGGGAGAAACAAGATGGCCTTTGAGGTTTCTTCCAATTCTAAATCTCTGAGCCTAAGCCCTAAGCATTGACTAGACTCACCTTGTAAAGAAACTACATGATTTCCTTTTTACTCTCCCAGGCTTACATGGTAACCTCTGGGATTCAGTTAAATCTCACCTGCATCCAGCCATTGGCTTGTCATCAGTGAATGACCTTGGTCCATAGCCCCTGCGCACTGGACATCCTGACTGTCCTACTGATCCACCGAAGGAGGCCTCTACTTTCACCTTTATCCACTTAGTCTTGATCCTCAGATAGCAGATTCCTCAGGAAACAAGGAAAATGTGTCCTTGGAAGAATATTGCCTGGTTCCTCATTCACCACCAGCCAGATCAGCTCTCTCCTTCCTAGTGAAGGTGAAAGGGAAGCCGCCATGGCAGGAACTATCTGTGACCCCAACATTGGCCTCTCCTCTCAGGAGCTGATCAGAAAAGTTATTTGACAGACAGATCTCTCAGCCCTGTTGAGGAGCTTCCTGTCTCCCCAGGTGAAATCTGTTCTGTCTCTTCTTTGTTCCCATTCCCATCCTCAGCCTTTGGGGAATGAGGATGAGGTCACACTGTTCTGGGATGGCCCCTAACTCTGAGGTGGTGGGTGGTTCCCCAATAACCCATGTTTGTCATTTTTAAAACCCTCCATTTCAACTGTGAAGAAAGTTCTACCCTGCTTGGATGGGAGACTGTGCAAGAGACTGCAATAAGAAGGGAGGGACAAAAGAAAAGCAAAGGAGATAGAGACAAAAAAGAAACAGAAACAAAGGAGTCAGAGGAAGACTGAGAGACAGAAAGAGAACAAAATAATTACCTTTTAAGGGCTGCAACAGTGAGAAGACAACACAGTGTGGGGGGTGGGACTCTGTACTTGGATTGAGGAAGACCTGCATTCATATCCTACCTCAGACATTAGCTTTGTGATCCTAAGCAAGTTTAATTTCTCTGTGATATAGTTTTCTCAGCTGTAAAATGTGGCCTCTTAGATGATACCCCGCCATCCTCTTTGTGTGTGCATGTGTGAACACCAACACTGACACACACACACACACACACTTCTAGGACATCTAAGTGGCACAGTAGATAGAGTACTGTGCCTAAAGTCAGAACATCTCATCTTCCTGAGTTCAAATCCAGCCTCAGACATTTACTAGCTGTGTGACCCTGGGCAAGTCACTTAGCCTTCTTTTCCTCAGTTTCTTCATCTGTAAAAATGAACTAAAGAGGGAAATGGGAAACCACTCCAGTATCTTTGTCAAGAAAACTCCAAACCTACCATAACAACATAACCATAACAACAGACCCCTTCTAGTTCCAAACCTATGATACTATGAAAGTAGAGGATCCCGGGGTGAGGAAGGAGGTCACTAAACCTGTTGTGAGATAAACCTACACTCTTTCTTCTTGTCCACGTCAGAATTAATTCAGGAAGAGTGCTAGGTGGAGCCAGAAGAACTAGGTGAGGATGAAGGGGTGGGGTGAGATAAAGGAAAGGGGGTGAGATAGGAAGATGTGCCCTTCAATCCTCATCCATCATTTTCCACCTTGATGACATGCAGATCTGCAAGAGAGCTGAGACTGTGGGGAGCAGTCGATATGTGTTCAGTCTTAATGCATCACCCCCTGGGGATCTGGCCCTTTCACCATGACAGAGTCACGGAGACAGGCAGCTCTTTAAAGACCCTGAGTCCCTAGAGCGTCACCGCCCAAGCTACACAGGAGGTGCCATGTCTCCACAGCCCCATCCTCCAACTCCTGAACATCTAGGTGGTGGATTGTCATTAACTCCTCTCTGCAAAGGTCACTGCCAGAGCCGGAGCAGATCCTGAGTCCTCTGCACATCGGACTCGTACTCGGCAATAGGCCATTCTCTCTGCTCAGGGGAAGAGGAAGGAAAAGGGAAAGGAGCAGCGGAGGGGTAAACAAGGCAGGGGCTGGGATTGTATTGTCATGATCTCACTCCTGGATTACTTTGAATACACCAACCCTAATCCATCCTAAATATCAAAGCTAAATGAATCTTAGCAGATCATTTTTGGTATACACTTTATGATTACTCTGTGTGTGTGTGTGTGTGTGTGTGTGTGTGTGTGTGTGTGTGTGTGTGTACAGCCTGTATCTTCATTTCTCACCATACTGTGCTCCCTTGGACTTGTCTACCTTGCCCCACGGGCCTCTTATCCTGAAAAATCATTTAAACCCTGGAATTCACAACTCAGAAGTCCCTTCCATCCCTGGAGTTGGGTCCTTCCCTCTGATTAGATGGCTCCTCCTACAGTCTCCCTTTAAGAAGGGCACCTAGGCCAGCCATTTCTTAATTTCTTTCTAGGCTACACTTTTTCATGGGCTTTCTGCCCCTCTTCCCCTGACCAGGCTGGGTACTTTCTCCCTCCCATTACCGTTTCAGTTTCCTTTTATGTATTGTTTTCCTCATTCATTCAAATGTAAGCTCCTTGAGGGCAGAAGCTGCCTTTCTTTTTGCTTATATTTGTACTCACAGTACACAGTGCCTGCCACATAGTGATAATAATAACTAACATTTATATAACACTAACATTTATATAGCAGTGTGCTAAGCACTTTTATTAACTCATTTGATTCTCTCAAACCTGGGAAGTAGGTGTTAGTGTTATATTTTCAAGATGAGGAAAATGAGGTTTAAGTGACTTGCCCAGGGTCACACAGCTAGTAAGTGTCTGAGGCTGGGTTTGAACTCAGGTCTTTCAGACTGCAGGCTAGTACTCTAACCTCTTAGTCACCTAGCAGCTTTTAAATATTTGTTGACTCACTGTATCTTCCCAATTGTAAGTAAGCTCCTTGTGGGCAGGTATTATAGTCTTTATGCCTTTGTATATGTAGTATCTTAACAACAATTAAATTGAATCAAATTAATAAATTGAATAAGAAATAAATAATTATGAATTAAGTTTAATTTTATGTTGCTGAACTGGATCAAAAGGAATTCTCTGACGGCAGGACTAAGCCTAATTGAGCTTCAGAACCTGATATTGCCTTGTACATGATAGGTGCTTAATAAAAGTCTGCTGAATTGACTTCACAGAGGTTTTATTTGGTCTTATAGGCTATAAAGAGCCACTGGACTTCATTGAGGGGTAGTGGGAGTTGGGAGCAGTTACATAGTCAGATCTGTGCTTTGGGCTCTCCCACCAGAATTACTTCTGACACAGGCAGGAAGAAAAAAAATGTGTATTCATCTTACAACAGGTGCAGAAACAAATGTGTCTCTCCCTTTGGTCTCTTCTACCTTCTCACAGCACCAGCCCTGTAATGGAAAGCCTCAATTCCTCAGACTTTCAAGGTCCTATAAAACATAGACCCAACCTTTATTTTCTACCACTCAGTCTATGGGTCAACCAGTAAGCATTTATTAAATTCCTACTCTGACCATGAACTTTGCTAGACACTGGGCTTTCAAATTCAAAAATGAAACAGTCACTACCTTCAAGGATTTTATATCCTATCAGTGGACATGATAATAATAAAAAGAATACTATATAATGATTTCAGTTTCACGGGCACTTTACAAATATTTTCTCATTTTATCCTCATAGCAATCCTAGGAGATAGGTGTTATTATTACCCCCTTCTTATAGATGAGGAAACTGAGGCAGAGATTAAGTGTCTTGCCCAGGGTCACACAACTAATGTCTGAGGCCAGATTTGAACTCAAGTCTTCCTGACTCCAGGTCCAGGTCTCTATCCACTCTATACACAGAATAAATTGAAGGTAAAAATTTTGAAAGGGAGATACTAGCAGCTGAGGGGAGATGGGACAGTTGGGGAGCAGATCAGAAAAGGTTTCATATGTAATGGAAGGTAGCTCTTAAACAGAGTTTTTTGAAAGAAATAATAGTAAGAGGTAAGGTCTGAATGGGGGCACTCTGCAACACTTCTCTAATGAGGCAGTTCTCCACATTGTTCCCAGATCATACCCTGCTCATTTCCCCCCTGCATACCTTTAATCCTGCTGTAACCTTAAACTGGACCACCCTTCCCCATCCCCTCTGACTATCTATCTCTTTCAAAGTCTAAGTCATGTCTTTCCACATCTTTGAAATCTTTCAGGAACATTTCCTTGACCATTATTGGCTTCCCTCTGCTAGACAATCCTTAGAGAATTTAGAAGCTCCACCAAACAGTATATCACTTAATATACTGTCTTGCATTATTTCTCTGTCAATTCACGTGTATTAGTCTTCTCTCCCCAATTAGAGAAGCAATTTCATCAGTACAAGAGGCCTTGTCTTCTGTGTCCGCATCCTGCACTGCCTACTACAGCCATATCCCCACTCCACCTAGTTCAGGGGCATATGATTGGCTGATTTATTGTTGACTGAAGGAAACTGAAGAGATATTGTCTCTAGCTTTGCATCTTAATCAGGTAAAAAGACCATAGGGTTAAGGAGTTAAACTGAAGGTAGCATACAAGGGTCCTGGCTCCATTCAAATCCACTTTCCCATATGAGATGATGCTGTTTTAAATAATAGCTGACATTTATACAATGTTTTAAAGTTTACAAATCAGTTTATATGGTTTATTGGGGCAGGGTGGGTGGGTGGGGGACTCAGACCAGTGATTTTCACTGGTATAGGGAAATCTCAGTGAAGATACTCCCTGTAGTGATTGAGATTAGCACCTACTCATCTTAGAAAGTTGACTGACACAACAAGAAGTTAAACAACAATTTATCCAGGGTCACATAGTCAGTCTGTGACAGAAGAGGTTATTGAATACAGACAGGCCTTCCCGACTCCAAAGTCAGCTCCTTCTGTACCAAGTCATGATGCCCCTTTCAAATAGATATACAGAGATAGATGGAGACAGAGATAGAGATAGGGAGACAGATGGATAAAGAGACAGAGGGAGACAGAAATAGAAAGAAGAAAGAAAGAAAGAAAGAAAGAAAGAAAGAAAGAAAGAAAGAAAGAAGGAAGGAAGGAAGGAAGGAAGGAAGGAAGGAAGGAAGGAAGGAAAGAAAGGAAGAAAGAAAGGAAGAAAGAAAGGCATTTATTAAGCTGTTAGTATGTTCCTGGCACTGTACCATACTGTGGATACAAAAGCAAACAAACAAGACAATCCCTGCCCTCAATGAGTTTACATTCTAATGAGGGAAGACAACCCATAAAGGGAAGCTAGAGGATGGAGAAAGAGGTACCAGTTTGGAGTTAGTGGTGGGGAAGTGAGGTGCAGGCTTAATTCCTGGAAAAATAAGGGAAAAACTCACCTATCTGAACTTTTTGTCCTGTTTACATATTTTCTTATTTATTCCTCACAACAACCTTGTCTAGCCTCATCTACCCTTCAAGGGAGACTTTAATTCCTGCCAGGGGGAAGCAGGAGGTTAAAGATATCTATCTGCTTCCTTTGATATTTTTAGTCAATGGTATATGGTACATGCCCCTGGAATATATTTGCATTTCCTCTTCTTCCAGGAAACTGGCACCTTGACCTATTGTGCAGGATGTCAGACCTTGGCCTTGGTCCAGAGGCCTTGTATTTTCACAACTACTGCAGAGAGAAAATGAAAGCTCTTTCTTTGGGCCCCGATCCTAATGTCCTCTCTGTACATGTCCATCTGGTAGCTCTGATGATTCTTTCCAGAAAAGATGGAAACAGGGAGGGTTTTCCATTCTCTGTATAGCACTTAAGTGCCCTGGACTTCTGGGAACAGACAGGGAAGAAGCTTTCACCTATGCCCTGAAAGATATCAGGTCCTCCTTGTCACTAAAGATTCAGGGACTATGAGGAGACAGATTTTGGAGAAGGCAGGGCAAGGGCAACCTAGGAGACACCAGCCACAGAATGAAAGCTCTAAGGGCCCTAATGGAAAGGAAAATTTCTAAATGTGACTGGGCTGGGCTCTGATTACACAGAGGCTGGGTAGGCACTTAGTAAACCTGACCTGAGAACTCTGGGGAGGGATTTGGCTCTAAGCTATGAGGTCTGTCCAGACTGCAATTGATAGTGAGCTATGCATTATACAAAATTATCCCCTAAACCCTGGAATGAGCCTTTTTTTTTTTTAACAAAACAAATCAAGATGAATAAATATTAATGAATACTCTTCTCTTTGTGGCAAGAAGGATGTGAGGTACAGCTAATGACTCTGTCAGCAGATAACATCAGCTGTGAATATTTCATAGGGCTACTCAGTCGGACCTCATAGACTGGGGGTCCCTCACCCACACATATAACATGTAGTACTCACAGATCTGCAAGGCCCCCAGGAGAGATAGAAGAGGTTTCTTAACTTCCTTTCTGGAAGAACGCCCACATCTTCCAAAGCATCCTCCAGAGTTAAGCTATTACCTGTATGACATTGGGTAATTCACTTAACCTCTCTGGATCTCAGTTTCCTGATATGGGAAGGAGATGAGAGTAGATGACCTATAGATCTATGTTCCCATCATAACAGGGAGCTGACCCAGAAGTCTAGTCTTTATGAGCATCAGCATGCTCAGATGTTACAATTCCCCATGTGAAAGAGGCTGGGAGACCTGCTTCCTGGAGATTAGTGGTGGTATGTAAGGCAAGTACCTGTGGCCAGATTTGGGAACTTGTGTAGATATGCTAGGCCAGTATCCTATCACACTATGAAAATGTAAACCCAAGGTAAAACATCTTGATACACCTCTTTACTCTCCAGGCTCAGACTCAGAGAATTGAGCCTGTGACTCTTTATCCCTTGTTTGTACGAGGTCTCAGATAGACCTTGTGCCCCTCACCGTGTGTGTGTGTGTGTGTGTGTGTGTGTGTGTGTGTGTGTGTGTGTGTAAAGGAAAGGAAGGTTTCTAAACTTCTCAGAAAAGTTACAAAAATTCGTGGAATAAAGTCTCTCCCTGTGATAGATAACACCTGCATCCTGATCTCTTCTGAGGCAGACGTGATATCATAGTCACTGCTATCACCATTATTATTGTTATTATTATTATATGGCTGCCAAGGACATGAACAGTGACACAGAGATGAAAAACCTTACAGACAATAAGTGGCTCTTCAGAGACACCCTGACCCCCCCCCCACTTAGTAGTACCATCTCCTTCACAGAGGGGGCCCCTAGGTGCTGCCAATCATACCCCTTTGCTTAAGCACTAAATTCACTTAAAACATTTTTTTAAAAGAAGAAATTAACAAATGGAGCTGGAGCACACTTTCTCCCAGTCTTTCTCTGACGTTTCCCCACCCAGAGGCAGATAAAATGCTTCACTTGTCAGTCAGAAGTAAATACCAGGTTTGGGCTTTGTACTGTACATCCCCAGAATAGACATCATTAATGGCCTTGATGACAGTCACTGATTTCTGAAGCATGGAGAGGGAGGGAGAGAGAAAGAGAGGAAGAATGAAAAAGAGAGAGAGGAGAAAAAGACAGAGAGGGAAGGAGGAAGAGAGAGAGGAAAGGAGGGGAGAGGTGGAGAGAGAGGGAGAGAGACAGAGACAGAGACAGAGACAAAGAGAAAAAGAGAGGGGGAGGAAGGGGGAGAAGGAGAGAAGAGAGATAGAGAGAAGGAGGGAGGAAGAGGGGAGGGGGAGGGAGGGAGGGAGGGAGACAGAGACAGAGACAGAGAGAGACAGAGACAAAGAGAGACAGAGAGAGACAGAGAGAGGAGGAGGAAGGGGGAGAAGGAGAGAGAGAGAAGAGAGACAGAGAGAAGGAGGGAGAAAGGAGGAAGAGGGGTGGGGGAGGGAGGGAGGGAGGGAGAGACAGAGAAAGAGACGAGAGAGAGAGAGAGAGAGAGAGAGAGAGGGAGAGAGAGAGAGAGAGAGAGAGAGAGAGAGAGAGAGAGAGAGAGAGAGAACACTGGAGGAAGTAGGTGGTATTTTGCAACAAACTTCCATATCTTTCTTGGGGTTTCATGCTCCCTGTAATTTTGGTCGTACCATCTGAAAGATTCAATGGAGTGGATGTGGTATTCATTTCACTCAGCAGTTTTTTTTTTCTATTGTTTTTGTTAGGAAAACCATGAAAGGGAAGAGTCACAGAGGACCAAAGGAAAGCAAATTAGCCTGCCTAAATAATGGAATTGAGGGATCCAGACACATGTACCCAGATTCTGAGGGTTCTCTCAAATATTTCTCAATAGTGGAAAAATTTTCTTCTTGACATAAGAAAAAAAAAAAAACCTTGCGAACAACCAGACCTCTTCCAAACAGAAAAGGGCTAGAGAGGCAGGGAGTTCAGCTTCAGTAGAAGGGAAGGCTCAAGGATCACTTGTGAGAAATATTGTGATGGTGATTCCTGGTCAGATGGGTTAGATTTTGCCTGAGACCCATTCAAGCTCTAACATTTTCTGATTCTGTGGAGGCTGGTTTCATCAGGGACTCAATTTGTCCCTTGCCTAGGATTCCAGTTCCCAAAGAAAATGCAAAAAGGAAAGAAAGCCAGGCTTTCCAGTGCAGTTTGTGTATGGGGAGCGGGATGGGGAGGGTAGGAGGGCTGTTGTTTGATTTCTATAACAGAATAGACTTTGGAAATTCTCCTTGGTCCTTGAAGACTGGGGTTTAATATCTTAACATGCCCTCTATTTCCTCCACTTGTCAGGGTTTAACTGTTTCTTTGATGCTGAGTTTTCAGGTATACACCAGCGGGGCTCCCAAGTCCTGGTTCATTAGGGAACTCATGACCTGCCCTGCATGGAATGTGTTCTATAATAGAATTACAGGAGCTGCAGAAGCAGAGGTATTCTCAATGATGAGCACTTGCCCAGGACCTGGGAACATTAAGTCCCTGTCACTGACAAGCCCCTCTACTGTTCTGAACAATAAGACCGGGATAACAGCCTGCTGGCTGCTATGTCAATGACTCCGGGGATTAAATGTGGGAAACACTGGATTTTCTTATTTAACTGGGCATCTGCCCAAACTGTGTGTGGCTGCATAAACAGAAGATCTGACTTGTGATTGGTGGTGAAAAAGGTGTGTGATGCGATACCTGCGTAAGGGATTTATGAAGTTGGTTATAGAGCTTTTGAGAGACATATATGGTACTCTCTTGGGAAGAGATACACAGATGGAGAAAAAGCAGACATGGAGAGGAACCCATCTCCTCCACGTGTCCCTCGCTTCCAGCTACTGCCTTAGAGACTGCTAGAATGGACCTCTTTGGGTGAGATCAGGCCTTCTCTTGGTTTGAACTGAGTTCTTATCTCATTTCCAGCTAGAGATTCCTCAAGCCTGTGTTCTGTGGTTCAACAATTTCTATTTGTCTATTCATTTAGTCATTCATTCATTTATTTGTTAGTTTATTTGTTTACTTACTTTACAGAATAACAGACAATGGGAACGTAAGACATACACAATGGAGTTTACTTTGAGGACTTACTGAGATAATCAGGAGTTCCCAAGAAGAAAGGATCTTGGGCTGCTTTGAGAGGGGCACAGCTGCCAAGAATACAGAGGGGATAGTCCTGCTGTATTCTGTCCCTGCCAGACAACCACATATGGAGTATTATGTTAAATTCTGAACACCACAGTTTAGGAATAACATTGATAAGCTGGATCATGTCCAACATAATCAGTACTTCAAAAGACCCTGAGGCCGTGCTATATAAGGATAAGTTGAAGGGACTGGGGATATTTAGCCTGGAGAAGAAAAAAATTCAGGGGAGGCATAATAGCTTTCTTCAAGTATCCAAAGGATTGTCAAATGGAATTGGGGTTAGACTTATTATCTTTGGGCCCAGGAGGCAGCAATGGGGCCTTGGAGACCCTTTCTGGATCTAGAGATATGATCTTTTGATAAGTGGCAAAGAAAAAAATTTAAGCTGAATGTCAGGGGAAAGAAATTCCTAACAATTTTTGTTATTGTTGTTATTCAGCTATATCCACCTCTTTGTGACCCCATTTTGGGGTTTTCTTGGCAAGGGTAACTTGGAGTAGTTTGTTTTTTTCTCCAGTTTATTTTACAGATAAGGAAACTGAGACAAACAGGGTTGATTGATTTGCTCAGGGTCACACAGCTAGTAAGTGACTAAGACTGGAATTGAACTCCTGTCTTCCTGAGTCCAGGCCTGGTGCTCTATCCACTGTGCCACTTAGAAGTGTTCATTCCTAACACTTAGAGCTATCCAAAAGTGGAATAAGATGCCTTGGGGGGTGAAGGGTAGTAAATTCCTCTCTTTGGAGCTCTTCAAACAGAGGCTGAACAATCACTTATCAGGTAGGTAGATTATATTGTGGGTATGGGTTGAACTAGACAGGGAACCTGAGCCCCTTTTTATGTGGCATGGCCTCATTGGCAGTCTGATGAAGTCTGTGACCCATTCTCAGAATCATGCTTTTAAATTCCTGAAGGAAATGCTAAATTTCAGTTCAAGGTTAGTAAAAATAAAAATGAATTTTTTTTCCACCAAAATTCACAGGCCTCCTAGTATCATAAGAACTCCTGGACTAGATGGGAGGTTTCTTCTGACTCTAAAATTCAGTGATTGTGTAAATTAAATACTTGAGAGCTAATAAAGGGAAATAAATGCCCCTCATTCATTCCCTATACAATGATTCTCACTCAATCCCCAGTTCCTGCAAGATGCTGTATAGTACATTTGGTACATTCATTCAGTACATGACTCTTGGTTACACTGAGCTCCTCATCCTATCTGTCCTTCTGTCTGTCTAGTATTATGGCTGCATGAATGACAGGAAATTGTTATACCGTATACCCCTTGCAGAGACCACGAAAGAGATGAAGGGTGAACCCCTTCAATAAGGAAGGGATGGGCATGCAAAGACCTCACTCTCTAGGCCAACCCAGTTCAGTGGACAGTGGACATTATCATAAGCACCAGAGACAGATGACAAATTGCTGGAAGCACCCTGCATAATGCTAAGAGTGACCCTAAAGGGGCAGCTAAGTGGTGCAGTGAATAAAGAACCGACCCTGGAGTCAGGAGGACCTGAGTTCAAATTCAGTCTCAGACAAAACATTTACTAGCTGTGTGACCTTAGGCAACACACTTAACCCCCAACTTCCCTAACTTCCCCCCTCCAAAACCCAAAATAAAAAAAAAATAAAACTAAGATGTATCTTTAAAAAAAAGTGACCCTAAAGACAAGAAAGACAGTGGCTGTATTAAAAAAAAAAAAGTATTGGGCATAATTAGGAGTTAAGGGACCTGAGTTGAGGTCTGATTCTGTCATTCATTTATTATGTGACGTGAAACAATCACAAGTCAAGTCAACAAAAAGTCTCTGTTAAAGGTCTACAATGTGCCAGGCACTGTTCTAAGCTCTGGGCCCACAAAGAAAGGCAAAAAGCAGCCCCTGTTCTCAAAGAGCTCATGGTATATTGGAGGAGATGACATCAAGAAATTATGTACAAATAAGATATATACAGATAGATTAGAAATAATTACAACCTCTCTGAAGCTCAGTTGTTTTCCTTTGCAAAATAAAAGGGATGGCCTGCATCTCTAAATTCTAGTTATCTGTGAAAGTCTGGGAACTAAGACATGAAAAGGTAACCTAACCCTAGGTTAACCCAGCCTAACCCTCTCACCCCCAACTCAATCCCCAACTTCAACTCTACTGCTGATGCCTTAATTTTCTTGCTTCTAATTCTACCCCTTCCCCTTGGAACTCACTACTTACCTTGAGTCGACATGCACACATTCATATCATTTAGTGACAGTATCTGGAGACTCCGCCTACTTCTCTCCCCATAATGCAGACAGGAAGAAGTCAGAGCCCTACATTCCCCAAGAGGCCATTCAATCAAATAAGATTCTTCTTAATAGACAATCCATGTTTCTTCTTGCTAGACAGCGACAGCCAGAACTGGGACAAGACATTTATGATCCCTAGTCAAGGCTTGGAAATCAGACCCATTTCTATTTAAAAATTGACTCCCCTAACGTCCCCATCCCCCCCACCCATGTGTTACTTACCACCCGCCAAAGTCTTTGAGCTTTCACTGTCACATAAGTAACCTGACATATCACAAAATAAATACCCTTGCGCCAAGGACAACAGCATTTTCTGGCATTAAAAAGTATGTGCATTTTAAAAAGGTAACATTTAGAAAGTGTCTGTAAGGTTGCCCAGTGCTCTCCCAAGCATCACATTCTAGGGACTAGAATTAGGAGCGAGCTCAGCTGGTACGCCTCAGATAAGCGGTACCAGCCTGAATCAATTATCACAGCATCTTCACTTCTCCCACATTTCTATACAACGCAGTGAAAGGGGGACAGGGGAGAGACAGAGAGAGGCACACATGAGACCGGCCTCAACTCTGGGAGCGGCCACAAGAACAAAGGAAGGGAAACAAGGTTGTGTTGTGAGATGGTCACTGGATTTAGACTCTGAGGGTCTGTGTTCTAATCTGAGCTCTGCTAATTACTAGCTGTACTTCTTTAGCCTTCATTTCCTTCATGTGAAAAGTGACAAAGAGGGATTAGATTTATTAATTCATTCATTCATCTGAAATTTATGAAGCACCTATCACATACCAGGCTTTGTGCTAGAGATTATGGATATGAAGGCAAAAACAAACCAGTCCCTGCCTTCAAGTAGTTATTCTAGTGACGGGGAACATCGAAACAGACAAATTTTACACACATACACATATCTACATATGTATACATATACACACATATGTGTATGTGTATATGTGTATATCATATAAATGATATACATTTATATGAGGGCAGCTAAATGGCATGGTGGGCAGAGTGCCAGACCTGGAGTCAAGAAGACTCATCTTCATGAGTTCAAATCTGGTCTCAGACACTTACTAGCTGGCTGACCCTGGGCAAGTCACTTAACCTTGTTTGCCTCAGTTTCCTCATCTGTAAAATGATCTGGAGAAGGAAATGGCAAACCACTCCAGTATCTTTGCCAAGAAAATACTAAAAGGGGTCATGAAGAGTAGGACACGACTAAAAAATGACTGAAGAAAATCAATGTATTTGTATCTGTATATGTTGTGTGTATATAGATGGAGAGAGAGAGAGAGAGAGAGAGAGAGAGAGAGACAAAGACAGAGAGATGAAATAAATACATGATTTCCAGAAGAGAGGGTTATAGGGATAACCACACTAACCACACTGGAATACTCAGGATGGCTGCTAGCACAGGTTCTTAGATCTGCTTTACTAGGAAAGATAGCGGTTTAAGGGGACAACAATCTTTTTAAATTACATTCACTAGTTTAAGGTAAAAGTCATCACCTTGAAATACAGAGAAAATACAGAGCCAAATACAAAAAAAATACAAAAGACCAATAGACAGGGCTCTGACTAACTGCCTGAATCAATTATACACTTTGCATACATCCCTGGATCAAAAGAGCCTTTACATCTGAGCAGTCCGGCAGCTCTGAATATATGGTCACTCAGAGTCTTGACCAGGAAATCACAAGATCCTTCTCAGAAGTGAGCCCTCAAAGCTAAATACCAACTCAGAGTATATATACATTTCTTAGAGTAGGAGGGCATCACAACCCTTTTGACTCAGTGCCTAATTAGAAATTAGCAAAAGGTGTGAAAACCTTACTATAGCAAGCCTCCCCTAAGCAAGCTTCCCTTAATGGGCTCCACGGGAGGCCTATTAATGGGTGGGGAAAATCTTCTATCTCATTAACATTACGGGGGTATTAACAAATTCTGGATCACAGATTAAGAACTAGAAGGGACTTCAAAGGTCATTAAATCCAACCTCCTCATTTTGCAGATGTCACAAAACAGGTTAATCAACTTGTTCTAAGTCACACAGCTAATGTGTCTGAAGTAGGATTTAAACCCAAGTGTTCTAACAGCTTCATTGTCTAATCCACTACTCCAAATCTGCAGCTCTCATAGGACCACAGTGGGCCTCATACAAGAGTCAGCCCTTGAATTGAGTCTTGGAGGATCCTATGGATCTTACAAGGCAGAGATGAGAGAGGACTGCATTCCAGACATGAGGGGACAGCCTTTACAAAGACAAGGGAGGTAGACTAGGAGGTGAAATGTCATGTGTGAGAAACAATGAGTAGTCTAGTTTGCCCAGAATGCAGGGTTTATGGAGGAAAATAATGACTGATGAGCTGGAAAAGTCTTGGTAGAACCAAGTTGTAAAGGGTTTTAAATACCAGAGAAGACTGAATTTTATACTAGAGTCAATGGGGAACCACTGGAGTTTCTTGAGTAAGGTCCAAGCCAGAATTGTGCTAAAACAAAGTCAATTTGGCAATTATCTGGAGAGTAGATTGGAAAAATGAGACAGTAGGTGTGAGAAACCAATTAAAAGGCTCCTAACATAGACCAGGTAAAAGGTAGAGTTTAAATCAGTGTAGTCTGTGTGTGAGTGAAGAGAAGTGATAGTTGCAATAGATGCAATAGAAGTGACTGGATGTGAAAGAAGAGGGAGAGATTCTGAAATAGCAAATACAGGTACCTGGCTGGATTGCCCTCACCAAATATATAAAGTCAGAAAAAAAGGAGAATTTGAGAGAGAAAATGAATTCTGTTTTAGACCTGCTGAATTTGAGATGCCTGTAGGATATCAGGTAGAATGAGTGAATGGATAAATGGATGAATGAATGAATGAATGAGTCAATGAATGAGTGAAAAAAATTCCTAAGTGCTTATTATGTGCCAGGCACTGTTCTAAGCACTAGAGATATAAGTATAAAAATAAACAATCCCTGCCTTCAAGGATCTTACATTCTAATAGGACAAAAGCAGCATTTATAGAGGGATGGTAGCCAGAAAAGGGAGTTTTGGTCTGGAGAGTCACAGAAATAGTGAAAATGTATATGAGGTGGACTTGCTATAAGTAGTGACAATATTGATTTGATTACTATGATCAGAGCTAAAGGTATAAAGGTAGGAGTTAGGGGTGGCAAGAAGGTATGAGCATGGTGGACAATAAATACTAAGTTGATCTGGCTAGATGGCTAGATAGGATAAGAAAGCTTAATATACAGTTATCCCTTCCACACCACAAGGGTTAGGGGCACAGCACCCCCACAATCTGGAAAATCTGTGTAAAACTTTTTGGCCCTCCCTTCATACCAGAGAATAAGTCTGAATAATTATGGTATTAAAATATATTGATATTATGCAATCCTATACATATATGTATTTTGGAGTTTCTAAACTTTTGTCTTCTGCTGGCTTTTGTGTGTCTTCTATGGTGTTTATAAAACTCTCCAAAAAAATCCCATTTAATATCTTATGCTGACCCACAATGTATCAAAACCCCAGTGGTGAAATTCATGATGTAGAAGGGATAACTACATGTTGTTGTCTAAAGGCAGCCAGCAGATATAGTGAGTTAAGTGGGCTTTATACTCATTCACCAATCAAATTAGATAGGCCCTAGAATGGAATCTCCAAATATGAGTGCATTAACTTCCCCAGGGACTGAGTACAAGGATTTCAGAGGTCTAAGAAGTATAGCTCCATTGAGAAAGATCAGAGGATATGGTGGGAGGCAGATGATGAGATGACCTGGATGACTAAATGACTAGGTAGAATGCCCAATGTACAGTTGTTAGTGTGGGCCTGGAACTCAGCCTAGAGACTACAATTGGATATTTACACCTGAGAGTCACCTGCATATAGATATATAGTTGAACCCACAGGAGGTGATGAGATCACTATAAGAAAGCACACAGAGTAAGAAGAGAAGAGGTCCCAGGACAGAACTCTGGGGTATATCCACATTTGGTGAGCATGACTTATGTAATGATCCCACAAAGGCAATTGAGAGGTAACAGCCAAGCAGACAGGAGGAAAACCAAGAGTGAGCAGTGTCCTGAAAACCCATGTAGGAAAAAGGAGTCAAGAGGAGTGGATAATCAACAGTGTCAAATATGACAAAGAGTCAAGAAGGATGAAGACTCAGAAAATGCCGTCTGATTTGGGAATTGAGAGATCAGTGGTAATTATGGAAACAGTAGCTTCAGTTGGGTAATGATGTCAGAAGTCAGATTATAAGGGGTAGAGAAGCGACTGAGGGAATGGACTCTGATATGCCCTCCAATCTCGTAGGCTCATAGATTCAGATCTGGGAAGGACCTTAGAAGCCCTCAAGTTAAACTCCTCATTTTACAAATGAGGAAATTGAGGCCCAGAGAGATTGTGACTCAACAGAGTCACTGCAACCGCTGGGTTTTACTGCAAGACAGCTGTATACCTTGTCTTTCTTTAATGTAGGTTCTGGCTATAGCTAAAAGGGTTTGGGGGTAAGAGGAGAGTAGAGTAGAGAAGAGGTATTCAGAACTGAGACTTCATCAATATAGGTAAATCCTGGTGAGTAAACTTCCTCTATCAAAATTAATTGACAAATTTATAGTCTTAATGAGTTTCCTTGGTAATGAGAGGTTACAAAACCAATGTGTCAAATGTTAAACATGAACCCACATCTTTCTAACTCTGAGACCAGCCCTCTGTACCTTAGGCCACGCTTCCTTTCATTTAACAGAAATGAGCATGCACACATATGGGCCAGAAACTGGAGGCAGTAGAGAAGAGGAATTCACATTCTTCATTTATACTTGCTTATTCCTCTGCCCTAATTTTCCTAACCTGTAAAATGGGGACATCAATGATTTCTGACAACGCCAAAGATGTAGTAACCCTGCAGATACATTGGCACTTGGCAGGCAGCCCAACATGTGAATGTGTGAATTTGTGAATGTGTGTGTGTTGGATTTTTTTAAGGTATAATAAAGTGCTCTTTTCAAGACCATCATCTATAGTCCTACTTCCTTCCATTCTATTCTCAGGAGGCCTGCCCCTCTGTAGTCTCTCAAGAACATCAACTTTAATTTAAAAGCCAGTCAAAGATCTTTGAAGGCCTAAATCTTTCCTTCTCCATCTGGTCGGAGATATTGGCATATTAATCTATTTAGTAATTATGCGAACAAGCTCCAACCATGTGTTATTGAAAATTAAACTATCAAAATGTGTCCAATCAAATCGCTCAATTTCTCAATCGCGTCCTGTCATTAGATTCAACACCAAGATTAATTATGAAGCAATGGGCCAGGTTCACCAGATGTTCAGCAGACTCTAGTCAAGGTGCATCTGTTTCTGCTTCCAGTCCCGCAGACTCAGTCACTGAGCCCTGAACCACAAGTTCCCTCCAGGATTCCATTACCCAGAACTGGCCATATTGAGACTTGATCAGTATCTTTGCTCATTGTAGCTGTTGTTCAAGGCCATTGAGAGGGAATGATTTGCTTCTTTCCACATTCCCCAAAAGGGAGAGTTGTGGGGGTGGGGAGATGGTGATTAGCTTCAAAGTAAACTGAAGAATGTAGAGTTAGAAGGAAGCTCAGAAGCCATTTAGGCCAATGAGTCCCTCAAATCTGCTTTATGTGTATTCTGTATATACCTGCATGGGTAATTCCATGGAGCATTTGTGAAGATGGACCTGTGGTCTGGCCCCTTGCCAAAAGACATGTAGAACACACTTCCTCTGTCCCCATTCTAAAAGACATGCAAAACCAGTGGCTCCTGCTTGGTCCATTGGTCTCTAAGATGGAGGGGAAGGGGTAAGTGGGGCCATATTGAAGGTAATTGGCAACTAATATAGAAAGATCTTCCCACTCAGTACAAAGAACTAATTAAAAACAGTTTCCTCTCTCTTTCCCTCCATTTGGAAGTTGTCTCTGGGGACTTGGTCAACCTTTCCCTTGGGCTTCCTGCAAGGATAAGGAGAAGATCTCTCTTTCCTCTCCTACCTCCCCCAGTAGCTATGGTGGTTACACCCACAGGGAAGCAAGAAGAGGCGTTTACCTAAATGAACCTAAGACTGGACTTCAATTGTCCAGCTATATCTTCTGCTTTGTGTTTTTTTCTTTGAGGATAGGAGACCAAACAGCCATCTTGAGATGGATAGTTGAGATGTACATTTCTAGTCTTGGCAGCTGTTCATGAATTCAAGAGTTCAATAGTTTTAGGGTCAGATGCTGACTGCCCGTGCGAGGTGATTCATGCAACTGAAGTGCTTCTTGTAGAAAGAGTAGTACCACCTTCAGGAGAATTTTTCAATCTAATGGCTGAAGTCCAAGCCATACCCTTAGCTGGCCAGAGATCTGAACCTTGACTTCCTTCTCATATTGCTCAAACTAAGGTGAAAGTGAAATCTGTTCAGCAGTCTCACAAAGTACTTTTATTTTTTGAGAGCATTTAACAGAATTAGTAGATTATAGTTTACATTTTAAGTATGTTGTTACTGTATACGTAGGAGTCTCTTGTGTTTAAAGCATTTCTTTTGTGATAGAGGAAATAGATAGCTGTCCTATATCCAACATCTACTACTTTGTACAATGAGCACCTTTCTAGAGGGGACCCTGATTATCATTTTGTGGGAGAACCTAGACATAAGCCACACCTAAGCTTTGTTTTAGAAATTGTTTTTCCTCAGTGTTCTATTTTGTTGTGAGAGCATGAATGTAAGTTGTTCAGCAAAGATACTGGAGTGGTATGTGCTAGTTCCTTCTCTAATGGATTTAGGCAAATAGAGGTTAAGTGACTTGCCCAGGATCACGCTAGTATGTGGTCAGTTTTGAACTCTGGTTTTCCTGACTCCAGACCCAGTGTTCCATTCACTGTTCTATTCACTGCGTATACATATACATTGTGTCTTTTGAATATATCTAAATGTACATGTGTATATGTTTAGATATAATATTTAGATATGTACATAAGTATATATATACATATTGAGACCTACACAAATATGTACATACATGTCTTTGAATATATCTAAATGTGTCTATATCTCCCCCATCCAAATGCAAAGTCTTTGAGTTCAGGGACTTTTTGCTTTTATTTTTGTATTACTAGCATCTAGCCCAGTTTCTGATACACAGTCAACTTTTAGTGAATGCTTGTTTGTCTGATGGATGAATAAACCAAACAAGAATCCTCTCAAAAACATATCTCACATGTAATCATCCAGCCTTTGCTTTGAAGACCTCCAGTGAAGGAGAATCCACTATGCACTTTGGCAACTTCTACTACTTGAAGAAAATGAAGTTAAAAGAACTAGGAAGAGTTTAATTTTGAATCAAGCCCAAACTGTAAGACCATTCATTCCCCTACAATAAAGTCTTCAAAAACTGCTTCATCATCTTTCTTTACAACTTGACTAACGTTTAATAGGAAGGTATTTGTAGAACCTATATCGGATTGCATGCCGCTATGGAGAGGGGGAAAATTTGGAACTCAAGGGATTGTGGAACTGAATATTGTAAACTAAAAGTTAATTAATTAATTAAATTTTTAAAAAAGAAACTGCTTTATTCCCTGGTGACAATGCCCCATTCTAGTAATAATAATGGTATGCGTTAGTTTGAGTATAATGTGTGAACTGGCCAATGAAAGCTCAGTTCCCAGAGTATGTATAATATACCTTGCCTGGTACCAGCCATGTGGAGGTTTGGGGAGTCTATTTCTAGATTTACATAATGGAGGGTCTCTTTCCACCCACTTCAAGCACATACAGGTATCCTCTATTTCCTGTTGGCTTCTGGTGACAAACATCTTTTTTTTTTAATTGAATAGTAAGCCAGGACTGAATGTGCATGCAAAAGATTTAATAAAGCAAGGACAACTATGAGCTAGTGGGTAGGGGAAGTCCTTCCCTCAACTGGCCACCATATGGCCATGAATGCATGGCACCTCTGATTCCCTTTTGTTTATTCTTTCCTAATCTTAAATGAATCAGTATCTGGAGACAGAACAAACCAGGTAACAGCCTCAAGAGCTTTGAAAGTACTTGAAAGGTCAGAAGAACTATGAGAGATCCAACAACTAGAGTCAGTAGCAGAAAGTGTCAGCAGCCTAATGAGTCCTAGACCTGTCTGATAGAGCCTACCAAGGAGTCAGCCCAGCTGAGTGAAGGAGTGATTTATCTATTATTTGGGCCACACACAGAAGAGAACTTGGTACGGACTCTGCAAAAGGAAAAAAAGAACTCCCAGTGCCACAAAGTAACCCCATATATGCATACCACCTTGGGGATGGGGGATGTTTTATAGCAACCATTCTAAATTTGAGTCAGTTCTCCCCAGGGATTGAGTAGGTGGGCAGAGGGGAGAGTGTACCTCCTCATTTTAGATTGTTGTACTTTAAGACTTGCTAGGTGGATTTCAGAAAAACCTGGAAAGACTTACATGAACTGATGCTGAGTGAAGATAGCAGCAGCAGGAGAACATTATATACAACAGCAATATTGTTTGATGATCAACTTTGATAGACTAAGATCTTCTCAACAAGACAATGATATAAGACAATTCCAAAAGACCTATGATGGAAAATGCTAACCATATTCAGAGAAAGAACTATGGAGTCTGAATGCAGATCAAAACATTACTATTTTCACTTTTTTTGTTTTTTTTTTCCTTTCTCATGGCTTCCCCCTTTTGTTCTGATTCTTCTTTCACAACATAACAAATGTGGAGATATATTTAAAATGATTGTACATCAGATTGTTTATTGTCTTGGAGAGGGGAGAGAGGGAAGGAGAAAAATTTGGAACTCAAAATTTTACAAAAATGAAAGTTGAAAAAGATATTCACATGAAATTGGGAAAAAATACTATCAAGAAAAAAAGACTTGTTATACTTGCTCAGTAATTATCCTTTAATAACTGCTAATTGGTATTAGTTTGTTCATCAATATTAGGAAATAATAAGAGGTTAACTGATATAGCACGTGGGGACTTGAGCAGTTGTACTAGAATACATCACCTCTAAGGAATGCCCCCTAGATCTGTGAGGGAAGAAGGAGTAGCTTCCCTCTGTAGAATTGCTTTGCTAGTCCCAGTGCAAGAAGCAGGGTGAGTGAGTTCAGAGCATCCATTACCTGAAATTTTCAAAGCACTTTACATATGTTATCCAATCTGACCCTCACAACAACCTAGTGAGGCAGGTGCTATTATTTTCCCCATTTTGCAGATGAGAAAACTGAGTATCATAGAAGTTAAGTGACTTACCCAGGGTACCATACCTAACAAGTAGCAACAGCAGAATTTGAACCTGTCCTTTTCTGCTCCAAGTCTCACAGTCTATTTATTGTACCAAACACCAAAAGCTGTCCATCGCCCATCATTCTATCATTCTGGATCTTTCCTTTCCCTCTACCAGCCTCAGGGTAGAGATTCAGTGGGGAAGGATCTCCAATTCAATGCACTTTGTTGTAGATTTATTTATGTAAAGAGTAATTTATTGTGAACTTAACTTTAAACAATAACAAAACCAATTAAACTTACATTGACAACTAATTAAAATTTTAAAGACATCTTCAACATAATGACTCAAACCATTTTCAGATTCTACCAGAAGTAACTGAGGCAACATTTTGTAGTGGAAGGAAAGCTGGATTTGAATGAAAACAACTTGAATTCAAACTTTTGCTCTGTGAATTTCTACCTTTGTCTTCATTCAATACAACTGAGGCACGGTTCTGTAAAATTAAAGGGATTTTCTTCATGACCATTAATGTCTTTTCTAGCTCTAAATTTGTGATCCTGTAATTCTTAAATCTGCATAACAATTTCTTGGTTATTCTCTCTATGTCTCTTTCCCTGCTCTTTGTGTATACCTCCCATTCCAAATTTATTTGTATCTTTTTCTTTAATATAGTCATGAGTATATTCTGATTTGTACTGGAGACAGCATGACATATTGGACAATGACTGGTCTTGGAAGTCAAGATGATAACCTCAAGTGTTGCTACTGATACATTCTATTTGTGTGACCATGAGCAAATCACCTGATCTCTCAGTTTTTTCCAAAACTTTGGCTACTGCAAACTCAAAAACAAAGAAAAGTCCAAAATGACCCTTGGTCCTGTGTATTCCCCTTCTTCAGCAGAGATGGTAGTAGAACACTAAAAATGGAGGGGGTAGAGTGTTCTAAGAATTACACAATGAATTCATCAATAAGAATTTAATAAGTACTTACTGTGGTGCAGGCCTTATACTGAGTATTTGGTATTCAAAACCCAAAATGAAACATCCCCTGTACTTAGGGAGCTTAAATTCTACCAGGGGATGCAACATGTAAATAAAAAACATATGCAAAACTACATAAAATAAACACAAGTCAATTTAGGAGAAGGAAGGAGGATACTATTAGCTAGAGGGACCATGAAAGGTTCCATGTAAAACAAGAGACTCTAAGAAATGGAGGTAAGATAAAAATGCATTCCAGGAATGGAAGTAACCAGTACAAAGGTAGGAGATGGGAGAGGGAATATTGTGTGAAAGGAATATTAACAATACCAGTTTGACTAGACTATAGAGTATATGAAGAGGAGTAATATATAATAAGGTTGGAAAGATAGGTTGGGACAAGTTCATAAAGGACCTTAAAAGTTAAACAAAAAATCTTATAGTTGATCTTAGAGCCAATAGGGAATGACTGGGATTTATTGAATAAGGGAGTAAAATGGTCAGACTTGCCTTTTAGAAACAGCACTTTGGCAGCTACATTCAAGCAAGGGAAACACGAGACAGAAACACCAATTAGGAGGTTATTAGGAGATATTGTGGAGGTAGAAATGACAAGATTTAGCAACTGATTGAATGTGAGGTGAAGGAAAATGAAGTCAATGATAATGTCAAAGTTTTGAACCTTGGCTACTGGGAGGATGGTGGTTTCCTTTATAGAGACAAGGAATTTTGGAAGGGAAGTTGATTTGGAAAGAAAGATAATGAGCTCAATTTGGACATGTTGAGTTTGACATGATTTGGGGATAGTCACTTTGAAATATCTAATAGGAGTTTGGAGTCTTAAGACAGGATAGAAACTAATGTTGGATATATACATTTAGGAATCGTCTGTTTAAAGATAATAATTAAACCCATGGGAGTTAATGGGGTAGTGAAGTGAAAGAATCAGGAGAGAAAGAAAAGAAGAGTTGAAAGGAGTGTGCCCACAATTAGGGAGGATGATATGGCAAGGAAAACTAAGGATGGGTTAGATAGATAGGTAGAGAACCAAGAGAGAACCCTGTCACAAATAAAGAAAAGAATGATTGAATGAATGAATGACTAAATAGATATATGAATCAACAAATAAAAGAAGAAAAGGTAGTCAAAAGTATCAAATGCTGCTTAAAGGTGAAGAATCAGGTTTGAGAATGGGAAACAATATGAATGAAACCACAATCTTTTTCAATTCATTGTCCATGCACTACTGCTTAGTCATGGCAAATTTAGAGGACTCTTTCTTGAAAGGGACCTTAGAGGTCATCTGGTCCAGAAGAGTAAACTGAGAAATGGAACCTAGAAATGAAAAATGCCTTGACAAAGGCTACCCAGGCAGAAAGTGTGGTATAATATAAAGAGTGTTGGTTCTGGATCACTCATGTTCAAAGTGTGATTCTACCACTTAGTACCTTGATGACCACTGATCAAATCACAATCTTTCTTGTTCTCAGTTTCCCCATCTATAAAAGGATAGTACTAGATAGCCTTGAAAATCCCATACATATCAAAGTATATGATCCTATGAACCCAGATCCTCTCATTCAAACCTCCATTCAATAAGCATTCATTAATCTCCTTCTGTATGCCAGATACCACATTAGTCACTAAGGATGGAGATTAAATATGTGTTTTCATTGTTATAATAGATTGTCTATACCAATGAAGCTCAAAACCTCTCCTGGTACAATAGATAAATTACACAGAGTTATCCGGGACAATGAAAGGTCAAATGACTTGCCCAGAGTTGCAGAGGCAGCATGGGTTAGAAGCAGGATTTGAACACAGGTCTTTCTGATTCTAAGGCCAGCTTCCTATCCACGAGGTTACCTCTAGACACTGGGGATAAGAAGACACAAATGAAAACAGTCCTTGCTTTCAAGGACTGTGAATTCTTCTAGGGTTTATGTGGACAAGGTATAGGTAAAAACGCCAGACTTTTCACTAGCTCAAAAACAAAAAATCCTAATCGATCCTTCACTATTGTGCTTCACTCCATTTCCAAGGCAACGAGGATTTATTAAGCACTTATGGTGAACTAAGCACTAGAGATACCAACAAAAGCAGAAACAATCCTTGTTTTCATGGAACTCCCAGATCATGGAGGTGACACAAAATACTTATAAACAAGATACTTAGAGCACAAATTGAAGAAAATCAGCAATAGGAAGACACTAGAATTGAGGAATCAGGAGGACTTCTTGTGAAAGGTGGGATTTTAGATGGGACCTGAAGGAAGCCAGGGAAACTAGGATGCATACATGAGAAAGAATAGAGTTTCAGGCAGAAAGAAGAAGCTGTGAAAATGTCCTGAGTCAGGCTATGGAGTATCTTGTGTGAGAAAGAGCAAGGAGGTAAGTGTCACTGGTTCAAAGAGGACATTCAGAAGAGTTAGGTATAAGAAGACTGGAAAGGTAGGTGGGAGGCAAGGTTATGAAGGAATTTAAATGCCAGACAGAGGATTTTCTATTTGATCTTGAAAATAATAGGAAGCCACTGGAGTTTATTGATTTGAGGGGGATGGAGAAGCAGTGGTAAGGGATGACATGGTCAAATCAGATTAAAATAGACCATGGAAATACAGTTAGGAAACCCACCAATCAAAGTGGAAGCTAGAGCCCAACTGAGGAGCTAACAGGTGGGAAGGGGCAGTATCTAGATAACACAGAACACAACCCAAAAATGAATTAGCTGCTAAAATGTTTTCAGCAGGTGATCTGCTTGACTCATTAGGGGAGCTACCAGGTTCATTAGCCAATCAGCCTGGTTCAGTGGATAATACATTTGATTAAACAGGTGAAGTCTTATTTCTTTTTAAAAATGAACCTTTCCTCCCCTTCTGAACCATGAAGGATGTGTCTGATCAAAGCACCTTTTGTTTATTTCTTTTAGTCTTTCTTCTTAAGTGCCTGTTGGAGGCTGTGTGTGTGTGTGTGTGTTTGTGTGTGTCTGTGTGAGAGAGATGTATTTGTAGAAAAGTCTGATCCAAATGGGAATTTGGAAACTGGCTATTTAAATAATTCTGCTTGGGACCTACCAGGGTGTTTCTGAATTCTCTTGGAAAGCCCTCAATATGCTCTATAGACAGAATGGGGCTGTTTTTAGCCTGCTGAGACTCACAGCTATGAAACCTTTGTTTGCAAATCATTCTGCTTTTCAACAATGCTGGGTACTGAGCCCAAAATAACAGTTCCAACGTCATTTCTCTCCCCAGGCCCCTAATGCAAGTGAGACTAAGGCATCTCCCATGCTGAAGAGCCTCCAAGCCTTCTCCTTCCGTTGCTACTTGTCCAAACTGATGGCATGATATAGGCATGATAAAGGCATATCTGTCCAATTACCCTTGCAGAGGTAGAAGGAGAGAGCAAATGCAACCTGCTACCCCTCGAATCCTCTCAAGGCAATTTGTCCAACATGCAGATAAAGCTATTCTTTAATCCCCCAATTATTGCTCTTATTTGAGGAATCAGAAGTGGAGGGTGGGGTACCCTGGTACATTAGAAAGAGCTCTGTGATTTATTGTCAGAGGGACTGGATTAAAATCCAAGTTCTATCATCTACATGTTTAAATTTCTGCAAGTGACTTCACTTCTCTGATCCTCAGTTTTCTACTCAATAAAATGAGGGGGTTGGACCAGATGACCCCCAAGATCCCTTTCAGCTCTACATTTTTTGATCCAAATAGAGTACCCAGAGCCCTAGACTATAATTGGTAAGGAAACTTAGATATTTCTGAAGGTTCTAATAGTAGTATCCACCTCCCAGAGCTGTTGTTAAAATAAAATGAGATGTTATTTGAAGCTTTGTAAACCTTGAAGCACTATTATAAATTGTAGCCATTATCATCACCATAGTCTCATCATCACCACCACCATTAACATCATCATCATATCCTCATCATCATCATTAAAAAGAAATAAACCTATTGTGGAGGGCTTCATCCTAAACAGACATGGAATATATTCCCTATAGTAGTCGAAAACTTATGTTTAAAGGAATAAAATGTACCTAGTTTCCATCAAAATCATCATCATCATTGTTGATGTCAACATGCCAAAATACATGAGGAATTTATTTTGCTCTGGATTCCCCGAGTGTAATCTTTCTCAGCCTCTGTTTCTTCATCTATAAGCTTCAGATGATGATATTTGCATCAGTTCCTTCACCAGCTTGTTGTGAAGGTCACAGGCTCAGGATCTGCAAGGGACCTTAGACACTACCTCCTTGTCATCCTCTCACTTCACAGAGCAGAAAAATCAAGGCTAGAATGAGAAAGCAGCATATTAGGTAGAGTGCACATTAATAAATGCTTATTGATTGATTGTATGTGAAAGGTTGGAGTTTTGTGGGGTTTTTTGGTAAATGATAAAGCCTATGTAAATGTGCATTGCTGTGATTGTGAACTTTAATGAGGAGGGGGAGTATTTCAAATTTCCATATTCTCTGGTTGATTAGAATGTAAACTCCCTGAGTAGAGAGATCAGATTGGGTTGGTTTTTTTGTTGGTTTTGGTTTGTTTTTTTTGGTCTTTGTACCCCCATCTCTATATCAAGGCCTGCTACCTAAGCTCTTATTAAGTACAGATTTAAAAAATATGTCAGTTTAAAAGGTTTCTTCAACTTGGTTCAGCCAGAGACAGCTTGTATTGGTCTCCATCTCTTGAGAATCAGTTACCCTCAGTCTATCTCTAACACCTAACTCTAATTCCAAAAAGAATGGTTAATTTTTCAAAGGCAAGGATTCTCTTCTATTTCAACTAAATTCAAAAAATATTTATTAAGTACTTATTATGTGTAAGAAACTTCCCCAGACACTGGGGAGAGTGAGACAAAAGTCCCTGCTGCTCTTAAGGGGGTGGGGGGAGGACACAACATGTATATGATTTAAAACAGATAATGTAATAGTAAATAATTTCAAAAGACAAAGTGCATTAGCAAGAAAGTTCTCAGGGAGAATGTGGTACCCAAGTCGTGCTTTGAAAGAAGACAGAATACTGCATTTGAAGAACGGCTACTAGAAGAATCTGACAGAAAGAGATACTAGGTAGGCAGAGAAATATGAAATAAGCCTAGAAGGGAAATGGGAGCCAGATAGTGGAGAGAGTGGATAAAAGAGGGGAGAGACTATAACCAGGGAGAGCAAATAGGATGCTTTTGCAGAGGTCTACACAAGAGTTGAAAGGTGGGATTATGGAAAAGGTAGAATTAACAAGGGAGCAGCTAGAAGGCACAGTGGATAGAGCACTAGGGGCCTAGAGTCAAGAAGTCTCATCTTCTTGAGTTCAAATCCTGACTCAGACACTTACTAACTGGGTGACCTTGGACAAGTCACAACCCTGTTTGTCTCGGTTTCCTCGTCTGTAAAATAAGCTGAAGAAGGAAATGGCAGACTACTCTAGTGTCTCTGCTAAGAAAACCCCAAATGGAGGGATGAAGAGTCAGACAGAGTTAAAACAACTGAACAACAATAAAAATTAACAAGACTTGGCAACTTCCTCAGTAGAAAAGTAGGCAGAGGACATGATGAATCCACATTTCTCAAAAGAAAATTATAAACTGTTCAAAACCATAGGAAATATTGCTCCAAATCAATAATAACAGAAATGCAAATTGTAACCATTGTGGTTTTTACCTCACCGGCAACAAATTGGCAAAGATGACAAATGACTGGATAAGCCATTGCTAAAGGTTCTGCAGGAAGACAGGGACACTATTATACTGTTGGTGGGGCTATGAGTAGGTCCTGCTGTTATGGAAATCACTTTGAAATGATGCGAAGAAGATCACAAACATTCCCCAGCCCTTTGAATCAGAGATGTTAGGCATATTCTATTGGGAGTATACCTCAAGGAGATTAAAGGCAAAACAGAAAGACCCTTATACAGCAAGATATTCATAGTCATACTTTCTGCTGTAGAAAAGAACTGAGAACAAAGTAGCTATCCGTCAATTTGGGGAACATAATAGAATATTGCTACACCATAAGGAATGAAGATGAGTTTAGAAAAACACAGAAAGACCTATGAACTGATGCAAAGTGAAGTAAGAAAATCCAGGAAAACCAAATACCACAATGACCTCAACATTGTAAATAGAAAGAACAATACAGAAAAATGTAATGCAATCATAATGACCAAGCTTAGTCCTCAAAAAGATATGAGAAAATGAACTTTCTTCCCTTCAGCCCCCTTAGACTACCAGCCCTACCTCTTGCCTGCTCCACTCCCCAAATAAGGAAGCAATCCCTTTGGGGATTTGGCTGGGTGGTTGCCCCTTCAGGTACCCTTGCCTTCTCAGCATCACAGGGGCCAAAGACCTGGAAAAGAAAGTTCTTGCCTCTAAATCCTTGCAATAATTAAATGGTCTGGCATTAGAAATTTATATAGCTTTATTCGTGGAGATAGTATTAAAGGAAATGCATCACCATATGTGTTACTGACATATCCTAAGGACAAGTGGACCTTTCCATCTAACTTGGGAGTTGAACCCTACAGTGTGTCTTGTCTCCCTCTTTTAGAATGTGAAGTCCTTTGAGAACAGAGACTGTTATGCTTTTCTCTTTGTATCTTCATTACTTAGCACATTGTAATAATTTAATAAGTGTTTTTCATTCATTCATGGAGAGCTGGTAGAATGGAGGTGTAGAATATTACATATGCTGTCTGTTGCAGTCAATATGTAATTGGTTTTGTTCAATTTTTTTTTCTTTTTAATATTTGTTACAAGGTAAGGCCTGCTGAGAAGGGAGTAGGATATATTAGTAAACGAATAGAATCATTTCTTTAAAGTAATCATTGGGTTATGGAAGGTGAAAAAGAATGAAAGATAATTCCAAAATCAAGAACCTGGATGGCTAGAAGGTAGGTGATGTTCTTTATTAAATTACAGAAATGTTGATCAATTTGGGTTCAATACAAGATTTCTTGTAAAACATGTGCAAACATTTTGTTCTAGAGATTCCTGTGGGATATTCAGGAAGTTGTCTAACAAGTGATGGTATGTGAGATTGGAGTTCAGGAGAGAGATTAGGGATGGATAAATAAGGCAGATTCTCAGGACATAAATTTAGAGCCAGCCAGGACCTTAGAGGCCTTAGAATCCAGCCCTTTTATAAGAAAATTGAAGCTCAGCGAGTTATAACTTGCCTGGGATCTAGCAAGAATCTGAGGTAGGCTCAGATCTTCCTAATTTTAAGCTTAGTCTCTTTTGCAATGCAGCCTCCGTATAGAGGTATCAAGTAGACATAATGCTGAGGCTTGGAGACCCAGCTATGAGCTATTATTACAAAGTCTGCTGCCATATTGGGCACCCTATAGAACTGCCAGATGGACCTGACTGATGGACCACATTGGGTCAGGCTGATGATACCCTCTCCTCAGTAGCACCAGAAGATGAAAATTTATCTCCTTGCTTGTATGATAGAAGTGAAGAGCAACCAACTAGCTTCTATTTTAGCTCAATCTCATACTTCAGAAGCAATTTAAAGAGGTTTTCTATAGACTGGACCTGTGTGTCAGAGCAAATAATACGGTGGTTCACTTTCCCACTTCTTTCTTGAACTCTGTTGCCCTTCAGTGCCAGTACCTTCCCCTCTGACACTGTTTCCCATCTATTCAGCATACATCTTATTTAGACCTAGGTATTTACAAGTTGTCTCCCTCAGTAGAATGTAAGCTCCTGAGGATAGGGACTTTTTTTTAATCACCTTTCTTTGTTTCCCCAAAGTTGAACACAAGGGCTAGCATAGAGTAAGTACTTAATAAATCTTTTTGATTATTGATTGTCCATCTAGTCAAACTCCTTTATTTTATATAAAAATAAGTTGAGAAGAAAAGTAACTTACTCAGAGCCCCAAAAATAGTTAATGGGGGATAGATAGATAGATAGATAGATAGATAGATAGATAGATAGATAGATAAGTGGATAGATGATAGAGAGGTAGATAGATGGGTAGATGGATGGATAAATAGATAAATAAATTGATAGATCACAAATAGATAGATAGATATATACATATATACACAGATAGATGGATAGATAGATGATAGAGAAGCAATAGAGAAATGAATGGATAAACAGGTAGGTACATAGAGATAGATAGATGATAGATAGGTAGGTAGATAGATAGATAGATAGATAGATAGATAGATAGATAGATAGATAGATAGATAGATAGATTAGATAGTTGGGATTAGAACCCAATATTTTTATTCCAAATCCGGTGTCCTTTCCACTAAATCAACTCCCTAATGCAATGTAATATGCTATGCAAAGTGCTGCAGGAATATAAACAGTAAAAAATCTGGCACGGGGAAATAAGTCAAGTACACAAACAAAAACAATACAAATTAGACATAAAGTGCTCTGAGATCAAGAGGGAGGAATTGTTTCCATCTGGAGGAATCAGGGAGGTCTTTATAGAGGAGGCATTTAATTGATTCTACAAGGTGTCCCTAAAGTGTGGACACAAAGGAAATCTCATTAACTATGCATATTTTCAAGAAATGAAATGAATGAAATTTTCAACAACATTTTATTGATTAGCATAAATTTTAGCCATGACAATTTCATATGGAATAAAAGCTTTCATTAGTTATTGGGGACTATTTTCCATATTAATGAGATTAATTTAATTAATGAGATAAATTTAATTTACTTTAATTAATGAGGTTTCCTATGTGTCTCCAATGTCTTCCTATGAAATCTCATTTATGCTAATTAAATAAAATGTTGTTGAAAATTTCATTCATTTCATTTCTTGAAAATATGCATAGTTAATGAAATTTTCTATGTGTCCAGACTTTAGGGACAGCCTATATACTATTAGACTATTAATAGGCAGATATGGGAGTCAGGGAAAGCTGGTCATTTGGAGCAACTTGAGTGACAGACTGTAGCAAGGGCAGCAGAGTAATCCATTCCGGTTAGGTAGTCAACAATGAGAAGGGAAGTTGTGTATGATAATAGTGGAACCTGATTGTGGAGGGCCTTGAAAACCAGAACATATATCAAGTCAGGGCTAGATAGATTCTGAAAATAGGATCAACAGGAATCAGTCACTGAGTAGAAATGGATAAAAAAAAAGAGAGGAATCAAAGGTGACTCCTAAGTGACAACATGGGTGCCTGGAGGAGAATTGGGGAGATCAGGAAGAGAAATAGGATTGGGGGAGACATTGATTTTAATGAACTTCTAGTTCCGTTCAGTCCTTCATCAACTCTCACCTGGTCTATCGTAATCATCTCCTCTTGTAACTGGCCTCACTGCCTCCAGACTCTTCCCCGGTCAACATCCTCTGCATCAATCAATCAATATTTAGTAAGCACCTACTATGTGCCAGGCACTGGGATACAAAAAGAGGAAAAAGGCAATCCCTAACCTCAAGGAGTTTACAATCTTGTAGGGGAGACAACCTGCAAGCCAATCTGTCTAAAGCAACCTATATATATATAAGATAAATAGGAAATAATTAATGGAAGGAAAGCGCTAGAATTAAGGGGGGTTGACGAAGGCTTCTTGTAGAAGGTGATGTTAGTTGGGACTTAAAGGAAGCCAGGGAGATCAGTAGGTGGAATGAAAGAGGAAGAGCATTCCAGACATTGGGAATAGCCAGAGAAAATCCTTCTAGCTCTTTGTGATACTGTGATATTCCTGAAACCAGTTCTCTCCATGCCACTCCCCTACTCACATACCTTCAATGGCTCACCTTTGCCTCTAGAATGAAATACAAAATCCTCATCCTGGCATTTTCAGCCTAGCACAATCTAACTTCTACCTGCTTCTCTAGTCGTATTTCTTATTTGTCCCCTTCACACAGTCTCTGTTTCCATCAAATTGGCTTGCTTGCTGTTCCCGTGCACGGCCCTTCATCTTCCTTCAAAGCACAGCTCAGGTGTCTGCGCCTACACAAGCCTTTTCCTTATCTCTCCTTTATTAGTCCTCTCTCTTGATATTCTTTCTATTACTTTATACTTTGTATCAATTTAGGCAAGTGCATGTTGTCTCTTCTAGCAAGAATTTAGCAGTAATAATAGTTCACATTTATATAGCCCTTTAAAGGTTTACAAAACACTTTACAAGCATTATCTCATTTTATCCTCACAGTAAATGGTGAGGTAAGTGCTGCTATTATCTGCATTTTAAAGATGAGGAAACTGAGGCTGAGAAAGGTTAAGTGACTTGCCAAGGGGAGACAACATGCAAATGATCATATAGAAATAAGATAGATACAAGATAAATTGCAGATAATCAAGAGAGGGAAGGCATTAGCCTTTAGGAAGATCAGGAAAGGCTTCAGAAGGTGAGACTTTAGCTGCAGCTTAAAGGAAACCAGAGAAGCCAGGAGGCAGAGATGAGGAAGGAGGGAGTTCTAGGTATGGGAGACAGCCAGTGGAAATGGAATGTCAAGTATAAAGAAAAGCAAGGAGGCATCATAGGGTAGGTGTTGGGGTGGGGGAGATGTTAGGTATGAGAAAGCTGGGAAGGTAGGAACTAGTGTGTTTTTATTATTAAGTATATTCAGTTTTATCATATAGTATATTAATTATATATTATATAATATTATTATGTATCACAAATAATATATAAATAACATTATGTAAATTCATAGAAAATATAATATACTTCTATAAAACATAATATACTTCTTATTAACATAAGATAGATAAAATAAAGATATAAATTATATAGTATCATATATTATATGCTTAATAATAATAATATCTAGCATTTATATAGTACTTACTATGTGTCAGACACTTTGCTAAGTGCTTTACAAATATTATCTCATTGGGGCAGCTAGATGGCACAGTGAATAGAGGACCGGCCCTGGAGTCAGGAGGACATGAGTTCAAATCTAGCCTGACACTTAACACTTACTGTGTGACCTTGAGGAAGTCCCTTAACCCTAATCGCCCCTCCAAAAAACAAATATTATCTCATTTGATCTTCACAGCAATCCAGGGAGGTAGATGTTATTATTATGCCCATTTTACAGATGAGGAAACTAAGACAAACAGAAATTAAGTGACTTGCCCAAGGTCACAGAGACAGTAAATATATGGGGCTGGAGTTGAGCACAGGTCTTCCAACTCCAGGCCTGAAACTCTATCCACTGTATCATGTAGCTCCTCCTGAAGGGTTTTAAAACACAGGATTTTATCATTGATGCTGGAGATAATAGGAAGTCAATGGAGTTGAATGAATAGAGGGGTGACATGATCAAACTTTTGCTTTAGGAAGAACTTGATCCAGATGTTCCTATTTCCTAGCCCAATTCCACCCACTCTACCAGGCTCTCTCTATGAAAACTCCTTAAGAGTAAGGATGATTTCATTTCCATCTTGTATTTCCAACCTGTAAGAGAATGTTTGAAACAAATGGGGCACTTAAGGTTTGGTGTATTAACAGATTCTCACAACAGTCCCAAAAGGCAGATATTACTTATAGTATTCTCCATACTTAACAAATGAAAGAATTGAAAACCAGAGAAGTTAAAGTGTCAGTGTGTATGGCATTGAACTTAGCATCAGGAAATCCTGAATTCAAATCTAGTCTCAGAAACTGAGAGCTGTGCTTCAGCTCTCTGATCTGTAGCACCTACTTTGGGATTTTTGTGAGGATAATATTAGATATTTGTAAAGCACTTTGAAAATGCTAAAGTGCTATGTAAATGCTAGTTGTTGTTGTTGATATAGTTATTATTATTAAGTGTTTGCACCTAGGTACTATTGTTATTCAGCCCTTTCCAATGAAATGACTGAATGACAACACCACCATCTAGGTGCAATCACTTAATAATAACCATGGTATTGGGTGGGGAGCAGGGAGGTGAGGCTTTCTTGGCAAAGATACTAGAGAGGCTTGCCATTTCCTTTTCCAGCTATTTTTTACAGATAAGGAAACTGAGGCAAACAGGGTTAAGTTATTCACTCAGGATTATGCAGACAGTAGATGTCTGAGGCTGGATTTGAACTCAGGAAGATGAGTCTTCCTGACTCCAAGCACGGCACCCCCTCAATGAGCCACCTTGCTGCCTAGGTTACATAATCAGTAAGTATTAGAGTTACTCCTCTATCCCACATCTCTCCTGTTTCCAAGCCTGGAACACTTTTAACTGTTTTTCTCTGCTTTCACTGGCAGGACAGGTAACCTCTGAGGGCTTCAGTTTCCCCATTTGTGTAGAATGCTCTTGAGGATACATGATGAAGGATCTCTTCCACCCACTTCAGGGCAGGTTCAGATAATCCTCTGATTGCTTCCTGCCTGAAGTGAGAGGGGAGAGGTCTCCTCCTTCCTATATCTTCAGAGGGTGCCACATCTGTGAAAGGAGAGGATTGGAATAAATGATCACGAAGATCACTTCCAACTCTAAATGCTGCCATATGAGCAATGGAATGATATGAGCAGACTGTGCTCTAGGAAGATCAATCTGTCTGGAAGATAGATTGAGGAGAAAAGAAAATGAAGCAGGAAGGTCTATTTGGGGATTGTTGCAATAGTCCACTACTAAGATGACAAACTGTGTAACCTTGGGTAGTAGCTCACATTTATACACAGTAGTGCTTTATCTATGTTGAGGGGTTTCCCAGCCTAGGTTCCAGGAGGGCCAAGAGAATTTCAACCACCACAAGGTCTGCAAGTCAAGGGGTCTAAAAGTGAGTAGATAAACTCAAAAGAGAAAGTTTTATGACCATGCCCAGGAAGGCTGTTTGGGCTGCTAGCAGCTTTAACTTCTTAGGGTAAAGATTGATTCTTTCTAATTTTTTAGTCTTATTTAGAGTAGACAGCCAATTAGTAGCATTCCATGGCAGAAAGAAAAGGGGTGGGGGAAAATATTACATGAGATGATAAAGATCAGGTGAAGTTTTCTTGTAGAAGGCATTTCTCTGTAGCCTGAGCCTTTCTATTGACACAAACCTATAGCTCTGTTTTCTTTGGCCTTTGGCTTGAGGAGGTGTTTCCCTCAAACTCATAGTGTTCATATCCCTCCATCTCCTCAACACATACGTGATCTTTTTTTCAAAATGGAGCTGGTCACAATGGAACTAGAAATATTCTGGAGAAAAGATCAATTGGGATCAGCCACTGAGGAGATGTATATGAAAAAGTTAGAGAGAGGACTCAAAGGTCACTCCCACATGATGTCATGGATGCCTGGAAAAGAGGTAGAGAGATCTCAAGAAGGATGGGGTTGGGTAAATATGACTGAATGACAATATTGGAATGGAATGGAATGGAATGGAATGGAATGGAATGGAATGGAATGGAATGGAATGGAATGGAATGGAATGGAATGGAATGGAATGGGATGGGATGGAATGAGCTTGGTGGACTAATGGGACATTCAAGGGAAAATATCTAGTAGGCAGTTGGAAAACAGTCTGAAGTTAAGGACGGAGTCAACAGTGTGTGATTAGAGATTTGAGAGTCACCTCGATAGCAGTGATGATTGAAATGGTGAGTATGAATGAGATGGTTAAGGGAGAGAATAAAGTGAGAAAAGAGGATCAAGGACAATTTATAGAATCACAGGATGAGTTAAAAGGAACCTCAGAGCTCAAATAGCCCTTCCTATAACCAAAACATGAATAACAATAGTCCACATTTACATACTTTTAAATGTTTATTTTAAGAATGCTTTCCAAACATTAACTCTTTTGATTCATGCATCAGTTCTATGAAAGAGGTATTACAGATATTATTTTCTACACTAGCACTTCTTAAATTTTGGGTCACGACCCCATATAGGGTCACATAACTGAACATTGGGGTCATGAAAAGTTTGGCAACATCGAAAGGTTTCTGAACATGCAACAACCAAAAATTAATTCAAAATCAAACACATAATGAATCTAAGGTATTTCTGGCAGCACTTGCCCATCTTGTATCACAAAACTTCACTGCAGCCTTGGTTCTGAACACACAACATGAACACTTTGCACTGTACATGCCATCATACCAAGCAATGCCAACGAACGCTGCCAGAAACACTTCAGCTCAGATTCAAGACTATTGTATGTTATGAACTGCAGTGTATTTACTGTACATACAAAATAGTTAAGTGCATTTAGGCTTGGGATTAGGATAGACTTTCCAACAATTTCTGAAATTGCCCTAAACATACTTCTGACATTTTGTACTATGTATTTATGTGAAGCAGAGTTCTCAGCATTTATAAAATCAAAATATTGATCAACTCTGCAAAACATTGAAGATGTCCTGTGTCCTGCAGTATCAAATATTCCACCAAGATTTAATTCTTTATGTAAAAATAAGCACATTCATGTCATTAGTATGCAAATTTGCTTTAACTTTTGGTAAATGATAAATGGTAAAATTATATATACATATATATATATATGTATGCCAAAGAATTGTTTTAAAATAAATTTCTTTGTGATTTATTATCAGCAAATGCTTGATTTGTATACCTATTTTTATACCTATATACCCGGGGTCACATAAAAATTTCTCAGGCAAAAAGGAGTTGTGAATGGAAAAAGTTGAACAAGCCCTGATTGATGTTATCCCTCAGTTGAAGGAACTGAGACTCAGAGAGCTTACGTGACTGGCCCATAGTCACACAAGGAGTATTAGAGGCATTGCCATTCGATCCTTCATTACTCTTTCCATTATATCATGCTACTCCTTCTGTAATCTGACTACAACATCTCTCAAAGTAGTCATGAAGTCTCACCTTATAAAGCTCTAGTGCCATGATAGCACAGTCAACCTTTAGACAGTTCTAATTGTGAGGAATCTCCCTTCCTATCCAACTGGACTCTGTCTTCCCATAGTTTCTACTTACTAAACCTAGGTCTGCCTTCTGGGGCAAGCAAAAAAAAAATTCTAATTCCTCCTTCATGTCCCACATGCCAACCTTCCAAATAGTTGAAGACACATCACTGCCTCCCTAAGCCCTCTTTTCTCCAGGATAAACATCCCCAGCTGCTCCAACTCAGCCCTCAAATGGCATAATTTGAAGCCCCCTCCTCATCCTGACTCCATTATTGTACTATTGGTTTGCTCCAACTTGTCAATGTCCTTCCTAAAACATGGTATCCAGAACTAGACATAATACTCCAGATATGTTCTGACTAGGGGAGAGTATAACAGAACTATCAGCTTCCTTGTTCTGGACATTATGCTTTTATTAATGCAACCTAAGATTGCACTGATTTGGGGGCTGATTTCCACATTAGGCTTGCAGTACACTCAAACCCAAGGCCTTTTTTCTCAAGAACAACCTTAGCATGCATTTCTCGTCCTGTACTTGGGCAATTGCTATTTTTCCGAGTGTTTGTTTCATCATCTTTATGCAACCTATCATTTCAGTCTTGTTGAGAGCTTGGTGGATTCCAGCTGTGCCATCTAGCAATAGCTCTCCTTTCTAGCTTTGTATCACCTATGATTTTGATAAGTATGCCATCTAGAACTTTATCTGAGTCACTGGTAAAATGTTCACTGGAACAGAACAAAATCTAGAACCTTAAGATACTCCACCAGAGACTAGTTTTACATTGAGCTGTCTATTACTTAATTATCTTTAGGGTAGTCTGTTCAACCAATTCAGAATCCAATTGACTATATGAGAATTATTCAGCCCATATCTTTCCATAGAGATATCACAGTGTCTTGACAACTAGTCACATCAATCTGGTTCCCCAAAAGGATTGCAGAATCATATATTTAGAGCTGAAGAAGAGCTTAGAGAATGGGTCATCTGATGTCTTCATTCTACAGATAAGGAAAGTGACATGCAATGATGAGGTGGAAAAAGAGCAGGATTCACCAACAAAGGACCTAAGTTAAAATGCCAGCTGTGCCACCTGTGTGATCTTGAATATGGCCAGTAACCTCTCAGGGTCACTGTTTCCTCATCTAAAAAATGGGTGGTTTGGACTAGAAAGATGAGAAAGCATTTACTATGAGCCAAGCACTGTGTTAAGAGCTGGGCATATAAATGCAAGCAATCAAGACAGTACCTACCTTCAAGGAGCTTACATTCTAATGGGGGAAAATGATATATAAATGGGAGTTATAAAGGTAGAAGAAGAGGAAGGATACTTTCTGGGAGATAATGAGGATAGGTAAATGGAAGTAAGTAGAAGGAGGGAGGAGTCCAGAGAAAGAGGTCAGGCATAATGAGGTAAAGAAAAAAAGACTTTTAAGTTCTCTTCTAACCCTAAATCTATGATCCTGTGATAAAAGACTTGTCCAGAGAATAGATGACAGAGTTAAGGTTCAAACCTATCTCTTGACTTCATATGCAGTGCTTTTCCCCACCCCCATCCCATCCCATCATGCAAAGTTTAAAAGGAAGTTACTTTTAAATCTGGACCAATTTCTAAGTCTTTTGTAAGCAATGCTTCCCCAAACTGTCTTTCATTAAAGAGTTCCAGAAGGACAAGAACTAGAAGTTCTCATGTAAATGATGGCTTAGCTTTTGTCCACTGAGACAGTGACTCTATTTGCTGGTTTGGACACAATTTTATAGGGAGTAGAGGAAAGGAGTAAATACTCCAGAAGTCAACCCCACCTACCCTCTTCCTTTAAACTCTGTTGGGGTAGGGGGTGGTTAGCCTCTGAACTCTCCCTGTTGGTTATCTATATGATCTGAATTATCTGGATAATTGCTTGACTCTCCTCAGCACAACTACACAGATATAACCAAGATAAAATTGGGCATTAGGAGTAAGATGACTTTTCAAGAGCCAGTAGTCAACAAGCAATTATCAATCAACTACTATTTGCCAGGCATTGTACTAAGTGCTGAGCATAACAAAGAAAGGAAAAAGACATGGTCCCTGCCCTCATGTTCTAACAAGCAGGTAGAATAATTCTATGGTTCAACTAATAGAAGGACTCAAGAGTTCAATCTTTCAGGTATCCTTGCAATATTTTTGCAGCACTCAAACCCATTTCTGTCCCTTTCCTCAAGACATCCTTCTCCCCATCCCCCCCACTGCACTCCATCCCACCTCCTTTCAGCTCCTTTTTTTGTTGTCTTCCCTTGTTAAATTGTAAGCTCCTTGAAGGCAGGGACAATGTGTGTGTGTGTGTGTGTGTGTGTGTGTGTGTGTGTGTGTAGGTATATATGTATGTATGTATCCCCAGTAGTTAGCACAGTAGTTAGTAGGTGCTTAATAAATGTTTATTGGCTATTGACAAGATGCAAACCCAGATAATCAGGGTCCACAGGTTCTCCTAGAATAATCTAATGCATCCCTCAGCCAATTCTGACCTCCAACGATGTGGGAGAACTGCAGAGAAGGTAACTAATCATCTCCCTTGCTCCTTGTGCTCAATAACCAAGTTGAAGTTTCTCGTTTTCTTGCTTTTCTTTGTTCCTTTCTTCCTTTGCCATTTCCTGGCTTATACCACGGCGAGGAAAGGAGGGACACCCAATATCCTCTTTAGTATAAAAGTCAAAAGCTTTAGGAGGAAAAGAAGTGACATTTGCCAAGAACTATACAGTGGGTCATTTAGAAACGCTTGCATTAAGTTATCAGGGATCTATTAGGATAAGCACATTTATTTCTCCCGTGGTCTTGCCAGCACGAGTCCAAGACACTTCAGCCCTATCTATAAAGCAAATGTCAGGGAAGTTGTAACTGCTGCCTTCTCAGGTAGCCTTTAATAAGAATGGTGAGCTGGTAATGCCCTGAATTAGTTACTGGCCTCTCCCACATTTTCACAGAAACTGCTTTTTATTGGCATCTTAAATGTATTGAGACATTTTGGGGGGCAAAAGAAAAACATAGTGAGGGTGAATAGATTCCCTTAGAGATGATCAGAATGCATTCTCAGCTGCTGCCAGACCTGGCCCTAAGTCCAAACTGCAGTGATATTCTTGCACTTTTGAGAGACCGTAGCTTCCCTTTATGTGTTCAACTGAATTTTCCCTTTGTCCTTAATTGGTCAGATTTAAGAAGAGGAAGTCTACAGAGCAAGAGAGCTAATCCTCTCTGTTGGAGCGCAGTGGTCTATGGGTAGTGTTTATGTCAGCGATATGCAGGGACACAGAGAACATATACCCTGGTTCAGCTAAGAAAGGCAGATAACAATGTACCTGAAGGGAAGCCCACTCCAAAAGTGGAATTGATTAACCACACAGTATTTAAAAAAGACTCCAGCAGTATAAGGCAGCTGGTGATTTGGAAACTGGCCCACTGCCATTCTGCAGTGGCAGATTGCAGAGCGGAACACTTGGAGTAGGGACAAGATTTGGGAACCCTATTCCACATAGATGGACAGCATGGCCAAATTATCAAGAATTCCTGGGTTCATTCCCTTATATGTGAATGTTCTATCACACTCTGAGTGGTTCAGCCTGCTCAAGCAGATACTCTGAGGATGACTCATGTTTCTTTTCCCTGGGGGAGGAGTGGCCTCTGGGAGTGCATTTTGTTGTGTCTTTCCAGGGTTGCAAAATTGTAAGGGTGGAGACTATGCAACAGCCAAGGGGAAAGGCTAGTGGCAAAATGAGTTATCCCCAGGCTCAGCTGCAGTGGTGTGTGCCTGACATCCCACTGTAGTCTCCCCCACATCCCCAAGGGTAATGCCCTCAACGGAGGCCTATGACAATTTATAGATCTCATGCACAATCAACTTTCCATTATCTACAAAAATGAAGAAGCCTGAAGGATGAACAGAGAAAAACCCCCCACTAGAACACAATCTAAAAGCACTGACATTTGATTGAGAAATATAAAGCTGCTGAAAAAAATAAAAACAAAAAAACATCATAATTCCAAATTATCATTTGCTTAGATGAAAATGGTTTTGGATTCCCTGAGCACATATCATGAAATGATAGGGAAAGTGATGGAGATGCATACTGAGTAAAGTGTGATAGACTGGAAGTGTTGAGTTGGGAGTCAGAGAACCTGGGTTCAAATCCCAGGTTTTCTCTTTATTACCTGTATGACCTTGGGCAAGTTGCCTGGCCTCTCTGGGCCCTAGTTTGCTCATCACTTAAATGAAGGGTCTGAACTACAAGAACCCCAAGGGCTTTCCAGCTTCCAAGTTATTAAGGGAAGGCTGCCCAAGACTCCATTAAGTTATAGGCAATCTATTCTAAATACACCAGAGATAATTCCGAAAAGGAGATTAGTACTCAACCTCAGTATGAAGCTGAGTTTGGAGCCAGAGGGAGGCTACAGGTGCTCCTGTGTGCCATTCACACTGTCCCCTATTCCATTCTCCAGCCAAGCGCCATGGTTTTGCTTGTCCAGGATCTGAGCTGGTAGAGCTCAGGCTTCCTTGGATTTTTTTCTTCCAGCTGTCCTGTAGCTTCACTTCAATTTGCCATTGCATGACTGGCTCTCCCAAACCATGATCTTCAGCTGTAGGCTTTTTTCATTTGGTTTTCCTGGGACATGACTTTAACTATCCTTCCTATGAGGACACCCATACTGGAGAACTAGAGGGGAGATTTTTAGATATCAGTAGAAAACTAAGAAAGTCACCTTGAAAGGGTGATCTGCCTTAGATAATAATAATGACTTGCAATTCTATAAAAAAACCCTTGAAGTTTGCAAAACACTTTATAAATATTCTCTCATTTGATCTTCACAACAACCTGAGGGGAGGGGGGGCTAAGTACATCCCTATTTTACAGAGGAGGAAAGTGAGACTGAGAGAGACAGATTAAGTGACTTACCCAGAATCATTCAACTAGTAAGTGTCTGAGATCAGATTTGAATTCTTTCTCCAAGTCCACCACTCTGTCCACTGACACTAGACATATAGTCTCTAGCTGCCTTTGACACATACTGGCCTTGGGAAAATGACTAAAAACCTCCATGTTCTAGGGCTAGGTAATTCTCCATAGCTTCAAAGAAAGTGCTGACCTTCATATGAATAGAGGTAGAAGCTGTTAACTAAGACCAATGAAATCAAAGATCTGGTCTCCAGCTCCAGCCCTACTCAATCACCGTTTCAGAGGTTATCAGAAAGGTCCTCCTCCTGTAGTGAAAAGAACATTGAACCTAGACTCAAAGGACTTGGGTTTGAATCCCTCCTCTGCTACTTACTACTTTTTTTTTACTTTAAACAAATCCCATCACCTCCCTTGTCCTGCTTCCTCAGCTACAAAATGAGGGTATTGGACTAATTGACCTCTAACGTTCCTTCCAGCTGTAAATCCTAGATGCCTCTAATCCTATGTTCCTCTACTTCCATCCTTCTGCCCCTTGTCTAGTCTGTTTCTGCTGATCACAGATTGATGGCCCAATAACTACCAAGAAGAAATTTAGCATATCCTAATAGCTTTTGAATCCTTCGAAGGGAATATATTTATGTATAATGGAATCCACTTGTAGGGAACTCTTATCAGATCAATTACAGTAAATGCTCCAAACAGTTGAAATTGATTGTAATGTGTGAGCTGTAGTTCTGATTAACAGAGACTCCATTTAGAACGTAGCATTTCTGAGTAAGGGAAGAAAAAAAGAAAGTATTTGCTGTAGGCAGCTGTCAGCATCCTGAAGGATCCCATGTGACAAACACACCAATTGTGGCTGCAAAATGGTCTTTGCAACTCCCTGTGCCTGCTACCTGTAACATGCACAGCAATTCTCTGCTTCAGTGAATCTAGTGCCTACATGCTTCAGAGACAAAGCATGGATGTCTTTGGGAAGTTGGAGGAAATCATCTGAGATGGTCTTACTCCAGCATGAACTGATGAAGTAATCTCCTCCTCTGATCTGTTCTCAAAGCACTCTAGACTCCTCTTATGTCCTCCCCTTTCACCTTGGCCCCTGAGAACTCTGAGCTTCCTTTAAAGATTTAACTCAGGTACCATCTCCTGGGTAAAACCTTTCCTAATTCCCCTAATTATTAGTAATCACACTGTCCTCAAATTGCATTTCATTTTTTTATCTGTTTAAATCTTGTACTTCCCTTTAGACTCTAACCTCCTTGAAGGTAGGGACATTTTTTCTGTATATATTTCTTTTGGGGTTTTTTGGGGGGGTTTTGGTCAGACCTGTAATTTCATTAATGTAGGCATAAGCCTCTCTAAGGAACCCCTTCTACCAATACAAATTGCCTCCTTTTCTACAGTTGATAGTCTTATGGCAAAGGGAGGTTATGTGACTTGCCCAGGGGGATGCAGCCAATGTGTGCCAGAGACAGGATTTGCCAGGTCTTCCTGATTCAAAGACCTGCACTCTATCAACTACACCATGAGAACCCAACAGTTTTTCACTTTGTTTTTGTATCCTCGATCTAAAGCAGTGCATTGCAAATAGTAGGTGCTTAATAAATGTTTCTTGCATTTAATAAATGTGTTGAATCTATATTCATCTTACCTTCCCCCACTAAACCAGAATACTGTCCCTCCTCATCTCCACCTCCTAGGTTGCCTGGCTTGCTTCAAGTCTCAGCTAAAGCCCTACCTTCTGCATGAACCCTTTCCTGATCCCCTTTAATCTTATTGTCTTCCCTCTGAAACTACTCCCAATTTATCCTGCATATGTTGTGCTTGTACATAATTGCTTTCCAGTTGTCTCCTCCCATTAAATTTCAAGCTTCTTGAGGGCAGAGACTGTATTTTGCCTTCCTCTGTATGCCTGGCACTTAGCACAGTGCTTAGTATAGAGTAGGTACTTAATAAATGCTAATTAATTTACTTACTGTACTGGTCTGTCCTTGAGGGCAGGGGCTATGTCTTCTTATTCTTTTTTGCATGTCCCTTAATACCTACCACAATGCACTGCATGTAGCAGGCACTCATTATTTAAAAGAATGAAGGGATATATGATTCCCTCATCACATGTGCTGCAGGTATCATTTTAGTATTCCTGGATGTGGCATTGTCTCATGTATCTTAATAATGTGCATTATGGGTGACCCACCACCACTCCTTGGGACCTAGCCTTGACTTCTCTTAACTTTGAAGTTTCAAATATCAATGCTTCAGTGGTCTTTTACTTCTTTCCTCTTCAGTTCTGGATCATTCATCTTCACATCTATCCTTTGCACTCACATATGTATTCATTTGCCTGGAAGCCTTGGAAAATGTTAATGTGAAATTGAGTTTGAATTCTACAGGCCAAACTCCAACTTCAAATATTAATCATGTGCAGATATATGAGGGGAGCCTTGGCCATTATAGACAGAAGGTATAAATATTGCCCCTGAGCACATCAAGTCAAACTAATCGAAACATAACCCCTGTTTAAAAACATCTCTCTCCCCAGCTGCCTGTTTATTTTCCTCAGGTGTACATCTTGTTTCTGATCAGACAGATTCAGTGATCTGATCAACTTTTCGATTGAACAAGAAACAAAATGAGACACAGTCGTGTGTTCTGGGCAATTCACATTGTGTTTCACTGGTAGTTTTCTGATGAAAACTTATTTCTTTGAATTCCATTTTTTTCTTATTGTTTTTGACAGACTCACAGTAGCTTTCTTCTTCTTTCTTTTTTCTCTTCCCCACCCCTCTCTCCTTTCTCTTTGTCTTTCCTCTTTCTGAAACCCTTTCTTCTATACTGAAAATATGAATAGAAAATAGAACTTAAGGGACAAAGTGGAAAAAAAAATGACTGACAGAACTCCCCAAGAAAAGAAGCCCTCCTCTGTCTCTGCTGTGATCACTAGCCCAAGGTATTACAGTTCCCTGCCTAGCTTTCTTTGTATGAGTCACTTTCCCAGAGGAGTAATCTCTTTACCGGACCTAGTTCATCTGCATGAAGGAGAATGCTGAAAAATTACCAATAGTTATGCCCCACATACTTTGTTGTGTGGACCCTTCTAGACTAGATCCCAAGACACTGTTCCCATTCTTCTTGGCCAAACATTATTCCCCACCTATTCTCTTATCCTCAGCTGAAAGCCTGGATGGTCATCACTGACTGTACATCCTTCAGTGATGCCTCTTCCCCTACTTTCCTGTCCAGTCTTAAGTCCTTGAGGCTGGGTCTAGTTCATCTTCTCAGACTACTATCCCCTCCTTGCATATCCCCTCCAGTTTGGCTTGGACCCCAGACTCTGACCTTGGAATCACTCTCTAGATTCGTGATATATGCATAATTATTTTTATACTAACAGGGTCCTGATTGTGATGTCTTGCTTGTGTGAGATGTCACCATCATGTATCCCATTCTGGGCTCTTTCTGGTGACCCCTGTACTATTGGGCCATCTAGGGGGAACCATAGTGCATAGTGTGCCTAGCCTGGAGTCAGGAAGACTCATCTCCCTGAGTTCAGATCTGGCCTCAGATATCTACTAACTCTGTGACCCTGGACAAGTCACTTAACCCTGTTTGCCTCAGTTTCCTCATCTGTCAAATGAGCCAGAGAAGGAAATGGCAAGCCACTCCAGTATCTCTGCCAAAAAAAAATGGAGCCAGGAAGAGTTGGATACAAGTAAACAACAACATACTACTACCACCCATGAAGCAACCCTGATATTAGCTGATGCCTCTGCTGCCAAGCAGACTGACACACACTTGTCTAAGCTAGTGGCCTCCCAACTTTTGCCATCATCACTAGCATTATCATAGCACTTTAAGGTTTACAAATCACTTTACAAATATTGACCCATTTGATCTTCACAACAACTCTGGGAGATGGCTGCTACAATTATCCTTGTTTTATAGATGAGGGAGCTGAGTCATACAAAGGTTAACTGAGTTGGCCATGGTCACACAGCTAGCAAGTGTCTGAGGATGGATTTCAGTCTAGATCTTCTTGTCTGCACTATCTTTCATATTCTGTCGAGTACTCTATCCACTGTACCACCGAGCTGCCCCATCAGTATTAATTTTCAAGTATGTAATATATGTGTATATACATATGTATGTGCACATACATATATACATATTTATAAATGATATTTGAACATACTATTGTATTAATATATCACATTATAAAATACAAGTGAAATAAAGATTAAATGCTATTTTAAAATATTTATTTTATTCATTAATAGTATAAAAAATCTCTTGCTCTCACTAACCTATTATTATTAATAGTATTAATAATAGCATATAGGCAGCATTTATATAGGGCTTTAAAGTTTGTGAAGCACTTTAATGTTATCTCATTTGATTGTCACAACAACCCTTGGAAGTAGATGTTATTATTATCCCCATTTTACAGATGAAGAAACTGAGTCTGAGAGAGATTAAATGACCTGTCCAGGGTCACATAGCTGATAAGTGTCTAAGGCACAATTTTAACTGGGGTTTTCTTAAATCCAAGTCCAACACTCGATCCACTGTGTCACCTAGTTGTGTTATTAATGATACTATTCGTAATATTTTAATTGAGAGCTATGTGATTAAATGTGCTCTTTTTTTAAAAAAAATAATGATTTAACATTTTGTGATACAGCATTAAAAATTATAGTTCTAAGTTAAATTTATTTCAACACTTGATTTTAACAGCTGTCACAGCTGAAAAAAAAAATCTCACAAACGTGCATACATCGAAATGAAAGAAGGGCATCATTGGCTGGGTATGCTAAATCATTTTTCAATCCTACCCACTAATTATGCAAAGGTTTGAGTTGAAATTTGGCCAGTAAATTTCCATCTTTCCCTCATGCCAGTCAGGTGTTCTTGCAAGCTAATTAGGTATTGCATTTTTACATTTTAACAAATAGGTTCAAAATTCTTCATTTGTATAATTTTTAAGGAGGTTAAAATTTCTGCTTAAAAATGTTTACGTGTTCAGAGATGAGAATTTTTGAAAGTAACAGTTTCCAATCACAAAAGAATCGGCTTTAAGTGACTTTCTATTCATGATGGTTTCATACTAAGTCAAGACAGAATATACAGTTAGGTAAGGTGCCTCATTAATGATAGTGAATGTAAATCCATATTTCAAAAAATCTTTATAAATTTGAATGGGAGGGGGGAATGACCTTGTCAGAACTGATTAGATTATCTTTGTTTTTGCCTGTAATGTGGTTGCAAAGAGTTTTTTTCTAGGAGCAGTAGAAGCACCAGCTCTTTCATTTCGTTGTGGCTCACTTGTGCTTTCATCATTAGCATTATTATCAATTAGCATTTTCTTTGATTAAATAGTTTTAAACCACTGGTTCATTTTGTGAAGGTTAATTTAGTTTAAATTATTACATAATCCATAAATCCACTTAAATTGGTACACATAAATAGCACTCCTCCTTGACACAGTGTGGCTTAATACATGATTGTCAGTATCAGCTCTTCTGTGTCATGGTGTGCCCACACTTCTCTCCACATATCTCATGCAACATGTGACCATATGACACTCATATTAGTTGAGGGCTTCAGTGTGAGACTCCATATTAAATATTAATAAAACTCAATTTCTTTCTTATTTTTAGATAAAGATAAATGTTCTAATATTTTCTTTATCTGCCGCCCCCCCCCCCAGCAGGCTGCCTTGTGTGCCCAACTTTGGACAGTACCAGCCTAATCACTCCCAGGTTAACTGAACTCTGACCTTACCACCCAGAGAACTTTGAGAATATTCACCAATCAATCAAGGGCAAGGTCTTTCTGAAGTCTGCCATACACATGGCGTTCCATTTGGAGGTTGGAGGAGCAGAAGGCAGTGGAGTGAGACAAAGTATTTAATAACTCTGGACTCAATGGGGGAAAACAGGAATTTGTAGGATATCAGGCTGAAAGGGATTTTTGAGGTTAAATTGCACCTTAATCAGTCAATCACACCTAAATCTGCCTCTCTGAATTCTCCAGCTATTGTTCCTAGTTTGGATCCCTGGAACTATGAGGAATGAATCTAATTTTTTTTTGAGACAGCCCTTCAAAAACTTGGACACAGTTATCATGTCCCCTCCCCTTCAACCAAGTTTTCTCTTCTCCACAATAAAAATCTCCACTTCTTCAAACACTTCTCATGTGATTTAATTCCCTTCCTTCCCTCTCAATTCAAGTGAAACTGGCCTGTTTACTGCTTCCCATGATGGCATAATGCATAGAGCACTGGACCTGGAATCAGGAAGATCTGAGTTCAAATCCAGACTCAGACACTAACTGTGTAACCCTGGGCAAGCCTCTTAAATTCTGTGTGCCTAAATTTCCTCATCTGTAAAATTAGAATACTTATAGCACCTACCTCAAAGGGTTATTGCAAGAATCAATTGATATATTTGTAAAGTACTTAGTACATAGTAGTACTTAGCACATAGGTGTATCTGGCACATAGTAGTTGTCTAATAAATGCTATCATCATCATCATCATCATCACCACCACCATCATCCATCTCCTTAGTCTATACCTTTATACAACTAATCCTTTATCTCTTGAAGGCTCTACATAGCATTCCTGGAATCCTACAAAATACAATTCATGGGCTACCTAATAAATGAGGTCTTTCTTGATCTCACAATTATTAGGTCTCTCTCTCTCTCTCTCTCTCTCTCTC
>NW_027187372.1:35055009-35125108 GCF_028583685.1 Petaurus breviceps papuanus | reverse complement strand
CTCTCTCTCTCTCTCTCTCTCTCTCTCTCTCTCTCTCTCTCTCTCCCCCTTCTTCCCCAACTTTATTGTATATTTAAAGGGAATAGCAAGTTGTACATAGTAAATTTGCAGTTTCATGTGCAATCATCTTTTTTTATTGTGCTGTTATGAAAATGCATGTTTTGTTCTATGAATTGAAAATAAAATAATTTTTTCAAAAGTAAAATGAATAAAATGAGGGGTCTGAACTAGATGACCTCTGAGGTCCTTCCCAACTCAAAATCTATGGTCCTATGAAGAGGAGAAAAGCCTCTTGTCAGATGGTGATTCTCAACTGAGCTTTGATGAGTACTAAGATTTCAAGAGGGAAAGTATTCTAGGAATGGAAGGCAGCCTATGCAAAGGGATATGGGACCAAAGATGGAATATCATATACACAAAGTACAATAAGTCGGCCAGTTTGGTTGAAATATATTATGCCTAAGAGGGAGTAATTTGTAAGCTACTTTACGAGATATGTTGGAGCCAGAATATGAAGAACTTTAAATGCCAAATAGAGGAGTTTGTATTTTATCCCCCAGTGAAGCTCCTTGAGCTGAGTAATGACACAGACCTGTGTTTTAGGAATAGCAATTTGGCATCAATAAGGAAGATCGATTAGAAAGATGAGAGAGAAGGGTGGGGGAAACCAATTAGAATATTATTGCAATAGTTCAGGTGAAAAGAGATTGAACTAGAATGACTGTGATATGAGCAAAGATAAGAGAAGGGATGCAGGAGATGTTATGGGAATAGAATTGCTGAGAACAGATAACTGTGAGGTAAGGAAGGAGATGAGGGTTGTACACCTGTATGACTAGAAGGATTGTTGCCTTCTCCAGAAGTACAGAAATGTAGAAGAGGAGGAAGAGGAGGATGAAGAGGAAGAGAAGAAAGAGGAGGAGGAGGTGAAAGAGGAAGAGGAGGAGGAAGAGGAAGAGGAGGAGGAAGAGAAAGAGAAAGAGGAGGAAGAGGTAGAAGAGGAGGAGGAGGAAGAGGAGGAGACAATAAAAATGCTGACTCCTAATCCCATCCTCTGGCCCCACAAGGGAACTGATTATCCTCTCCTTTCCCCACTCCCTTTCCCACAGGCTGTCTGTGGTTGCCTTCTGCCTTTTTGTCTCTCAGCTGTCTGCCTCAGGATTCTTTTGTTGGGACTATGGAAAAAGAAGAAACCAACAAAGCTCCCACACAAACCAGGCAAGACACAAACAACTCAGAACCTTTCTTTATTTCCCTTAGATTAATCTCAGCTACGCCTACTGTAGTTTGTGGTATAGTCCCATCCTGATTCTAACTGCTCCCCACCCCCAACCTCCACTGCTTCTAATTGGAGCTCTCTGCTTCTGTTCTTCTTTTCTTCAAAGAGAACCGGGATGACATCAGAGATGTGGAATTTAGAGTGTTAGGTCACTCTGCTGTCCATGGAGGGTAGGGGAAAAATTAAGGGAAAAATATAGTTTGGAGAAAATGTTTCTATATCTCTGGCTATATTTTCTGGGGAACAGATTCAATATTAAAGTGATAAATTACAGTCAGTAAATTGAACAGGTTTCTTAGTTTGAAAGATTCTTATTGGAATTTCCATGAGCACCTAGTGGTCTGTCTCTTTATAAAAAGTGCCTTAGGACATTAGATGTCAGAAAAGAAAGTAAAGTTCTTTGTGGAATCAAACCAAATTTTCACTATAGTAATGAGACACAGAATAGCATGGTATAAAGTGATCTGGTACCAGCAGTGTGACCAAAGGCAAACTGCTTAACCTATTAGTGTTTCTCAGTAACCCTCTAAGATTAGCTGACCTGCATCTAATAAAGGAAATTTCCATGTCCAATGTTCCCTACATTGATCAAATTAATACCCTCATCCCTCCACACACACACACACACACAAACCGTTCTCTAGAAGGAAATTGGACAATCTAACCGTGCTGTCCCATGCCACAATCACACTCTCTACCTGATGTATCATACTTCTTCAAAGAGGAAGTCACCCCATTTGCATTTTCAAAGCAGAATCTGCCCTGAAGATTGTAAGAAATAAGCATCTTTCTCTATGGCACATTTCACAGACTTTCATTGCTTTCTGACCCCTCCCACACTGTAGGCTAGACAACAAGCATTTCTTAAGTCCTTACTAGATGCCAGGCACTGTGCTAAGCACTGGGGGTATACATACAAACAAAAATGGCCATCCTGGACTGCCCCTGACATTTTAATGGGGCAGAAAACACACAAAAGGGAACCCAAAGCAGGAGGCAGGTAAGATAACAAAGTCCAAAAGTCAGAAGCAGAGCTGGGAGAGGAACAAAGATTGGCCAACCTGGTCCCATCTCACAAATGAGAGGAGGCCACCAATGGGAGGAAGGATACTCCAGGGTGAAAAGATCACAGAGGAAAATAGATGCTCTAAACTGAGAAAAGCCCCAGGACCTGGCATGAGTATAGACTGAATCCTGGTGGGGGAACCTTGTGGGCAAACCTGCCAAAATCCCTTCTGATTTCTGAAGGGGTGAATAGTGGGACTTGCATAGTGAGATACACAAGCTGAACTTGCAAGTTACCTTCAGACCTAGGTTCATATGAGTAATAGTTCAAATGGAGAAGAAGAAAAAAAATGCAATCTAAAGGAAGTGATCATTAATTAGCAGGGCATTTTTGTGTAGCTGCAACTCTGTCTGCTCCTGGAGGACAAGAAGCATACTTTATGTCACCTAGTACAGTGCTTTGAGATGCCATAAATTGAAATTCATTTGTTAAGCAATCCACCCATGAATGTAATGGGAATCCACTTACTCAGGCACATGTTTAATTCTCTTTAAGTTTCCTTCAGCCCTTTCCCTCAATAATATTTTGCCACAACAAGGTCCCCAGGTTAATGGTACCTTACATTTAAAGAGATTATTTTTTCTTTATCCATTTGAAATATGTAGCCTTCAGAATGCCAGCATTAATTCCTTACATCTAGAGATGACATGTAAATAGGGGTGGTGTCAAAAAGGCTTTTCCCAATGTGCTAATTACTTTCTAAGCACCTCCACCAGAATGCCTTCTTCTATTCTTCTTCCTAGCTAAAGCTGTGGTTGGTTCTTGGCACCAAAGTCACAGTTCAGCTATTCCCATCCCATGATGTTTTGGTGTAATTCTACAGAAAAAGAAGAAGGAGAAGCAAGAGGAGGAGGAGGAGAAGGAGGAGGAGGAGAAGAAGGAGAAAACAACAAGATGATGATGATGTTGATGGAAAAGAAGAAGGAGGGAGAGGAGAAGGAGGAGGGAGATAAGGATAATAATAGTTAATGTTTATATATATATATATACATATATAATTTTAAGATTCACAAGGTGCTTTCCTTATATCATTTGGTTCTCACAACTCTGAGTCAATTAGCATTTGTCAAGTACCTACTATGTACCCAACACTGTAATAAGAACCGTAAGGTAGGTGCTATTATTATCTCCATTTTACAAATAAGAAGACTGAGGCTCAGGGAGCTTAAATGACACCCAGGACCACACAACTAGAAACTTGAGGAAGAATTCAAATGCAGATCTTTCTGAATACCAGTCTAGAACCTTACCCATGACACCATGCTACACTACCTTCTTTAACTGCTCTCTTCACTTTATCCCATTTCCAATGAGCTATATCCTTATTAGAAAGCCAGTTCTTGTTACTCCAGGTGAAGAACTTAGCTTGAATAATGACTCCCACTACTGTGATCCTTTCCTCATTATCCTGCATTACCTTTCTTGTGAGTATCTTTCCATACAAGGATCCATTGAAGGAAGTAGAGACGATTAGCTTGGAGAGGAGAAGACTTAGAGGGACAAGCTAGTTGTCTTCAAGTATTTTAAAAACCAAGTGGAAGAGGAGTTTGGTTACCCTGCTTGGCAGAAAGCAGAGAAACGGAAAGTTAGAAGATAGAGAAAGATTTATGCTCAATTTGTAAAGGTTACACTGTCCCAGATCAGAATGACTTGTCTTAGGAGTTGGTGGGTTCTCTCTCACTGGAGTTCTTCAATGTGACAAACATTGATTAAGTGGCCACTCAGTACAAGGAACCCATCTTCTAGCAAAGGCTGAGTGACCAATTGTTAGGAAGATGATAGAAATAATCCCTGCATGAGTCCATGGAAAGAACACTAGATTTACTGTCAGATGGCCTGGGTTCAAATTTTGCCACTTGTTACCTTGACCTTGAACAAGTGATTTAACTTTACAAGATTTCCATTTTCTTTATCTATAAAATGAGGACGTCATACAGCACAACCTCTAAGGTCCCATCTACAGTTATCCTTTCCGTATCGTGGGGGTTAGGCTCACAACAACTCCACAATCTGGAAAACCCACATAAACTATTTTGGCCCTCCCCTTGTACCAGAGAAGTCTGAATTTTTTTCTTTTTCTTTTATGGGGTGTTTACAATACCTTGTTGTAAACTTTGGGTTAAATATTTGGTCATAGGTTCTGTGTCATCTGTTGGAATTTGCCTATTGTCTGTGGCTTCCACAAAATTCCCTGAAAATTCCCATTTGATTTCTTATGCCAAACTGCAATATAGTGATACCACAATAGAGCAAATTGCGATGGAGAAGGGATAACTATAGTTAGTAAATCTATGACTATGTAGATAGGCCTTGGACTGACTCTCTCAATTCATACACATATAACAGGTTAAATCCCCAGAGCTCAGCAAGGCTACTGCTTCTCCTTGGGATTCTAGGGGTACCTGCTGAGGGATTTACTAATTGTATCAGCTCAAGTTTTTATTCTAACACATTCTCCTCAATATCATTGATTGACACAGTAATTAGTGCCCTACTATTCATTTAATTAGTCCATATCAATTAGCTTTTACAAAAGAATATTTACTAAGAAGATATAGAAAGAACAGAAGTATAAAAAAAAATTCCCCCAACCTCAGGGACCTATTTCCCATTCTAAAGCCTCAGTCTTTTTGGAGAGGATTTGGTACAGTTGCTTTAACTTAAAGTAGTTGAACAAAGCATTTGCCCTGCCCTCCTTCATTCCCTTCCAAATTAAGCATAGACAGCACTCCTTTGCTGTATGACTTGGCATCTTGGCTACTGGGTGAAACAGATTGCTCCTCAATGCCACACAGGCACGCTGGGCTTAATTGCCAGCAAACTCTGGTAGGGATCCAATTCCTGGACCTCTGATGACTCACTTTTCTGAATTTTCAAAGCTCACAAGGTTATAGCTATCTCCAATATCCCTTCATCTAAGAACAGAAAATAACAGAAACAAGCTATACATACGCACATATACATACACACACACACACACACACACACACATACAGCTAGATCAAGGTCTTGCCCCCTGTTGTCCCAGGTGAAGAGAAAAAGCAGTTTACACCATCTCTTTCTTTATGTGGAGGAGTATCGCAGTCCTTGCCTCAAATACCACCAGGAAAAACAGAGAGTAAGCTGGCCAATTAGTGTCTTTTTAATGCACCCCAATTCTAGCACACCAGTCAATCGAAAGGTTCCTCTTCATAAGACAGTAAACTACAGGAACTAGTCACAGAATACCAGTCCATGAAGCAGAATCATGCCCCTTCTTTTCATTCAAGAACTTCCCAAAACAGGTTCACTAAATACCCATGATGGTGATTGCATCAAACAGCACATATTCCTGAAAAATGAACCCCCTGTTACAACTACGTGATCACCGAGTTCTCTTCTGACTGTGAGATTTTGTGATACTCCTTGCCTAGGAGGGTCTGGCTCTGGCTCTGCTCTCTAACTATATCCCTAAGTGTCAGGGTAACTATGTTCAACACAACAAACATTTATTAAATATCTTCTATGTGCAAAGCATTGCTCTAAGTGTTAGGAATACAAAGAAGAAGGGGAAAAAAACAGCATAGTCCCTGACCTCAATAAACTTATATTTTACTTGGAAAATAAAACATTCATACAGCTGAATGAATCCAAAGTTATCTTAAAAGGAATAAGTGCTAACAACAGACATTCAGGTAGAAGAGGTTGGGGATCAACTAGAAACTGACCTGAGCCTGGAAGAAAGATAAAAATTTAGAAGCCCATAGACAATGAAGGAATATAATCCAGGTATGAGGAAAGGCTTTTGTGAATGCATGAAGGTGGAAAATACAATGACAGATTTGGCCCAACAGAATATCTAAAATCTTTTAACATTCCAATTTGGCTGAAAAAAATTAGTTTTTAAAGCAGCATTATGAAGTAAATTTAGAAAGATATATTGAAGAGTAATTATGGAGAGTCTTAAGTGTCAGGCTCAGAAGTTTGAATTTTATCCCATGGACAAGAGGGAGCTATTGAAGATTCTTGGCTGGGGAAATGATATGATGAGACCTGTGATTACAGAAAATTATTTAGGTAATTATACTTTAGCTATACATATGTTTCCATGGAACCAACCCAATCTATTACAACTAAAGTTTAAAAGCATCTATTATGTGCAAGGAAAGAGAAAGCATGGAGTAGTGAATAGACAGTCAGTCTCAGAGTCATGAAGACAGGGATTTAAATCCCTGATGTATGACCCTGGGCAAGTCTCAATCTCTTGTGCACCCAAGCAACTTTCTAAGGCTATGAAGAGCCAATCAGGAGTAGATGGGCATTGATAGTTTCCTCCTTGGAAGTTCCCTAAGCCAATAAAATAACAGATCTAGTTTTTAAAAAGGTGCCAGAGATGTAGCAACAAATTGGAATATAGTCTATGTCTTTATGAAACTTACATTCTACTGGGGGAAACCACTTGAATATGTCAGAAGGAGTATTACTATACTGAAACTTGCAGTCAGGCTGAGACAGTTATTGCTAAATCAATTCTCAAATATTTATTGAACCCCTTCTGTGAATAAAGCTTCAACCTACAGTCTGAGAGAGAAGCAAAAAAGTATCCCCTACTAAGGGGTCACTAAGGATCTTACAACCTTGTCTAAGCAGGGAAATATGCTCACATAAAATAATTAAGGAATAAATCAAAGCAATTTGGTCATTCTGAAATGAATGGTACAGATAACTAGCACTGTTGGAAGCCATATTGGAGTGGTCAAGAAAGGTTTTTGGGAAGACATGAGACTGAAAGTGGGTTCTGAAAGATGGTCAGGTTTCATTATGTATGCTAATGCACCCTTTACTTCTTCTTTTCATTCTTTTCTTCCTTTTTCTTCTTTCTACCCTTCCCTCTTTCCTTATCCCTCTTCACTATCTTGATCTTGCTTTTTTAGGTTCCCTATCTCTATCATCCTTCCCCTTTAAAAAAAATGAACCCTCCTTTCTCTGTTGCTTGACCACATGAGCATACACACACTCTTCCAAACCACATTTTACTGAGCCTTCTTCTATTAACCAGGAAGTACTCTTTGCTATTAACCCTGGTTTCTGGGGTTTTTTTTTCTGCCACTAACCCATGGGACCATGGATCTACATTTTTCTCCCTTATCTAATCACCCAGCCTTAAGGTAAGATTGCAGATCAAAGCTAAGATGGCAGAATAGAGAAGTATTCAGGTGAGCACGCCCAGCCTTCCCCTCCAAAGAACTTTAAAATAGCACCTTTGGATTTTGAAATGGCAAAGCCAACAAAAGGTCAAAGTGAAACATTCTTCCAACTCAACATAGAAGGTCAGAAAGAGAAATCTATGGCATGGGGGAGGACGTTGGTGTGGAGCCCACATGGATGAAACACCAGTAGTAAAGACGGAAGCAGCTCCAACTTCTGGAGTTCTCAATCTAGAGATAGCAAGGAGACCTGGAAACTGACTAGAAAGAAATCAGAGGGGACCCCTGTACTAGCATAGAATGTAGAATCCAGTTCTCTTTGGAAATTCCATTGCCAATATCCACTACTTGGGTCATAGCTCAAGAATAGGGAGAACTTTCAGTAAAAAGAGAGTGGAAGCCTCAAGGGACAGAATCAATTGCAATCCCAAAGAATCAATGAACCTTTTCTGGGTAAAGATTAGAGTGTAGACCACACACAACCTTGAAAGCACCAAAAACTTCCAAACCATCAGAATTAGCTCTGGAAATAGCAGTGTGAAAAAGCCAGAAGCTTGAGATAGGCCCCTCACTATCCCACAACAGTAACAGAGACCAACACTAAAATAAAGTTTCAAATCAAGAAATATGATGCAAAATTAACAAACTACAATGACAAAAAGAAAATTATTATAAAAAGCTAATTTAGTAACATAGAAGATCAGGACATAAACTCAGAGGAAGATATGGTAGTCAAAAGAGCTACAAACAGGACCTCTAAGGGAAAAAATGTGAATTGGACACAAATGCAACAAGAATTCTTAGAAGAGCTAAAAAAATTATTTTTGAAATCAGAGTAGTAGAGAAAAATTAGCTAAGGAAAATTATGAAAAGGTGATTAACAGTTTGGTAAAAGAGGCACCAAAATATGAAGAAAACAACATTTTAAAAGACAGAATTAGCCAAGTGGAAAAAGTGATACAAAAATTCACTGATAAAAACATCTCCTTATAAAGCAGAATCAGACAAATGGAAAAAAGAGGTATGCATGTTCACCAAAGAAAATAATTCCTTAAAAATTAGAATTGAGCAAGGGTAAGCTAATATTCTGTAGATACCAAGAAGCAATCAAAGTCAAAAGAATAAAAAGATAAAAGAAAATGTGAAATATCTCATTGCAAAAACAACTGAGCTAGAAAATATATCAAGGAGAGATAATTTTAAAATTACTAGATTACCTAAAAGCCATGATCAAAGAAAAAGCTTAGACATCATATTTCAACAAATTATCAAGGAAACCTCTTCCCCAATATTCTTGAACCAGAAGGTAAAATAGAAATCAAAAGAATCCATGGGTCACCACCTCAAAGAGATCCCAAAATGAAAATTTCCAGGAATAATTACAGTTAAATTCCAGAGCTCCCAGGTCAAAGAGAAAAAATTTCAAACAGCCAGAAAGAAACCACTCAAATACTGTGGAATCACAGTCCAGATCGCACAAGTTTTAGCAGCTACCACATATAAGGAGTAGAGATCTTGGAATATATTTCAGAAGGCAAAAGAGCTAGGATTACAACCAAGAATAACCTATCTGTAATGTAATGCCAAGCAAAGGCAACTTCCCAAGGTTCAAAATACCAGCATAGGTGTTCTCCATTTTATTCAGTGAAAAATTAAGAACAGAGAATATCAAAGTATGACATCATTCAAAATACAGCATTTACTAAGTGTGATTAAATAATCTCCAAGTACTACCACACCCCTGGACATTACATTGATTTAATCAGTCACAAAGTCTCTCTTCTAAATACTACTCCACCCCTAGTGGAGTATCATAAGCAAAGTACATTCATTTGTTCAATCACAGAGCACAAAAAGGTCAAAAGTTCCCCACCCCTGGATCACAATTGAATCTACCCCAGAGTTACAACAAGCTTAAGCACAGTGCTTAATACCCAAGTGGAGGTCTTTTCTTCATTTTGACAAGAGGCAAGTTCTCAGCAATCTTTGTTCCTGGGGAGACAAAGGTTAGCAAGGCCACAAGATACATTGCCAGTCTCTTCATTAATTCATTTTCTGTCTGTGGAACATTCCTAGTAGCTCTGAACCAACAGCAAGGTTCCCAGACTTCTGCAACAACAGCACTGTCCTTCACTGGTGGACAAATCTGGCAAAACAACATCAAAACAGACAAAGTACCAGCAAAACAGCCATGTCTCCTCAGTCCTTGGCAGATCTGGGTGGCAGCTCTCAAAAGTCCTGGGCAATTCAAAGTGGCCCTCAGCAATCCTCTCAGTCTCTCTCTGCCTCCAAAGGTGCTGCTTCCAAAAAGTTCTTCTGCCTCTCTCTTGTGTCTCTCTAAATTTATGTCACCAGCTCCTCCCAGTTCAGCCCTCTCTTTTCACATCAACAAGTCCATCCCACAAGTGGGATTAACAAGCTCTGGGTTTTAACACAATCAAACCAAAAACCAAGCCAATAGAGGGGAATCTTTAAATTACATTACTATTACACTACCCCAGCAAAATGTAGTATAATCCTTTAAGGGAAAAAATGAATATTTAATGAAATAGAAGAATTTCAAGCATTCTTGATAAAAAGGCTAGAGCTGAACAGAAAATATGACTTTGAAATACAAGACTCAAGAGAAGTATAAAAAAGCTAAATAAGAAAGATAAATCATAAGGGATTCAATAAGGTTAAGCTGTTTACCTTTCTGCATGGGAAAATGATACATGTATGTTCTAAAAACTTTACCATTATTAGGGAAGTTAGAAGGATTATATATAAAAAGGGATTTGGGAGTGAATGCATTATGTTGGGATGATAAAAAACAAATGGATAGATGAAAAAGAGAGAGATGTACAAAGTTAAAATAAGGGACTAGGGCAGAAACTATTATGAATCAGATGAAATAAAAACAAAAAAAGGCATGAATAGCAATCATGTCCTCAGACAAAGTAAAAGCAAAAGTAGACCTAATTAAAAGAGTTAAGCAGGGAAAATACATATTGCTAAAAAGTAACCATACACAATGAAACAGACATGCACCAAATGGAATAGCATCCAAATTCTTAAAGTTAATGAATTATAGGAAGAAATAAATAATAAAACAATATTAATCCTAAAGAATGAATGGGTAAAAGAAAAAAATCATAGAAACAATAATTTCATTAAAGGGAATGACAACAATAACACAGCATTCCAAATTCTGTGAGATGTAGTCAAAGTAGTACTTGGGAAATTTAATATCTCTAAATAAGTATATCAATAAATGAGGGAAAGAACAGATCAATGCAACTAGGAAAAAAAACTAAAAAAGGAATAAATTAAAATTCCCCAAATAAACACCAAAATGGAAATCCTGAAAATCAAAGGAGGGAGAGATTAATAAAATTTAAAGTAAAAAGACCATTAAACTAACAGATAAATCTAGGAGCTAGTTTTATGTAAAATTAATAAAAACAGATAAACCATTGGTTAATTTGATTTTTTAAAAAGTAATACCAAATTACCAGTATGAAAAATGAAAATGCACCACCAATAAAGGTGAATTTTAAGCAATTATTAAGAGTTATTTTGCCCAATTATATGCCAGTAAAACTGACAGTCTAAGTGAAATGTATAAATATTTACAAAAATATAAATTGCCCAGATTAACAAAAGAGGAAATAGCATACTTAAATAACCCTATCTTAGAAAAAAGTAACCAAATGAGCCATCAGTGAGCTGCCTAAGAAAAATTCTCAGAACCAGATGGATTTATAAGTGAATTCTATAAAACATTCAAGGAACAATTAATAACAATACTATATAAACTACTTGAAAAGTAGATAAAGAGTCCTTCCAAATTTCTACTGTGACACAAATATAGTTTTGATGCCTGAAACAGGGAGAGTAAAAACAGAGAAAGAAAACAGTAGATCTATTTCCTTAATGAATATTGATACAAAATTTAAAAATAAAATACTATCAAAGAGATTACAGCAATGTATCACCGAGATTATACACTATCACGAAGTAGGGTTTATACCAGGAAGGCAGGGATAGTTCAAAATTAGAAAAACTATCAGCATAATTGACCATATCAATAATAAAAACCAAAAAAATGTGATTATATAGATAGATTCAGGAAAAAGCCTCTGACAAAATACAACACTTATTCCTACTAAAAAAAAATCACCAGGAAGCAGAGGAATCAATGGAACCTTTCTTAAAGTGATAAGTAGTTATCTACCTAAAGCCAAGAATAAGCATCATCTATAATGGGGATAAAGCTGAAACCTTCCCAGTAAGAGCAGGAGTAAAACAAGAATGTCCATTATCACCATTGTTGTTCAATATTGGTCTAGAAGAGCTAGCTATACAAGGAGACAAGAAAAAGAAATCGAAGGAATAAAAACAGGCAATGAGGAAACAAAACTATCACTCTTTGCATGTAATACAATGGTATACTTAGAGAACTCTAGAGAATCAATTAAAAAAGTAATTGAAACAATTAACAACTTCAGCAAAGTTGCACGTTATAAAATAAACCCATGTAAGTCATGAATATTTCTATATACTACCAACAAAGCTCAGCAGGAAGAAACAGAATAAGAAATTCCATTTAAAATAACAGCAGAAATAACAGCAGAAAATATAAAACACTGGGGAGTCTACCTGCCAAGACAAATTTGGTGACATTATGAACACAATTACAAAACACTTTTTACAGAAATAAAGACATCTAAACAATTGAAGAAATATTAATTGCTCATGGGAAGGTTGCACCAATATAATGAAAATGACAATTCTATCGAAGTTAATTTACTTACTCAGTGTCATACTAATCAAACTACCAAAGAATTATTTTATAAAGCTAGAAAATAGTAAAATAGTAAAAATTCACCTGGAAGAACAAAAAGTCAAAATATCAAAAGAATCAATGGGGGGGGGGGGAATGTGAAGGAAAGCAGTTTAGCAGTTTCAGATTTTAAAGTACATTACAAAGTAGTAAGCATCAAAATGATCAGTTACTGGCTAAGAAAAAGAGTGGTGGGTGGATCAGTAAAATAGATTTAGATACACATTACACAGTACAGAATGACCATAGTAAACCAGTGTCTGATGAGCTAAAGATCCAGACTGGGGGGAAGAACTCATCATTTGACTCAGATTGCTGGGATTTTCAGAAAGCAATTTGGCAGAAACTAGACAAAGATCAAGGTCTCACACTATATACCAAGATAAGGTCAAAATGGATAAATGTTTTATAGGTAAAGTATGATGTCATAAGTAAATCAGGACAGTATGAAAAATGTACATGTCAGGTCTATGGATAAGGGGAGAGTTTATAAGCAGACAAGAGAAAGAGAAGATTACAGAAACTTAAAAAGATCATTTTGATTACATGAAATTAAAAAGGTTTTGCACAAACAAAACTAATGCAGGCAAAATTACACCAGGAAAAATTTTTCACAGCAATTTTCTCTGATAAAGACCTGTTGTTGTTGGTTTTTTTTGGGGGGGGGGCGGGGTTGAGGGGCAATTGGGTTAAGTGACTTGCCCAAGGTCACACGACTTGCTTTGCGTTGTGTCTGAGGCCAGATTTGAACTCAGGTCCTCCTGACTCCAGGGCCGGTGCTCTATTCACTGTGCCACCTATCCACCCCATAAAGGCCTGTTTTACAAATATACAGGTAACTGTGCCAAATTTATAAAATTCAGAGCCATTCCCCAGTCAATAAATAATCAAAGGATATGAACAGGTAGTTTTCAGAAGAAGAAATCAAAGCTGACAATAGTCACATGAAAAAGATGCTCCAAGTCCCTACTGATTAGAGAAATGCAAATTAAAACAACTCTGACATAATACTTCACACCTATCAGCTTGGCTACCATGGCAGAAAAAAAAATAACAAATGCTGGAGGGGATGTTGACAAATTGGGACACTAATGCACTCTTAGTGGAATTGTGAACTGGTCCAACCATTCTGGAGAACAATTTGAAGCTACATACAAAGGGCTATAAAATTATGGATACCCTTTAACTCAGAAACACTCCTACTAGGTCTGAGTCCCAAAGACGTGAAAGGAAAAGGAAAAGGACATATATGTACAAAAATATTTATAGAAACTCTTTTTCTCATGGCAAAGAATTGAAAACTGAGGGCATGCCCATCAACTGGGGAATAGCTCAACAAACAACTGCATATGATTGTGACAGAATACTGTTATGCTGGAAGAAATTATGAGAAGAATGATTTTTTTTTAATCTGGGAAGATTTACATGAACTGACAACAAAGTAAAGTGAGTTGAACATTATACATGGTAAGTACAAGGATGATCAACTGTGAAAGACTTAGCTACTCTGATCAAAATGATGATCCAAGACAATTCCAAAGGACCAATGGTGAAACATGCTATCCACCTTCAGGGAGAGAACTGATAAAGTCTGAGCGCAGATCAAAGCATGCTTTTAAATTTTTCTTTATTTTTATTGCTTTATTTTGTTTGTGTCTTTTTTACCACATGAGAGAGAAATGTGTTTTACATTACTTTACATGTATAATCAATATTAAAGTGCTTGCCTTCTCAAGGAAGGGGAAAGGGGATGGGGTGAGAAGAAAAGAGAGATTTATAACACCAATTTAAAAATATATATCATCTTAAAAATCAGAAAGGTACATGAGACATGACTATAAAGTTATGTGACTGATTTGCTTATGAAATCAATTTCATTGACTTCTTAGCCATACATGTTGCTTCCTGATCCATATGAGTGATTACCATGGCATTGTGGAGAGAAGCAGGACTTCTCATTCCCATTACTGGGGCTAAACAGCTTCATGACTTTGAACAAGTCACTCAAACTGTCTGAGCCTTGTTTTCTTATGTCAAATGAGAATTATGGTATGTCACAGAGTTGTTGTGAGTATCAAATAAAATTTTACATACACACACATACCCATATACATATATTGTGTAGTGTGTATGTGTATATATACATCTATAGAATTTATTAGTATTTCCAGTTATCATCATCATCATGAGTTGCCCATCTGCAAATACATAAACGCTTCCAGATTTGGAGAACTACTTTAGGACCACTGAAGAAAACTGAAGGCCCAAGGTTATAGTGTCAAATTACCACTAGTTTATGCTAAGTAGAAAGGGGGAGGTAATAGAGCAATGAACCCATTGGATTAGGGCATCTTGACCCTTTTTGAGTTGTAGACCTTTTGTATGGTCTGGAAAGACTATGGACCCCTTCTCAGAACAATAGTTTTAAATGCACAAAACAAACATAAAATTTCCAAGGAAAACAATTATCAAAATATTTTCTAACAAAACAAGTTCAAGTCAGTCAAACAATTATTAAGCACCTACTATATACCAGTGCCTAGTGCTAAGCACTAACAGTATTCCAAAAAATAAAAGACTGTTCCCATTCTTAAGGAGATTACAGGACCCCATATTGAAAACCTTTAGATCCCAGGGGTGGTTTTTTAAAATTAATAATGATGAAAATTATAATAGTCAGAATTAGCACCAAGCTTTACAGTTTTCAAAGCATTCTACATATGTTATGTCATTACTTTTGATCCTTATAACAAATCCTGTAAGGTAGGTGCTATTACTGTCCCCATTTTACAGATAAAGAAAACTGAGACTGACAGAGGCAGAGTAACTTGCCCAGAGTCACAACTGTTAAGTTCCAAATGAATTTATTCTGATCATCTGATTACCTCCAGTCAGATCAAATATTCCTAATAGTTTCGACTGGTCCACAATTATTGTCTTGAGCCAAGGTTCTCTGAGCAGATGTCTACATATGGGCAGCAGCATATAAACAGCTACCTGTAGACAGCTCCTCTCTCCAGGGCAGTTCAGGATCATCTTCTCCACTCTGTTTGGAAAGCTGCCCATGAAAGTGTCTAATAACATGCCCCTAGATGAAGATGAACATCTGTGCAAATATGGCACTTTCCATAAGAATTTAGAGGTGACCAGCCTAACATTTCTTTCCCTCCTCCTCCTTACTTGGGGCCTAGGGGAAATGGCTATTTTAAAATGCAAATGTGGGGTCATAAGTATTTTTAAATGTTTAATGAAAGTAAAAGAAGGTTTCATTTAACATGCAAATATATATTACAAATCATCAAATGCAAATATTATAAAGAAGTATAATCTGCGGTTCTGTTCAGAGCACCCTGGTTTAAGAAGGACATTAATAAGCTCAAGTGCCCAGAGCAAGGCATCCAGGATGGTGAGGGGCCTTAAGTCCATGTAACTATGAGGAAGATCAAATAAAGGTGCTGTGTGTATTTAGCCTGTGGAAGAAAAGACTGAGAGGTGCATGATCACTCTCTTCAAATATCTGATGGATTGTCATATGAAGGAGGGATTTGACAGGTTCCATTTGTCCCTAGGGGGTAGAAACAGTAGCAATGAGTGAAAGTTATTAAGAAGCAAATTCAGGTTTGATATCAAGAAATACTTCATAACAGAGCTATCCCAAAATGGAAATGCTTGCTTCTGAGAGGTGGTAGGTTACCCTCTTTGGAGGTCTTCAAGCACAGGCTGGATAACCATTTGTTGAGTATATTATATAATAAGGATTCCTTCATGTATGGGTTTGAATGAAGTCTAACTGATGATCAAAAAAGGGTGGTGGGGAGGAAGAAATGGGTGGTGAAGTAGAAGAGAGAGCATAGAACTGAGGAGGAAAGGAACTGGTCAAGACCTATTGGCTTACCTTCCTTTTCTCCCCCTTTCCAGCCTAAAAGAACAAATAGAGGTTTCTATGTCACAGACAGAAGAAAACCAGAATTCCTACAGTAGAAAAGCAAGATGGTAAAGGACCTGTGAAGTCAGCATAGTTCAGCCACTAGCCAGAAATAGCCAAAAAGGTTTCCCCTTTCAGACACCAGAAGAAGAGACTAGAGGCAATAAGTAACTTTAAAAGACTACTGGATTGATCAGAAAATAATCCTGACAGTCAGTCCCTTAGACGAAAGGTCTATAGACTAAAAGGAAGTAATATCAGAGAGTATTGGAAAGACTGGTTCAGATTTAAACTTGAGATGAAATTGCTTATGATATTATTAATATATAGTTTAGTCCTTGAATTTCTTTACATTGTGGTAAAGTTTTATCATATATTGAACTATCCATATGTGGTAGCCTGTGGTAGACAGGCAAGGGGAAAAAACATTGCCCAAGAAGCCTGAGAAAGAAGAAGGAAAATGGGGATCCAGGAGCTTAAGGATATATCCATGCTTTATTTTTAACCATTGGATGGTTGCAACAGTGAACCAGAGCTCCAACAAATAAACAGCTAAGATGGGAAATCCCAAAGGGAGGTGTTTTCAAGATCCCTTTGGCCACCCCATCAGAGGAGAAAATGCAACTGTCAAGAAAAGGGTCAGGAAAAGTAGAGTATAACAGCCACATAATCAATGATCAGCATCACAATACCACAAACAACAGCATCACTACCATCATCATCATCACGATCAGCAGACGTTTATCATCACCTCCAACCTCACCACTCCCTTCATCTTCATTATTCACTGTTTTGTACCTAGTAAGCACTTAATAAAGGCTTTTTATTGATTCATTCATCACCATCACAATCATTGTCATCATTGTCACCAGTATCAGTGCCATTATTAGATACCTTAGCTCTACAGATACTGGTACTGAGTGATCAGAGATCTGACCTTGCAGACCTGATACCCTAGCACACAATATAAAAACAACAAATAAGTATCAAGATAACAAAGCTTTCAAAAGGGTAAGATTCTCATGTATCATTCCTTTCTCCTTCACCTCCACCCCAAGCTATGTAATTGGGTCATCTCCAAATAGATTTGATAATTTACCAGGAACTGAACCAAAGAGAATAATCCTGCCTTCACTGCAGGAGACAAGATAAAAGATTCTTCTTAGTTTTACTCTGTTTCCTTGAGCTATGACTCTCAGTCAGTCCCATATTCCCCAAAGGCTGTGTTGTTTCTCCAGACTTACTTTGTAGAGTTGCTTATGTCTTTACAAGTTGCTATGATGGTGATACATAGTGCAGTAGTAGTTGTTGTCATTACAGTAGTAATAGTAAATAATATTTATATAGCATTTCAAGCTTTATAAAATTATATAGAGGGTCTCCCAAAAGTCTTAGTGTAGTTTTAAGCTGTAATAGATTATACATGTCTGTGTGTTTATAGATATAGTTAGAAAAAGAGATGTATTTGTGTATATATGACATACATAAGCTATTATACCTGAAAACTACAGACTAAGCCACACATGTCCATATACACACATGTGTATGTACATGTGTATATATAAATATTGTGTATACACACAGTATATAACATTTATGTATTGTGTTACATGTATACAAAACACACATATGTATTGTCTGTTTGCATATAATGTGTCTGTATATGTGCATATATATGTATGTATGTGCACATATTGATTAAACATTACACATTTGATCCTAATAATCCTATGAGGTAGGTAGGTGCTATTGGGATTGAGAGAAATTGTGACTTGCTCAGGAGCACCAGGAATTTACTAAACATTTATTATGTCCCAGGCACTGTGTCAGACATTGAGGGCGCAAATAAAAGCAAAAACAAAGATAGCCCCTTCCTTCAGGGACTTTCCATTCTAATGGGAAGATAGGGCACAAAGAGGAACTGAAAAGCAGGGCTGGTGAGGGAAGGTATCCTACCTAGGAGATATGGCAGTAAAGTCTGGCCAGTCAGGAGATGGCTGGGAAAGAAATGAATGTTGGCCTGCCCAGGCCCCTCCCCAAAATGGAGGCTGCAGAAGGAACTTATCCATGGGAAAAGGGATCTGGCATAGTAAATGAATGTCCATTAAGAAAGGTTCCAGAGTGAGACTATCGGGAAGATATGGTGTTGAAATCAGGTAGGTTAAGAAGATCAGTGGGAAAGAGAATGAATGTTGGCTCATAAGTGTCTGAGGCAGAATTTGAATTCAGATTTTCCTGATTCCAAGCCTATCTACACTATATGCTATAAACTATGCTCTACCTAGTATAAATAGATCCCAGAATTTGGAATGAGAGGAGCCAGGTTCAAGTTCTCTCCCTGTGTGAACTCATAAGCCGGGTAACCTCTTTGGATCTTAGTTTCTTAATCTATAAAAATCCAAAGGTTTGGACTAAATATCCTCAGCAATCCCTTCTAGCTCTGAATCTGTGTTTCTGTGTCTTGTTAAAAATTAGACATATCAGCTAAGTTTGTCTCTCTAGACAATAGGATTACTGCAGGAGCCATCCAAATGAAACAGACAGCCCAACAGTCTGAGAAGGCATTCTGCATACTTCCGAAGATCATCTGGGATGATCTGCAAACACGTCTCTCCCCCATGCCACATAATTACCCAAGAAAACAAGCAAAAGGATGATCTACTTGTACAATTTTACCCGCAAACATATGTCCAGACATACGCAGACACAAGGGTAACCCACATACGAGAGGCAATAGAAAGAACGTGGGCCTGCAGTCGAAAGACTGATGTTCAGATTCTGACACTGACTCTTAATATGGACATATGAATCAAAACAGGTTTTAGAAAAGACGTAACTATTTGTCTTCCTGCAACCTAGAGAAAAATCCAGAAAAACAATGATGTGCAAGACTACTAATGCCAGTCAGTTAACAACCTTAATTAATTACACACTTATTAGGTGCTAGGCACTGTCAGTACTTACTATCCTAGTAAGACTGTGCCCACCTAGGCAGTGGGACCTCAGACAAGTCACTTACCCTCTAGATAGGGTCTTAACCTTTTTTATATCACAGATTTCTTGGACCATCTGGTGAAGTCTATGGACCCCTCCCCAGAATAATGTTTTTAAATGCATAAAATACAATACATAAAATTACCAAAGAAATCAATTATATTGAAAGTTTTTTTTTTTTAATTAAAGCACACAGCATTAAGAAATCTTGCTCTGGGGCCTCCATTCCCCACCTTTAAAGTGAAAATAATATGTAATCTATGTCACTGGGTGATTATGAGAAAAGTATTTTGTGGTATAGAGCTGTGAGCTGTATTATAAGTACCTAAGATGGGCCCTCAAGCTCACATATACCTCAACACACAAATACTCAGTGGCATCGCGCACACACACAACATATGTTCCTATGTACATAACTTATACCTCACACATATACACAAGTACCTACATAAAAACATACTCACTAGTATGCATACTCACCCAGGATATGGGTACTAGTAGTCACATGACTGTTACACGCATACATGAGTATATACACAAAAAACATGCTATCAGGAGCCATGCACTGCAAAACATATTCAAAAGTAAACATGTTGACATGTTTGCAAGTACTTATAGACCTGAATATTTGCAGAAGCACACATTTATACACATGCCCAAATAGATACATGTATGTATATGTATGTGTATATATATATATATGTATGTGTATATATATCCTTGAACACCCATATAAGTATAGACTGAAATCAATGCAGCAAAGGCTCATGGGCAGAACCTTTACAAAGGCAGGAAAACTGAGATTGTTCCAGAGCACTAGAATTTAAAAGGTACACAAATTTATTTCAGATGAACTTCTCTCCCACCTCTTCCATGGGTGGCAGCCTCCCACGGAGCAGCTTCTGGTTCCCTAGGACTTCTCCACTGAAGACCAGTGTCCTGCCTTCTCTGCCTCACAACATCCCCCCCACCCTCCACTGCAACTATAGGACTTTCTTCCCAAAGGCCTGGTGTGGAGGAAGAAGCAGAGAAAGGGGTCTTCCAAATGCCCATGGTTGACATAAGGGTGCATTTAGTATCTCTTGTCCACAGCACCCAAATTACAGGTGGTAGGTCTGCCCATAAGTGTATATAGCCCACATATGGTCCTTCCCACACACCAGTATCTACACAGTTGCACAAAAATGCAAACAGCCTGGGCATACACACACACACACACACACACACACACACATACACACACACACACACACACACACACACACACACACACACATGCTGCTCTCCCCATTTCCTCCACTGCTCCCGAGGCATACAATTCCGCTGAGCCAGGCCTTCCTGTGCTGTCGAACCTAATCCTCGGAGATGTTTCCTTCTGCTTCAGTTTCCTGTCTTCAGCTGTCAACAGTTCCAGCCCATCATCTCTCTAACTGTCTCGTTTAATATCAGTAGTATGGATCTGGACATTGTCTGAATCCCCATCACAGTCTCCGGCATCTGTCTCCATCCCTCTTACCTCTCTTCTTGGGCTGGTTTTCAGCATTTTCACTCCACTAAGGGGAGGGCACTGGCAATTTCCCTTCTTGCCGTGTTTACTGTATGTCTTTGCCCAATATCTATTTGTCATTTTTATTGCATTTCTCTCCATCCGCATTCATCTTCAGGCGAGGCCTTGTCCTTAGCATTTGCCTTATGAATAGAGAACAGGATGCTTCATGGAGCCAGGGATTTATGGGCAAAGAATCTTCTGTGTCACCGAGTCACTGGTTCCAATTGAACCCAGCTTGGTGGAGAACAGCAGAATATGGTCAGTATTCACCAGTGATAATAATATAATAGAGAATCAGCAACACAATGCAGTAAATAAAGCACTGTTCCTCATGTCAGGTTTGAATCCTCATTCCAGTACCTTAGATGTGAGACTTTGGGAAAATTGGTTCACTTCTCAAAGCTTTGGTTCTTCACCTTTAAAGCAGGGATAATGATACTTTGATTACCTATCTCATAGTGTCGTGGTGGAAAATAAACCATACAGGGGAATGATGACATGAATTATTTTTATTATTTTATTATCATTTATGTTTATTATTATTATTACTTTTGCAAAATGTTTGCATGTTTTTTTTCAAATCATGAATTATTGTAATTATTGATGATGTTCAAAGGGCTTTCACATCCATCATCTCATTTGATCCTCACCAAAACCCTTCTAGAGAGTCTACCATCCCTCAGAGGAGGGATAATCTTCACTTTACAGGTAAGGAAACTGAGTCCCAGAGAGGTAGGGTGAATGGCCCCAAAACACCGATCAAGTTAATTAGAGAATTAAAGGCTCTCAGAGTTAGAAGGAACCTTTAATCCAGCACATTCATGAATAAATAATCCTTCCCTTTCATCCATTGAGCAGCAAGGACTAGAATTCCTAGTCATGTGCTACTTCTATTAAATGATGGCACTCATGTCCATATGAGGGTGGGGAAGCAGAACAGAGCAGCACAGGAAGAGTTCCATAGGACGAAAGGTAGCAAATTGGAATCTGTGTCAATAAGTATAAAGCTGAGCACAAAAGAGGAATAAAAACAGCCATTTTCCTGCCAATCTGAGCTTAAATTGCAGCAACGTAGGTTTAGGTTAGACAGGAAAGGGGCTTTCCCAGCTGCCTGCAATGCAAATCCCTGAAATAGGAGATCTAAGAGTTAATGTGGAATTTCCCATTTCTAGAGATGTTTAACAGAAAGACAAAGTCCTACTTCCTCACCTCCAAAAATACTATAGAGTGAAGGGAGAAGGACGTGCCGAGAGCAAAAGCAAGGCACTAGATGACCTTCTGCATAAGAATTCAAGGTCATTTTTCTCCTAGAAAGATCTAGACCCAGGGGCGGCCAGGTGGCTCAGCGAGTAAGAGCACCAGCTCCAGTGTTGGCATGACCTGGAGATCGAATCCCAGGCTCAGACACTCAGCACCACACCCAGAAATAACTGGCTGTGTAACCTTGAGCAAGTTACTTAACCCCGATTGCTTAAAAAAAAAAAAAAAGATCTAGACCCCTGAAATACTAGCCAGGAGTAGGAGATGCCCTCTATTCTCCTCCCTCCCTTAACTTCCAAGCTGGAACTCCTCTGTCCAGGAAAGCAACAAATCTCCATTCACTATAGCCAGGAACAAGGACACATGGAGTCATTCAATGTTAGAAGTGGAAGGCATATTAAGAGATTATGTTATTAAACTACCTCTTTTAATAATCAGAGAAACTGAGACCCAGAATGTGAAACTGACTTTCCCAAGGTCACACAGTGAGTCTAGGCAGAGCTAGATCAACTTGGATCCAGGTCTTCTAATTCCCAGTCTAGTGTTTACTATGCCATACTGCAGTATGGCACAATAGATAGAAAGCCAGTCTGGAAGACCTGAATTCATGTCCTGCTTCTGACTGTGTGACCCTGAGCAATTAACTTATCAATGCTTTAGGCATCTCTCTGAGATGATAAATTGTAGAGAAGGTGCCAACTTGCAGTGGCAGAAAGATTCCCCTCACTTGGGAGTTCCCTATATCAATGAAATAACAAACCCAGTCCCTCTTCTTACTTCCCACACTTCCACTGTCATAATAAATGACAATCAGGAAGGGTTGAGTTAAGGGACATATGCAAGAGGCCTTCAGGAGAGCTCCCCTCCTCTCCAGGCACTTTCTCCCCTTTCATGAGTTACCTAAACCAGGTTGGTAAATAATTCATATTTTTGTCTTTCTTTTCTATTTAGTTTTCCATGGCCTATCATTTGTGGCTCCAGCACCAGGGCAATTTTCTGACTCACTGAATGATTTGACTCTTTTAAAAACATCTCAGCTCACCAAAGGATTTTCTCCCCAGTGAAAATACATCAACTGGCTTCTCCTCATTCCTCAACTGTGATATTGTTGCCGGGGCTAAATGTTATTTAAATGTATTTACATACCAGGCCATGATTGGTCTGCAAAGAGGCAGTCAAAAAGCAGGCTTGGGCCACATAAATGAATTTCAAGCTGAAAGTGACCTCAGCTTTTAGCAGTGAGGTTAAAGACACTTCAGCACAAACAAGATGAGATTACAATATTTTCTTGATTCAAAAACAACTTGATGGAAACATCTTAGATTCAAACCCTATTGCTCTCACTAGAGATAAGAAAAAAAAAATTTTAAATGGCTCTCTTGATAAGAGCCAATGCATCTCTCTCTCTCTCTCTCTCTAATTGCATTCAGCTTGACCCTCCCTCCTGATTAAATGCCTATAATTTTTCTCCCAGCGTGTAATTTTTTAATTATAATATGTTTGAAGAACATCAAAATTGTTTGGCTGTTTGCAGGAGGTGGGGAGCGAGTTGTTGACAGAAGAGTCAAACCGTTTCTTCTCTGATCTGCTAGGGGGACCTCAGCGGGAGCTTGATAAATATTAATTGATGATTATGACAGAGGTGTCCCTTGGTGGATGGATGTGGGCGGTGGGGAGAGCTTGAAGAGAGGTGTGAGCAGAAAGGAGAGAGGCTGGGATTCTATGCCGAGAAAATTCTTGTTGTATCCTCCCATTTGGGTTGGCGAAAGATGGAGAGGAAAGACATCAGATTGTCTTTCCAATTTCCATTTGCCATAGTGAAATTTCTGCTCAAGTACCTCTAATAAGTTGGCTTGGTCCAGTGTTTTCTGGAGACTGGGGTTGGGAGCCACATGTGAAAAATATTTCACTGAATGTTCTTTATTTGGAGAAAACATTTTTCCTCCATAGTACACACACATCGAAAGTAAACCAAAATGTGTCATTTTCGGAACCAAGAAAAATAAAAATCTTAGAAAGTGTGGGAGACAGAAACAAACAACAACAGAAATATTGATATAAGACAAACAGCTTAATCAGGATTAGAAACCATGGTAGACTTAAATCTCCCAAATTCAGTTAAATATAAATAAGCCCTTCCTGACTGAAGAGCTCAGCAGCACAAGCAACAGATCTTTTTGGATGACCTTTAACAATAGCCTCTCTTCTTCCGGAAGGCAGGGGGATTAGACTTGATGAAGGACCATTCTTGTTCAAGGAGTCTGTAGGACTGCATCTCTGTAGACATGACCTAAAGGTTCCTTTGCCTTTCCTCTTCTTGTTACCATGAAGTCTAGGCCATGGACTATTCTCCCTCCCGCCTTAGGTCAACAGTCTGACCTACAGACCTGAAAAGGATACAGAATTGCCAATTCAATTTACCTAAAACTGGTGGAGCCTGAAAGCCTGTCTCTACATTGACATACAGCTAATCTAATACGAATTGATTTCGGTTTTTAAATCCAAGCAAGTCAAGAAATTGCATCAGGTTGGGTGGGAAAAAAGAGGAAGATATTGCTTTGCTTGCCTGCCATAGGATTTCTCTTTCCTGTCATAGGGTTTCTCTTTTGCTGCAAGCATGTTCAAGATATTGCTTGCTGTAGTCCCATTATTACAAATTTGTTACTCCTACCCCCTGCCAAATTCAATTCTGGAGCCCAGTGCATCCTTAAAGATTCAAAATTCTGGCTGAGAATTCACCACCAGGCTAGCTGGATTGGGTTCAAAGAAGTTTTTGAAACAGAATGAGATGGCTTTCCCAAAGCAGACTGGGAACATTATCATCATCATCATCATCATCATCATCATCATCATCATCATCATCATCATCACTACTTATTGAAAATCTATCTGTATAGGGCACCTGTTAGGTACTCAAAAAGTAAAGATATAATACACAATCAATCAACAAACATTTATTAAGTTTTTATCACATGCCAGGCATGGAAAACACAAATACAATAACCAACACACTGTCTACCTTTAATTCAATTAAATTCAAGGTGTATTTATGGAGTGCTTTCTATGTTCAAGGAATTGGGCTAGGTGCTGGGGATATACATGTGAAAAGACAACATGGTGCCTGCTCTCAAGAAACTTACTATGGAGAAGACAAACACACATAAAGAGAGAAGAGGTAGAAGGAGAGAGGAAGATAGGAGAGAGAGAGAGAGAGAGAGAGAGAGAGAGAGAGAGAGAGAGAGAGAAACAAGTTAGAATTAAATGTATCAGAGAGTTCCCAGAGGCAAGGGAAATGAAGAAAGGATAGATCACTTTTTTCCTTGCAGGATCATGGATGAAATAGCCCCTCAGCTGGGGCTTTGAAAAGGAACAGTTGTCAACAAGTGAAGAAACAAGAATCCATCATAGGCACTAGGGACCATACACATAAAAACATGGTGACAGGAGAGGGATGTAAAATATGTCACCTTAAGGATCATAGATTTAGATCTATAAGAGACTTTAGAGGTCATCAGTCTAACCCCTCTCATTCTCTAGATCAGGAAACTGAGAACAAAAGAGAGCACGTGACTAATATGGTCGCACTGCTAGTACAGCGGAGGTGGGCCTTGAACCAGGGTCTCTTGACACCAAGTCATGGTCTCTATCTATTCTACCTCACCTAAAGGCCTTATGATTGAGTTTGGGGTAGATAGCAATAGAGACAGAGATAAAAATAGACACAGAGAGAGATACAAAGATAGAGATGGAGACAGAGATGAGGATGATCAAAATATATGGTGGCAATATTCAAGACCCTATATGGGCAGTGTAGACCAGTGATGTCAAACTCAAATATAAAGAGGGACAATTTGAATGACCGGACAAGTCATATGAATGTAATGGAATACTATTGTGCTATAATAAATGATGAGCAGGGGGCAGCCAGGTGGCTCAGCTAGTAAGAGCTCCGGCTCTAGTGTCAGGATGACCTGGGGATCAAATCCAGACTCAGATACTTAGCACCACACCCAGAAATAACTGGCCATGTAACCTTGAGCAAGTAACTTAACCCCGATTGCTTTAAAAAAAAAAGAAATTATGAGCAGGCAGACTTCAGAAAAACCTAGAGAGACGTATATGAACTGATGCTGAGTGAAGTGAGCAGAACCAGGAGAACATTGTACACAGTAACAGCCACAGTGTGCAATGACTGACTTTGATAGACTTATCTCTTCTTAGCAATGCAAGGATCTAAGACAACTTCAAAAGACTCATGATGGAAAATGCTGTCCATATCCAGAGAAACTATGGAGTCTGAATGCAGATTGAAGCACATTATTTGCTCTTTTTTTTGTTTGTTTCTTCTTTCTTGTGGTTTCTCCCATTGGTTCTAATTCTTCTTTACAACATGACTAATGTGAAAATATGTTTAATATGAATGTAGATGTAGAGCCTATATTAAATTGCACTCCATCTTGGGATGGGAGGAAGAGAGAGATGGGAAGAAAATTTGGAACTCAAAAATCTTATGAAAGTAAATATTGAAAACCAAAAATAAATAAAATTTTTAAAAAGAAAGAAATGGGGGCCATTAAACACTACATAATGATCCCTGTGGATCACACATTGTCTTAGAAAAACACATATTAACATTTATGTTCTATTGTATTTGTATTTATTTTGTTAAATATTTCCTGATTATACTTTGATTTGGTTTAGGCATCACCACGGTGTGGGTGTATGTTTGGCATCTCTGATATAGACTACAAGTTTTAAAGAGTTCAGAAAAGAGAGAGAACACAGAGATAAGCAAGCAGCAGCTTCATAAAGGAGTGAGATCTTGAGCTGGCTATGGAAGGCACTTAGGTAAGCCAAGAGAAGAAGGATGGGCGTTTTAGGTAAAGGAAACAGTTCAAGAGATGGAACTAACAAGGCATGTGGAGGGGAAAGAGAGTTACCCAGCCTGAATGGAGTGAGTTTGTGTTGGCACAGAGGGAACCAAGGAATCCTAACTCTCAGTAAAGACTCTTTCCATAAAACTCCATTGTTGATGAAGTACTATTCTCTCTGACTTCACATTAGGGAATAGTGAGAAACAAGGCTATAAATGTAGGTTAGAGCCTAGAGTGTCCTTCCTAGCACATAGTAGAGATGTAGGAAATATTTGCTTGATTGAATTGAATTGTTATGAAAGAAGCTTTTACAAAAACCCCAGACACTTGATTGCTCTCTGACATTCTGATTCTCATTGAGGGTATGGTGGTGGTAGAGAAAAGGAAAAGAGAGAAATAAATTGTATCTGTAAGGCTTTTTCCTCCATGGGTGGTTGGAAAGCTTATGGAGACTCATAGTAGGCAACAAAGGGATAGAGGCAACAAGAACCAATGAATAAATGAAAAAATTGAGATTCTAAGAGGTGCCTGTGATAGATTCTTCTTATGATGGCAGAGCACACCCAGGTATCCCAATTCTCAGGATAGATTCTATCCAATAGACTCCCTTGTTAAAGAAATAATAAGTTCTCTGACATTATTTGATTGAGTATTGAGGTTTGCAAGAAATAAATGGTATATTTTCATAGGTAATAGAAGATAGAAAAGTCTACCCAGTGCATAGAGGGAATATGTGGCTGGCTATGAGATGGTGTATTACCACAGTACCCTAGCATACCCAAGATGGCTGCTAGCACAGGTTCTTTAATCTGCTTTTCTAAAGGAAAGTAACTTTAAAGGGGTCAGCACCCTGAACTTTAGAGAAAATACAAACAGAAATTACAAGCAGAAAATAATACAGATAGAAAATAATGCAAATCAATAGGGCTTCTAGCTGTCCAACAAAAGTTATATATATACAGTTATCAGAGAGAGAAGCACCAACATCTGGGTTTTCAAAGCAAGGGAGCTCCATAACAGCTACTCAGAATCTCCTCCGGCCAAATCACTCAAACATTCTTCCAATGAATGAGCCCTGAAACAAAACCTCACCTCAGAGTATATATACTCTCCTTCAGAGCCAGAGGGCATTGTGACTCACTACCTAGTTACAAAGTAACAAAAGCTGTGGGCCTTCCTGAAAAACAAGCTTCACTTAATCAAGTTCTCTTGCTGGCCTCCATGTGATGCCTATTAATGGGCCGGGAAGATCTTCAACTCTCATTAACATTACAGATGGGACATCACCACCAAGAGATTGTAAACTCTTTGAGGACAGGGACTGTCTTTGGTCTCTTTTTGTAACCCTAGTACTTAGCAGAATGCCTGCTAAGGAAGTCAGGAGGAGTCAGGAAGTCCTGATTCCTGTCTTAACATACACTAGCCCTGTCATTCTAGATAAATCTCTCTTAACCCCTAACAAACTACAATCAATTACATTGGAGCCCAGATAGATTGTAGATGAATTGTTAATCTGTATTTGTGGAAAGAGTTGTCACACTTGTATGGTTACAGATAGTTGCTAAACTGTACCAGTGTTGAGAGTTTCCGTATTGTAATTTCCCTATTGAAATTACAATTCTGGACTAAAAATAAATTATACATTGGAGATACGGGTGAGCACCCCATCCTCAAAAATCTGTTTTCCCCAACATCTATCCATGGTGCCTGAAATTTCGTCTTTTAGCTATGTGGCACAATGGATAAATCACTGGACCCAGAGTCAGGTAGACCTGAATTAAAATCCAGCTTCAGATACTTAGTAGCTATGTGAACCTGGGCAAGTCACTTTATCTCTGTTTGCTTCCATTTCTTCATCTATAAAATGGGAATAATAATAACACCTACCGAAAAGTATAATTTTCTCCATATTAGGGAAAACTGAACCTAAGGAAATGAGTTGCCCAAGATCACACAGTTAATAAATAATGAAGCTGAAACTCAAATTATATCTCCTAACTTCACAGTGATCTTTCCACTCTGAAAATCTGATGAGAGCCTGATTATCTGATAAAGGTCAGGAGTAGGAGGTGTGGATGTCTGGAGTAGACAGAGCAGGGTAATGTCCCAGAGCAGATTGCCTTGAAGGACCACAGGGGCATCATGGAGATTCTTTATGTCTGGCAGAAAGAGTAAGCACCACCTCATCAAGCAAAGGAAGTGGAGGGTGGGCACCAAATATGAGGAAGTGCTGAGAAGATCAGGGGTATGAATATGACCTCTGACTCTTAACAGCTGTGCAACTATGGGCAAAGCAATTAACCTCTCTGAGACTCAGTTTTCTCTTTTGTAAAATAGTGATAATAAAATCTGTATTACCTACATCACAGGATTGTTGTGAGGATCAAATGGGATTATGCAAAGTTCTTTACACGCTTTAATATGCTGTATAAATATCAGTTATAATTACTTCACAGCTTTGCTTAGGGCCCTAACTATAGAACCTCCCCACCCCCACCTCCATCATACACTTTTTTTTTTAGTCCAGAATTGTAATTTCATCAGTGTAGGGAAACATCAGTATGGAAACTCCTAATACTGGTACAGTTTAGCAACTATCTGTAACCATACAAGTATGGCAACTCTTTCCACAAATACAAATTAACAACTCATCTACTATCTATCTGTGGTCTTACATAATTGTCTGCAGTTTGTTAGGGGTTAAGTGATTTACCTTTATTGACATAGTTAGTGTGTGTCAAGGCAGGATTCAGGATTTCCTGATTCCTCTATCTACATCAGACTACGTTTCCATAATCATTTGGGGGTGGAGGGGAGGAGGAAAATGAATGATAGATCCACAACCAAAAGGGGCTTTAAAGGCCATCTAGTCCAATCCCCTCATTTTACACATGAGGAAACTGAGGCCCAAGGAGGTTAAGTTACTTGTTCCAGATGATACAAATAGAGGCAGAGTTTTCTAACTACAGAATCAGTGAGTTTTCCCCCATAACTTGATGCTTCTCAAAAAAGTAAAACAAATTTTGTTACCTTGTACTAAATGGAGAGAGTTTATATTATGGAAACCATATAAATGAAATAAATCAGATAATTAGTTAAGTGCATGTATTCATATAAGCTGTTCCTCACTACCTGAAATCCACACCTTCCTTATTTCTGCCTTTCAGCATCCTTATCTTCCTTCTCCAGGTACCACCTCCTAGAATAACAGGATCATGGATTTCAAGCTGGAAGGAACCTCAGAAGCCAGTTAGTCCAACCCTCTTATTTTATAAATGAGGAAATTAATGCCCAGAGAAGTTAAGTGATTTGCCGAGGGCCACACAGGTAGAAAGTGCTGACATTGGGATGTAATCCCAGCTCTCCTTCCTCCAAATGAAAACCTCTTTCCCATAACACGTGGGTTTACCACATGCTTATATGCACATGTTTGTACCACCCCTTCCCCGGTCCATGTGTCTGTGAATGGACACATGTGCTCTCACAAGTTCTGGGCTCTTTCTCTGTTAAGCAGAGCTCCAAAGTGAAAAAATGAAACCAGGCTGTGCTGGCCCATCTTGGCAATCCTGCTCACTTGGTGGAGCACAGTTGAATATCACATTCAATTAACCTCCATCCTCAAGTGGGCTCTCCATTTCCTCTTGGGAAATGCAATTTAGGTTGTCCCAGTTAGGCTGGTTTCCATTTACAAAATAACTCAACCTTTCAGTTGCACTCAAGAGGAGATGCCCCCTGAGCAGGGGTGAAGGGGAATTGTGATGACATCAAAGCAGCCTTGTAGGGCATACAGTCACACATGCAGGGAACCTCCAAATAGGACCAAGGCTAAGTTAAAAATGGACATCAGCTGCCTGGGGATTTCCTCCTGATAACCAGGTCTCTTGCCTTCTAGCTCCCCTGCTACCCCTCTATGGGTGGTCTTACTAAAAACCTAGGGTTTGGATAGTGTCAGAAATAAAATAAACACACAGCAGCATTCCAGGTCCTGCCTTTTCCCAATGTATATAAGAAGGAGAGGAAGGAATCAGCAGCTGGTTGTTCAGCTGAATCTCTTCCCTGCCATATGCCCTCCAATGTGTTAGCTTCTTGGGGCTTTTAAGAGCTCTCATGTTAAGAAGTTGAATGAGGCCACGATGACAGATTAGAGGCAACAACTTAGCCAGACTCTCCCAACATTTTCCTCCAAACAACTTTAAAATAATGCCTCAAATCGAATTCTGAAGGGGTAGAGTCAACAAAAGGTTGAGACATTTTTCCAGCCTAACAACTCATGATTTTAGCAGGAAAGATCTGTAACACTTGGGTTAGGGCTGGACCAGAGTATACAGCAGCTGCAGCTTCAAGAGCTCTTAGCACAGAGATGGTAAGGGGGTCAGACATTTAGTCAGAAAGAGATTACAGGGGATCCTCTACTGGCACTGGGAGCAACTGGTGCTGATTGGTAACTCAATTGCCTGTACACTGTTCTGGGTTACAGTTCCAAGGCAGAGAGGAGTGCTTATGACTGCAGAGGAGCAGGGGCCCTTCCTGATGCAGACCAAGCAAGCAGTGACCACATCTCTCCTTAGATCACACTATCTTGGAAGTGCCAAAAATGTGAAGACACCAGAACTAGTTCTAAAAATAGCACAAAAAAGACTAAAGTTTAGTACAGTGCCTCCCAAACCCCAGGTGAGCAGAGTCCAACTATAACATAAAGTACAAAGTCAAGAAATAAGCTAGAAAAATTAGCAAACAACAACAAAAATAAAATCTTGACCATAAAAACGCTACTATACTGGCAGGGAAGACCAGGACAAAAACTCAGAAGAAGACAACTATGTGAAAACCCCAATAACCAAAAATCAAAGAAAAATGCTATTTGGACAAAAACCTAACAAGAAATCCTAGAACAGTTGCGAAAAGAGAATTAACAACTTGTAAAATAGACGCAAAAATTACTAAAGAAAATGACACTTTAAAAAGCAGTTTTGGTCAAATGGGAAAAGTGATATAAAAACTTACTGAAGAAAATGATTCTTTAAAAATTATAACTGCACAACAGGAAGCTAATTACTACATAAGATATCAAGAAATAATAAAACAAAGTCAAAAGAATGAAAAAATAGGAGAAAATGTGAAAAATCTCATCAGAAAAACATTTAACCTGGAAAATAGATCAAGGAGACATAATTTAAGATCTATTGGACTACCTAAAGGCCATGATAAAAAAAATATCCTAGACATCATATTTCAAGAAATTACAATGGAATATTGACCTGATATCTTATATTCAGTGGGTAAAATAGAAATTGTAAAAAATCCATTGATCACCCCCTGAAAAAGATCCCCAAAAGGAAACTCTCAGGATATTTTAGTCAAATTCCAGAGCTCCACTTCAAGAAAATATTGTAAGAAGCCAGAAAGAAATAATTCAAATATCATAGAACCATTGTCAAGATCACACAAGATTGGGGGGCAGAGCCAAGATGGCAGTGTGGAAGCAGGAAAATTCCATGAGCTCCCCCATAACCACCTCAGATACCTATAAAATATGACTATAAACAAATTTCAGAGATGCAGAAACCAAAAAATGACAGAGAGAAACAAATCTTCTGCTGAAGGCAGCTTGAAAGGCCAGCAGGAAGGGTCCATCACAGCAAGCTGGGAGCAGAGCCTATCCCTGCCTGAGCCCATGGTTTTAACCCCCCGGGCAGCCCCAATCAAGAGCAGCTGGATTGGACTTTGGGAGAGTGGATCACCAGCAGCTGTGGCAGTTTCCAGAAATATCAACCCATAAATGACAAAGAGAAAGTAAAAGGTCAGTGTAGAACTCTATTGGAACTGGGGGGGATGGAGGCACGATCCAGCCTCTGCTCCCAGAATGAGAAGAGGCTGAAGCACGGCAGCCATGCAGCTGCCCCCACATGGCTACTTCAGAGCTCCTGGCTCACAGATCAGAGGGGGGACAAATGAGCACTCAGAGGGTAATTGCTTTTGCTTTAACCTGCCTGAATCTGGATCACAGTCTTGGGTGGTGGTCCTGAGGTGTGTGACCAGTGAGTCAGAGTCAGTGGAGGCTTCTGAGAGGGCACCCAACTAATAGCTCCAGCAGCTGTGAAAACCCCAGCGATCTGGGACAAAGCTCTCCCCTCTGGAAGCAGAGTTCTGTTCAAAGTCAAGTAATTGAGAGGCAACATGAGAAAGCAAAGGAAGCAAAGCAAGCACAGCAATTCAACTTTAGATTTTTTTGTTGGACAAAAAGGATCAAAGCATGGAACAGGAGGAAGACAACACAGTCAGAACTCCTACACCAAAAGCTTCCAAGAAAAACATGGATTGATTACAAACCATGAAGGAGCTCAAGAAGGATTTTGAAAAATCAAGTAAGAGAAGTGGGGGGAAAATTGGGAAGAGAAATGAGAATGATGCACAAAAATCATGAAAAGACTGTCAACAACCTGACTGAAGAAAATAACACCTAAAAAATAGATTAACTCAAATGGCAAGAGATCCAAAAAGTCCATGAGGAGAAGAATGCCTCAAAAAGCTGAATTTTCCAGATGGAAAAAGAATTTCAAAAGCTCATTGAAGAGAAAAATTCCTTCAGAATTAGATTAGAGCAAATGGAAGCTAATGGTTTTATGAGAAATCAAAATACAATTAAACAGATCCAAACAAATGAAAAAATAGAAGGCAATGTGAAATATCTCATTGGAAAAACCACTGACCTAGAAAATAGATCCAGGAGAGATAATTTAAAAATTATTGGACTACCTGAAAGCCATGATTAAAAAAAGAACCTATAAGTCATCCTTCAAGAAATTCTCAAGAAAAATTGTTCTGATGTTTTAGAACCAGAAGGCAAAATAGAAATTGAAAGAATTCACCAATTACCTCTTTTAAAAGGCCCCAAAAAGAAAACTTCTAGGAATATTATAGCCAAGTTCCAGAGTTCCCAGATCAAGGAGAAAATATTACAAGCAGCCAAGAAGAAACAATTCAAATATTGTGGAAACAGAATCAGGATAACACAGGATCTAGCAGCTTCTACATTAAGGGATTGAAGGACTTGGAATATGATATTCTGGAGGTCAAATGAGCTAGGATTAAAACCAACAATCACTTACCCAGAAAAACTAAATATCATGTTTCAGGGGAAAATATGGTCATTCAATGAAATAGAGGACTTTCAAGCATTCTTGATGAAAAAACCAGAGTTGAATAGAAAATTTCACATTCAAATACAAGAAGCAAGAGAAGCATGAGAAGGTAAACAGGGAAAAGAAATAATAAGGAACTTATTGAAGTTGATCTATTTACATGCCTACATGGAAAAATGATAATTATAACTTATGAAACTTTTCTCAGTATGAGGATAGTTGAAGGGAATATAAATGTGTGTGTGTGTGTATAAAAAAAAAATATATATATATATATATGTCTGTATAGGAAGGTATATGTGCATATGAATACATACATGAATGTGTGTATATATGTGCACAGGTATACATAGAGGGCACAGGATCAATTGAATAGGAAGGGATTATATTTAAAAAGTGAAATTGAGAGGCGAGAGAGGAATATAATGAGAGTAGATGGGGAGAGACAGAATGAGGTAAATTATCTCATATAGAAGAGGCAAGGGAAAACTGTTACAATGGAGGGGAAGAACAGAAAGGCAAAAGAGAATGAGTCGACCTTATTCTCAATGAATTTGGCTTAGGGAGGGAATGATATACACACTAAATAGGGTATCTCACCCTACAGGAGAGTAGGGGGGAGGGGGATGAGAGAGGGGATGATGGAGGGGAGGGCAGGTTGTGGGGGAGGGTAGTTAGAAACACACACTTTTGAAAAGGGACAGGATCAAAGTAGAGAATAGAACAAGTGGAGGGAGGTATAGGATGCAGGGAAATATAGTCAGTCTTTTACAATACATCCACTATGGAAATGTTTTGTGTAACTATACATGTACAACCTATATTGAATTACTTATCTTCCCAGTAAGGGTGGGTGACAAAGGAGGAAGGGAAAGAATCTGGTATTCAAAGTTTTCAAATCAAATGTTTAAAAAATATATTATTATTATTAATGCAATTAATAAATAAAATATACAGGCACTGGGGTATGGAGATCCATCTTGCCCTACCAGAAAGTTGGAGAGGGGATGGGTGATGACATAGGAGAGGGCAGATTGGGGGATGGAGTACGTAGTGAGATCACTGTTTTGGGGTGCCGGGTAGGGGAAAGACAGGGAGAAGATTTGTAACTCAAAATCTTGTGGAAATGAATGATGTAAACTAAAAATAAACATTAAAAAAAAATCACACAAGATTTAGCAGTTTCCATATGAAAGGAATAGAGGACATGGAAAATGAAATTCTGAAAGGCAAAGAAGATAGGATTATAGCCAAGAATAACCTATTTAGCAAAACTGAGTATAATCTTTCAGGGGGGAAAATGGATATTTAATTAAATAGATGACTTTCAAAAACTCCTGATGAAAATACCAGAGGAGTTGAATAGAAAATGGCATTAAAATATATGATCCAAGAAATACATAAAAAGGTAAACGCAAAAGAGAAATCATAAGGGATTCAATAAGGTTACACCAGTTACTTTACTATATATGAAGATGATATATAAATATTCATTAACATTCATTAATAATATAAATGTATAATATAATAATATATAAATAAAATAGATATTTATTTAAATAAATAATATTTATAGATGATATATATTTATATATTTCTTAAGAACTTTATCATTTATTAGGGTAGTTAGAAGCAGTCCTCATAGACAATAGGGCATGGGCATGAGGTGATTATATTGCAATGATTAAAGAAAAAGAAGGGGTGAGAAAAAGGAATACACTGGGAGAAGAGTAAAGAGGTAGAATGTGGGAAATTATCTCATATAAAATAGACATACAAGGAAGAGTTTTTATAGTAGAGGAGAAATGGTTGAACCTTACTCTCATCAGAATTGGTTCAAAGAGGGAATATACATGCACTTGCATATGCACACAAATACACACACTCAACTGTGTATAGAAATCAATCTCAGCCACCAAATAAATAGGGGGAAAGAATAAGAGAAGGTGGGGGGAGGAGGTGATAAAAGAGAAGGCAGATAAAAGAAGATGATGGTCAGAAGCAAAACAAACTTTTGAGGAGGGACAGAAGAGAGAAAGAAAGATAAACAGAAGGAAATAGGAGAGAGGAAAATACACAATTAATAATCATAACTATGAATGTGAATGGAGAGATCTCACCTATAAAATGGAAGTGGAGAGCAGAATGAATTAGAAACTAGAATCCAATGTGCTGTTTACAAGAGACACACTTGGAATTAGAATAAGTAGATGAAGCAAAATCTATTATGTTTCAGCTAAAGTGAAAAAAAAGGCAGGGATAATAATTATGATTTCAGACAAAGCAAAAGCATAATAGGCCTAATTAAAAGAGATAATCAGGGAACCTATATTTTGACAAAATGTCCCAAAGTAGTAATATCAAAAATTTGTACAATAAGTTTTTCTGATAAAGTCCTCTTTTCTCAAATATATGGGTAACTGAGTCAAAAATTTTAAATAAGAGTCATTCCCTAATTGATAAATGGTCAAAAGATATGAACAGATAATATTCAGAAGAAATCAAAACTATCTATAATTATATGAGAAATCCTCTAAATCACTATTGATTAGAGAACAAATTAAAACAACTCTGATGTATCACCTCACACCTATCAGAAATGATGGAAGGGATGAGAGAAAATATGTAAACTAATGAATCGTTGAGGGGATTGTGAATTGGTCCACCCATTCTGGAGAACAATTTAGAACTATGCCCAAAGGACTATAAAATTGTGCATACTGTTTTACCTTTTAATATTACTCCTAGGTCTGTACTCCAAAGAGATCAAAGAAGAAGGAAAAGGACCTATATGTACAAAAATATTTATAGCAACACTTTTTGTGGTGCCAAAGAACTAGAAATTGAAGGGAATGGCTGAAAAAGCTGTAGCACGTGATTGTGATGAAGTACTATTGTGCTATAAGAAATGATTAGGGAAAGTGTTTCAGAAAAAACATGGGAGAACCTATATGAACTGGTGCAAAGTGAAGTGAGCAGAATTAAGATCACTATGCACAGCAAAAGCATTATAGTAGGGGCGGCCAGGTAGCACAACGAGTAAGAGCACCGGCTCCAGTGTTGAGAAGACCTGGAGATCGAATCCTGGGCTCAGACACTTAGCACCCACCCAGAAACACCTGGCCATGTAACCTTGAGCAAGTTACTTAACCCCAATTGCTTAGGGGCGGCCAGGTGGCTCAGCGAGTAAGAGCACTGGCTCCAGTGTCGGGATGACCTGGATCAAATCCGGGCTCAGATACTCAGCACCACACCCAGAAAAAAAAAAAAAACTGGCCATGTAACCTTGAGCAAGTTACTTAACCCCGATTGCTTAAAAAAAAAAAAGCATTATTGTAATCACTCTTGCTTTAACCTTCTTGGATCTGGATTTCAGTCTAAGGTGGAGGTCCTGGGGTGTGTGTCCAGCTTGACAGAGCATGTGGAGACCTCAGAGAGGACACCCATCTAATCCCTCCAGCAGCTGAGAAAACCCCAGCGTTTGGGACAAAAGCTCCCCTGTCTGGTGGCAGAGTCCCACTGTAGCAAAAAGCCCAGGGGTCAAGTCACGGCAACATGACCAGGCAAAGGAAACAAAGCAGACAGAAGATTCCAACATTAGACTCCTATTTTGGGGACAAAAAGGAGCAAAGCATGGAACAGGAAGAAGACAGTGAAGTCAGAACTCCTGCACCAAAAGCTTCAAAGGAAAATACAAGCTGGTTACAGGCCATAGAGGACCTTAAGAAGCAGATAAGAGAAGTGGAGGAAAAGTTGGGAAGAGAAATGAGAACAATGCAATAAAATTATGAAATGAGAGTCAACAGCCTGACTGAGGAAAATACCACCTTAAAAAATAGACTAACTCAAATGGCAAAAGAGGCTCAAAAAGGCAGTGAGGAGAAGAATGCCTTAAAAAGCTGAATTTGCCAGATGGAAAAAGAATCTCAAAAGCTCACTTAAGAGAATCATTGCTTCAGAATTAGATTGGAGCAAATGGAAGCTAATGACTTTATGAGAAATCAAGATGCTGTTAAGCAGATCCAAACAAATGAAAGAATAGAAGGCAATGTGAAATATCTCATGGGAGGAACCACTGACCTGGAAAATAGATCCAGGAGAGATAATTTAAAAAATATTGGACTACCTGAAAGCCATGATCAAAGTAAGAACCTAGAAATCATCCTCTAGGAAGTTCTCAAAGAAAACTGCCCTGATGTTTTAGAACCAGAGGGCAAAATACAGGTTGATAGAATCCACTGATCACCTCCTGCAAAAGATTCCCAAAAGAAAACTCCTAGGAATATTATAGCCAGGTTCCAGAATTCCTAGATTAAGGAGAGAATATTACAAGCAGCCAGGAAGAAACAATTTGAATATTGTGGAAACACAATCAGGATAACCCAGGATCTGGCAGCTTCTACACTGAGGGATAGAAGGGCTTGGAATATGATATTCTGGAGGTCAAAGGAGCTGGGATTAAAACCAAGAGTCACAGACCCAGAAAAGCTGAGTATCATATTTCAGGGCAAAATATGGTGATTCAGTGGAATAGAGGACTTTCAAGCATTCTTGCTGAAAAAGCTAGAGTTGAATAGAAAATTTGACATTCAGATACAAGAAGGAAGAGAAGCATGAGAAAGTAAACAGGGAAAAGAAATCATAAGGAACTTAGCAAAGTTGAACTATTAACATTCCTTCATTGAAAAACAATAATTATAACTTATGAAACTTTTCTCAGTAGTTGAAGGGAATAGAAATATAGATATGTATGTGTATATATATATATATATATATATATGTCTATATATGAGGGTATATGGGCATATGAATACATATGTGAATGTGTTTACAGGTATACATAGATAGGGGGCACAGGACCAATTTAACAGGAAGGGATGATACTTAAAAGGTGAAATTAAGAGGTGAGAGAGGAATATAATGAGAGTAGATGGGGAGAGACAGAATGGGGTAAACTATCTCATATAGAAGAGACAAGGGAAAATGGTTACAATGGAGGGGAAGAATAGGAAAGCAAAAGGGATTGGGTCAACCTTATTCCCATTGAATTTGGCTTGAGAAGGAAATGAAATACACACTAAATAGGGTATCTCACCCTCCAGAAGAGTAGGGGGGGAAGGGGATGAAAGGGGTATGATGGAAGGGAGGGCAGGCTGGGGGGGAGGGAAGTTGGAAGCACCCACTTTTGAAAAGGGACAGGATCAAAGTAGAGAACAGAAGAAGTTGGAGGTGGGATAGGAGGGAGGGAAATATAGTCAGTCTTTTACAATACATCTACTATTTTATTGTTTTGCATTAACCACACATGTACAACATATACTGAACTGCTTATCTTCCCAGTAAGGGTGGGTGACAAGGGAGGAAGGGAATGAATCTGTAATTCAAAGTTTTAAAATCAAATACTCAAATATATATATATATACATATATATATATACACACACATATATATATACTATTATTAATACTATTTTACATGTAATTGGGATTTGGGATATAAGATTTACAGGCACTGGGGCATAGAAATCCACTGGAAAAGTCAAAAGGGGTATGGGAGAAAATATGGGAGAGAGCAGATTGGAGGAGGGGATATCCTGTGGGACTGCCATTTTGGGATGGTGGGTAGGGGAAAAAACAGGGAGAAAATTTGTAACTCAAAATCTGGTGGAAATGAATGATGTAAATCAGAAGTTAATAAAGCATTTGAAAAAAAAGTGATGGATACAATGTTAGTGATGCAAGATAAAGTTTAAAAATAATAATAATAACTTTCTATGGTTGGATTTTTTCTCCTTTGCATGTGCATTGTGTGTGTGTTTGTGAATAGCTTAATTTTCATAATGACCTCTAACCCTGGTGTATGGGAGTGGTGCCTCTTGCCCCAGGTCTTCAGTTCTCCCTTCTAGCCTGGAACCAAAACCGAGCCGCCAAACTTCTGTGAGTGCCACAGCGAGGGTCTTTCTATCCCGCTGCTTCTGCACTCACCAGGCATGTGCTGGTTCCTTCTCACCCCCGCCACTCTTCGCAGCCCTGCTGGGTCTGGCATTCCTTATCAGCAGAGGTTCCCTCAATTTTCCCAGAATCAAATGCTCAACTCCCCTCACTATCCTGGGGATAAAAGTTCCTGTAGCCAGGGCCAATGTAGCTTCTCAATCCAAGCCACCCCAGAATTTATAGGTTGTTGTGTAAGTGACTTGAGGCTTGTTGTTAAAATGGAGGTGTTTACTCTTCACAGGGACCAAATTTTGTCCTAGGGTTTATCTTCCAGATATTATCAAATTGCCTCAGGAAGACCCTGGTTGTGCTCCTGTTCTTATTTATCTCCACTCATACTTTGTTCACCCTAAGGTGCTATTTTAACTCTTTTGTGGGGGAAAATCTTGAGAGTTTGGAATTTTCTAACCTACTCATCATATTCCCAGAATCCTCTGAACTCTCAGTTTCCTTTTCTATAAAGTAGAAGTAATGATGCTTATACTTCCTGCTTCAAAGTGTTATCATGACAATCCAATAGTTAATTTATGTACAAAAGAATTTAAAGTCAGCAACTGTTATTATTTTCTGCTGTCATAGGTTCATAAGACCATAAAATGATAGAACCTAGAGACCTCAGAGACAATCTAGTATAACATCTTTGTTTTATAAAGAAAACTGAGGCCCAAAATGGATATGTGGCCTGGACCTTCATATACTACCTGGGTGTGCAAGGACAGGGCCCTGAAGGAATTTGATCTTACCTTGCTCACAAACACAGATAAGATCATTGTCACCTTGGAAAACACAGAGAGCCTAGTCCAGAGAAAATAAGACACAAGATAGTTAATTTTTCAAGAAAGGGAAGGAATCATGGCAATAACTAGCTTCAAGTGGCTGGGAGTGAAACAGAGATGGACAGGGCAAGTACAGGGAGACATCATATGAGGAAAATCCTAGCTTGGTCAGCTCAATAGGGACAGTGGGACAATCAGGGACAATGAGAGGTCACTGGGCCAGGAAAGACAGAGCCTAAGCCTTGGGGAACTTGGGGCAAGGGTCTAAGGAATGGTACAAAAGAAAGGAGTCAAAAGCAACATCCAGTGGCCCACAGGTTTCTCCTCTTTAGATATAGGCAGCTAGGTGGTTCAATCAATTGAGCACTGGTCTTAGAGTCAGAAAGGCTTAAAATCAAATCCAGCCTCAGATCTTTGCTAGCTATGGGAGCCTGGGCAAGTCACTTAACTGCTTTCTGTCTCAGTTTCCTTATCTGTAAAATGGATATCATAATAACACTGACCTCCCAGGGTTGTTGTAAGGATAAAATGAGGCAATATTTGTATTTTATATATATTTTATATAGCAAAAGAGCTATATAAATTCTTGTGATGATGATAATGATAGTGGTGGTGTTGGTGGTTGTGGTGGTGGTAGTGATGATGATGATGATGACGACCATATTGTTGGGACCTTGACCTTTTCCTTTCACTTCTACCTCTATCCATCCCCTGTAATGGTACTTAAACACACACTGCATAGATCCAACCAATCATCCAGTGGGAGATAAATCATCTTAATGCAATTGATAAAGTATTGCACATTTCAAACAAGCATATACATTACAAGTATAATACTTACAGATATAAGTTAGCTCCAAGAAACTTGATTCATGCATCAAGCTCCAAAATGGTCTCTAACATCCCTTCTTAGTTCCCCTTTGCTATCATTACCCCAAATCTTTCTCAGGGTCTCTTCTCTTAGTGCACTGAGGCAGCAAAGAAGCAAAGTATTTCTTTCTGGGTTTTTTTATCCTCTCTTGTTTCAAGTCAATAATCTTTCCACAAATGTCTATACTCGGTTGAATAATTCTATCCTCCCATAGATTTCCACACACAAAAATTTCCTGAACTAGTCAAAAATAGCCTTTTGTATTACATCAATAATTAATTGTTGAATTTAAATTTTAAAAAATTCAAACCAGTCTTTCTCTTTCCTGCCTACTAGTTAGCTTCCCTGAGCTACAAGTCCTCCACCCCTGGCCTTCTCTTATTCCACCCACCAGGAGCTCTTCAACAACTTGCATCAAAAATTAATCCTGCCCTCTCATTTAGTTCTTTCTAAAAGCTCCCTTCTTTTTATGTTCATATTCCAGTACACAAACCCCACCTCTGCTCCATCACATACTCCCCAACAGCCCAGATGAGTAGTTCAGAAGTCACACCTTTTCTGATCTTGTCATTTTCTCAGTACAAATATAAGCATTTTCCCACATTTATAATTTTCTTTACAGTAGAAAGAAAATAGCTATAAATTTAACAGCTGGGAGGGGGGAAGGAAGAGGTTGCCTCAGGGTTATTTCTCAGCTGATAGTGAGCTCAGAGTTCTACCATATGCCAATTCTCTACCAAGAAAGCCACTCTTGGCTTCCAAACTTGACTCTGGAGAAGAGAAATCAGTTCAACATGACAAAGTTTTTCTCCCAGCCCCTTAGAAGACAGATTGTATCTGTTCATTAAAAATGGGGAACATTCTTGAGTACAAGCACCCACTCATGTCCACGAAGTTCTGAGCTCTGAGAAGATCTATCAAGCTAAACATAGGGGGGATTTAGGGGAAGGTAAAGTCATTGCAATGATAAGATCATAGGATTTAGAGCTAGAAAGGAGAAAATAAATTACTTTCCCAAGGTCACATGGGTAGTACAAAGTAAGAGGGGTACCCCCACACAATTCTTATAATTCCAAATCAGGTACGCTTTCTATCACATTGGGGAATAGATGAACCCTAGTCCTTTACACACAGATTATTAACCTTCTCCTTCTGACCTCACCATTTCTGCCAGTGGTACCACTATTCAACCATTCTCTCGTGGTCATAATCTTTGTGGTATTTAAAAAAAATTCCTTCTCACATTCAATCACTTACCAAGTGTTAACTATTTTATCTCTGACAAATATCTTTATTTTCCCTCCTCTCAACTCCCACTGCCACCACCACAGCATGAGCCTTTGTTACTCTCAGATCTAACAATTCTTAGTGACTTCCTATTATATATTCCTGCCTTAACTCTTTTCCTTCTTCAATTCATCTTTATACCACTGCAAAATAACCTTTAAGATACACGTGTCTACTCAAGTATCTTTCTATGATCAATGGAGCAATTTCCAAATGCCTTTGATTGGCATTCAAGACCCTTCAAAACCTAGCACCAACCAATCAGTCTTATCTCATGTTACTCTCTCCACATATTCTATGATGCTCTAGTCAAACTGGATACTCTTTGTACCCTAGAATACAAAGTGTAGTTTCTTATTGTCATATCTTTGTCCAAGCTGTTTTCCATGCTTGGAATACACTATATCCCTCTCTTTACCTATTTAATTCCTACTCATTCCCTCAGAGTCATACTAAAATGCCACCTCCTTCATAATCCCACCAGTTAAGAATGACATTCCTCCTCAAACCTCACATAGAACTTTGTCTTAAAATTCTCAAATGTGTTCATCAGGCAATGTTGTATATTCTATTTATCTATGTTGGTCTTATCTTCCTATAAGACTACGAGCTTCTTGAGGCTAGGATAATATTTTAACTAAATTGTGTTAATGCCTACAATGCCTAAGCAAAAAACTGGAAATTGAGGAGATGATCATCAACTGGGGAATGGCTGAACAAGTTGTATGTGATTGTGATAAAAAAACTTTTTTGCTTTAAGAAATGATGAGCAGGATGCTCTCCAAAAACCTGGAAAGACTTACATGAACTGATGCAAAGTGAAATTAGCAGAACCTGGAGAACATTGTATACATTAACAGCAATGCTATACAATGATAAATTATTTAGCTATTCTCAGCAATATCTAAGACTATTCCAAAAGATTTATGATGAAAAAAATTCTGTCCATCTCCAGAGAAAGAACTGATGGAGTCTGAATGAAGATCAAAGCATATTTTTTCCTTGTCTTCTTTATCTTTCTTGGGTTTTGTGCTGTTTTCTTTAGTCTGTGTTTTCTTTTATAACATGACTAATGTGGAAATATGTTTTGCATGACTGCATATGTATAACCTATATCAAATCACTTGCCTTGTCGATGAGTGGTAGTGGAGAAGGGAGAAAATTTGGAACTCAAAATTAAAACAAAAAGTTAAAGATTATTTTTGCATGTAATTTGAGGGAGAATAAAATATTAAAGCATTTTAAAAATATCTTTAATACCTAGTACAGAGTAATATTCTGCACGCAGTAGGTGTTTAAGAAATGTTTGCTGCATTGTATTTGTATTATTGTAATGATCTCCTATTTGCTCTCTTGGCTTCCAGTCTCTCCCCCCTCAACACATTCTGAACACAAATGCCAAATAACTTTCCTAAAATACTGTATTCAATATCATATTCCCTCCCTTCCAACTCTCCCTAAAAATTTCAAAAATTTCAAAAATTTAAAAATTAAGAAAAAATTTCAATCATTCCCCCCTCATAAGTCTAACATTCAATCAATCAATTAACAAGCATTTATTATAGGCTTATTATATACCAGATCCCTTGAGCACAGCCTGTCTCTCAAACAAGATCATCAAGTCCTCAGAGAAAGGACTGTGTTCCCTTTAACCTAGGGTGTCACCTGCACATAGTAGGTAGTGCTGGTGATGAGGATGATGAAGAGCGAGTCAAGTCAAGAAGGAATTATTAGGCACTTACTGTGTGCCAGGCACTATGTTGAGCATTAGGAATACAAATACAAGCAGAAAGACCTACCTCAAGGAGTTTACATTTTAATGGAGGAAGACAATCCACAAAAGGAAGATGGACGACAGGGGAGAGAGATGAAGGTACCCAGTGCAAGGACATTGCAGAGTGTGGGAGAGTCAGGAGTCTGTCCTGGGGAGGAATGAAGACATGATTGACCAGGGTGCCCTACTTAAAATGGAGGCTGTAGGAGATTCTGCTTCAACTTAAGAAATCTGATGAATATAATAACCAATCCTGATTGCAGAGAGTTGATGATGAAGCATTTTACCCTCCCCCTGATAGATAGGTGATAGACTCAGGGCATAGACATGGCCATTATAGGAATTTGGTTTGCTTTTATTATGCATATTTTTAACAAAGGCTTTGTTTTTCTTTCGATTTAGAAGTGGGATGGAAGAGAAAAAAAGCTTTTCTAATTGAAAATTTTAAGTTCAATTTTTAAAAATTATCCTGCTTAGCCCTCAGAGAGTAGAACTAGGATCAAAGTTATAGGAAGACAGATTTTAGCTCAATGTGAGTAAAATATCCTCACTACAAGAGGTATCCTCAAGGGAAAAGGGTTGCCTCAGGGCTGGCAAATGCCCTAGCTACAGTGATTTCCAAATGGAGAATATACAACCCCTTGCTGAGGACACTATAGACAGACTTGCCAACTTGTATAGAAATTAAATAAGATTATCATGAAGTCTAAATTGATGACTCTATGACAATGGTTTTATTTTTGTTTCAACAAATCTTTACTAAGCCTCTACTAGGGGGTAAAGAACTGTGCTTAGTATGGGGAGGATGAACAAAGTTTAGATAAGGTATGATGCCTTCATGGAATGAATGAATTTTTAAAAATCACTTATTTAACACTTAGTATGTGCCTAAATGCTAGAGATACAAATACAAAAATAGAGAAAAACCTCCATATTCAGGGAGCATATGTTCTAAAGGGGAAGAGAATACTTACGGGAGAGCAGTAGCCAGGGAGAGGGATTCTGGTCTGAAGTTGATGAGTTGATCCATATGGCAATTGAATGATGTGCACATTTAAAAAAAATAATGGCAATATTGATTTGATTGTTATGTCCAGAACAAGAGGTGAAAGGGGGATGGATGGAGTATCTGGCAGATAACAAAAAGGCCCAAGTAAGCAATTAGATGGATGTGAATGTGAAACAAGGTCTAGAGTCTGGGACCAGATAGATATACCAAGCTAAGTGGACTAATTTATTCTCACTAAGTCATTGATCAAGACAACTAGACCTCAAGATAGGATTCCCAAAGATGGGTAAATTAACTTTCTTAGGACCAGGGAACATGAATTCTAAAGGTCTGGTGCAAAGGATTGGTACTCTGGAAGTAATGGCACAGTTGGGGAGAAGTGAGACAATGACAACAGGCATTTGATAAGAAGCATGGGTGAATGGCAGGATGGGATGGGAAAGTGAAGCATGGATGGAGTTTGGATAGAGTGAATGATGGTGATGATGGTAGACCATGCAGTGGGAGTACAGATCTAAATGCAACAAATGGTCACATTTATTAAGTGAATGGATGAGATCAAATGGAAAGAAAGATTCCCTTTTCCATTACAGAGAAAAAAGCATGGTACAAGGGGAAAAGTAATAAACTTGGAGCCAGTGGTCCTAGGTTCAAATCCTGGATAGGTCACGTCCTACCTCTATAACTTTGACCACATCATTTAATTTCCCTAGTCCTTAGTTCCTCATGTGTAAAGTGAAGAAATTGTACTAGATGACTTTGAAGTCCATTCTAGCTCTAAACCTATGACCCTATGACCTTCCCAAAAGGTATCGGGTATGTTGCAGTATACCTCAATATAATAAGTCAATCACCAAACATTTATTAGAAGGAGCTATCAGGGATCCACAATCACATTTGTGGGAGCTTAAAAAGAAAGTGACTTAGCAAGAAGAGAGTAAGCTAGAAAAATCCAAGGAAACCAGTACATGTAATTTAATAGAGATAATATAGAAAAGACTCATGGAAGCCATTGGCTACTTTTTTTTCAATCTAACCTTCTTAACCATAGCAAAATCCAACTATTCCTTTCTCAGATCCTCCCTTCCCATCAGAAAACTCCATTTCAATTCCATCTCCAATTTCCAAGAATAATGTTACCTCCTCTTTGATGCAACTGAGGAAGCTACCAGCTTGCCTCTGACCTGTCAATTACAAACCTTCTCCCCAGTGCTGCCTAAATTGACAGCAGGCACTCTAAGCTGGCAACCCCAGCTGAGCCATTGACAGAATGGAGCTGGCTTTTGGCATCTCCTGGGGCCCATTCATTTATTTAGCTGCTTTGAAAGAAAGTTTCATCTCGGCTCCTCTGAGTCTACTGTCATCTGGCCCTGCATTTTTTAAGCACTCCAAACACATGACCACAATCCCACCTTGCACATCAAAAGACAGGTCCTCAATCGAGTCCCTTAGGCAGCATGATACCCTAGCAAGAGCATTGACTCTGGAGTTGGGGATATGGGGTTGAATAAATGCCACTTCTCCCTGCCATTTATAACCTTTGACATCCTGGGCAAAATTTAACTTTCCTGGGCATCAGCTTCCAATCCATGAAATGATGGTGCTGGACCAGAAGGTCTTCAAGGTTACTTTCAGCTCTAAATCCTAAAATGATGCTAAGATTCTATGAATGCAGGGCCTAGGATAGCATAGGCATACTATAGGCCACTACTATCAAGCAAGAAACCCTGACCACTCTAGGGTGGTCTAACTAGGGTGTGATAACTAAGTCTTTTCCCAGAATGCCAGAATTTAGAGGAAAAATAACAGCACTTTCAGCATAATAGGAACAATGAAGCTTATCGACTAATTAGCAAGAATAATTAGTTAAAACAGGAAGCTATCACCCCAATGCCACGTTCCTGTTAAGCTCCCCCAAGATCCACCTAACCCTCTCACCTCACCCTAATATTGGTCTCCTTGGCAGACAGTGTCCCTATCACCTGAGTTGATAATATATTTTGTGCAGCTGGCCCTGGGTAGAAAAATCACTAATTATGGCTCTTCTCCTGACCTACCTCTCCCCCTTCCTCATAACCATTTTTTTTGGCTTCTTGGTCTAGCCCTTTTGCTGTTCATTCCAGGCCTAATGGAATAGAGCAAGAGTTAACAAGTGTTCAAGCCCTTGGATCTATTTAGAGGGAAGGCCAATTTGCTTTGATTAAATGCAAGGTAGCATTCAATTAGGGGAAGATAAACACAACATATCAACCCTCAATGATAATTTTAAAATCCAAAGTTAGTGCACACATAGGCTCCCATAATAAAAATGTACTAATTTAATGATTATGGAGTTTTTAAGATCTTGCCATTCTCATAGAGTGTGTATGAAGGACACCCCTAATGTTAATTAGAGTTCGCTTCATTAACAACTTAACCAAAAGGCCACACTTTTTGAAATTATTTGGGATCCTATGAGGAATGAAAGTTGATGGAAGGAAATTACCATGAGTATCTTTTACATCAGTTAATGAAGGGTGTGATGTATAAATCATTAACAAGGGCCATATGGTGACAGTCAGCAAGAGAAAGAAGAACGTGCTGCTTGTGTAAGGAGACTGGACAGATGGCTGCAGATAATGTGTGCATGCACATGCCTCTTCATACATGTGCCCCGTGTGGTAGGACAGACATGCTTTGCCATGAAAAATACAAAATGGCTTTATTTTCCCTATAGCTGTGGCTTACACCTCTGGGTTCATCCTATTAGGGCAGAATTCATCCCCAACAGAGTGCTAGAGCTTTGACAGGATGCAAATGCTTAATGATTCATTAGTCTGTGCTCATATTGGAAGGATATCTTTCTGCCTATGATAGACTCACCCACAACAGTCCTAGTTGGAGCAGATCTGTCTTCTGATAACGTATGTCTTGATACAACTGACCTTTTAGGAGACTGGGACCTTTGGCAAAGGCTTTGGCTCACCAAGTGTGTAGCAGATCATTTTCTACCCTGGGAATGTCAAGGTGGTCTGTTACTGGATGTTGTAGTAACATTGCTCAGGAATGGCCCACTCTCTACATGGCTTTATACAGGATCACAGATCTCAAGTTGAAAGGGATCTTAAGTAAGACATGGTACTGCCTCATTCATTCCAACCCCTTATTTACATGTAAGGAAACAATTGTGACTTGCTCAGGGTCACACTGGTAAGTAAGTGGCCACACTTGGAATTGAACTTGGTTCCTCTCACTCTAAATCCAGAATTCTCCACTATCTCATGTATGATACGAGCAATGTCGTAACTCCTTCCCTTCCCCATCTCAGTTAAGCCAGTTTTTACTTAAAAAGTACTGAGACATTCCTCAAGATGTGGTTGGCTCCGAAACTATGGACTCAGACTGTTGACATCACTTCCCTTATCATCTAAGTACAAAGTAGCCATGAGGCCCTGGAGACAGGTCCTTATTGCAGGTTCTGTGTTGCTTTGGGGGTCTAGGAAGGTGGGGAGCTAGGGCTGGGGAGCATTCATCACCCCATCCCCCAGAATCTTATAACATACTATGTGCTAGACACTGTGCTAAGTGCTACCCCTCCCCCCATAGCTCTCAGGTGCTTTATCTGAATCAACTCAAAGGGCCTTGTTGAATAACATCCTGCTATGGCCAAGTAAATCTCCTTTGGTTAATTACCGAATGATCTAAGAGTCAAAATGAATGTCTCATTTTGTTCCAGTATCAAATGCAAACTACCAGGAGACTGGACTAAGTTAGAACTAGCCCAGTGTACCATGCTGCCTTAGGAATGTGGTTAACATGGCAATGAATAAAAAAGAATCCAGGCTGGCATAGCACAGTGAAAAGAGGACTCATTCTGGTATCAGAGGCCCTGGGTTCAAATCCCACCTGTGATGTAATATGTGTAACTTTGGGCAAATTCACTTACCTTCATCTTCCTTGTCTGTAGAATAAGAGGTTTGAACTAGGTAACCTCTGAGATCTCTATCTAGGATCTTTGGGTCCTGGTTGACTAAAGAGAAAGGGAAAAACCGGTGATAAATCTTCTGTACTTATTTGCTCATCCCTCCACCGAATTATGGGGCTGACCTTGAATTCTCTGAGGCCAAGCCAGTGACTTGTAAACACTGGTAAGTCCTAGTGACCTAGAAAGCCTTTGAGTGCCAGTATGACAATAGATTGTTTGTCTGTCATCCAGAGCCCAGCTTAGCTAAATTTAGACAGGCTCATCACCAGAATTGGCTACAAGGTGTTGATTTTTTCCCTAGCAATAGCAAATTAGGACTGCATGCTAAGGGATGGAGTAGGCTACAATCTCTGCTGACAAAGGAAGCACCCACATCAAGTGAGGAGGTAAATCCTTGAAATATCAAAGCACTCCTCTGCAAGCTGTTAAAACGACTGCAGAGAAAGAGCAGGCGAGACCATCTCAAGCACCATCCTGGGAGTGCCAATGAGTGAACAATGGACTCTTCCTGATTGGCATCTGTTTGGGGGCATCTTCTATAGCTACCTTGGGCTGCTCTATTGGGAACAGATTAAAACCTGAGCAGTCATGTGGAATATGATCTGACCCATTTGCTCCAAGCAAGAGCATTTTCAGGGAGCTGCAACAGGCTTGGGATTCCAATGAGACAGCTCTATCCAACAGCCTGTTGCAAGTGTGGCTCATCCTTCATTGTCTGGCTTATCCCGCATAGCAGCAGCAGCAGCTAGAAATGTTATAAGGTTCTGGGGGATGGGGGTGCTGAATGTTCCCAACCCTTCCTCCCCACCTTCCCAGATCCCCAGAGCAACACAGAACCTCTAGTAAGAAAAGCAATGAAAAGGAGTTTCCAGAATTGCACTGGTAGATGGAATGTGGTTCTTTATTCAGATTAAGTTACCTCATCATCTCATGGCAGAGATGTCAGGAATGAGATAACAGTATGGGACAGAGACTGGCCCACTCCTGACTCTAATTAGGAGTAGTCTTCTGGCAGATAATACAGTGAAGATTGCCAGGCAAAGAATATAGGGAGAAAGCAACTGTTCTTAAGAGATTCCATTAGCTCAAAGTACAGGCCACTTTTATAGCTCAATAGTATGGGATGAAGCTTGTTTGCTCACTATTGTGCTGTGCCCAGGTGAACTGGTCATGGGAGGCATAACAATAAATAACAATAATAGCTTGCATTCTGAATGTTTTATAGCTTATAAAGCACTTGCCAGACATTATCACATTTGATCCTCCCAATAACTCAGTAGTCATTGGTATAAGTGATTAATAATACAACTATCCTTAGTCCTGTTTTACAGATAGGAAAACTGAGGTTCCCATAGGTGAAGTGATTTGCAAAGGACATAAAACTAGGCAAAGCCAAAACTCAAATTGGGAGGTTTTGTTTTGTTTTGTTTTTTTACTCCAAATCCAAAGATCACAGCTATAGAGAGCCTAGGTTCTAGGACTCCTGTAGGCACATGAACATGAAGATAGATTTTCTTTCTGAGACATGGTGATGAGAAATCTTAGGGCAAAAGTCATTTAAGAGTATTCAAACCTATTGTGCATGGTAACAACATTTCAGAAAAACTTGGAAAGACTTACATGAACTGATGTTGAGTGAGGTAAGCAGAGCAAGAACACTGTACATAGTAACAGCCACAACATGCAATTATCAACTTTGATTGCCTTAGATCTTCTCAGCAATGCAATGATCTAAGACGATTCCAAGGGACTCATGATGGAAAATGCTAGCCACATCCAGATAAAAGAACTATGGAGCCTCAACGCACTTTAAAACATACTATTTTCTCTTTTTGTCTGTCTCGTGGTTTTTCTCTTTTGTTCTGATTCTTCTTTCACAACATGACTAATTTGGAAATATGTTTAATATAAGTATACATGTATGGCCTATATCAGATTGCTTGCCATCTTGGGGTGAGGGCTGGAGGGAGGGAGAAAAAAATTTGAAATTCAAAATCTTATAAAAGTTAATGTTGAAAACTATCTTTACATGCAATTGGAAAAAATAAAATACTATTAAGTGGGAAAAATGAATACTAAGAACTATCATATTGCTTGTTTTCTCAATAGAGGAGAGCCTAGAGATAGGTAATTTGGAACCAAAAATTTTTTAAAGTACTGAATTTAAAATTTTTTAAAATACCATTTCAAAGCACCCACCATGTGAGAAGTACTGTGCTAAGTTTATTTTTTAAAGCCTCTGATTTCAAGGAAAAGTTTTTCTGAAATGTTGTTACTGTGCACAATAGTTCTGAATATTCTTAAGTGGCTTTTGCCCTAGGACTTTTCATCACCATGTCTCAGAAAGGCATTCTGTCTTTACATTCATGTGCCTACAGGAGTCCTAGAACTTAGCAAAGGGAAGAATGAAGAGAAATACAAGATATAATAACCATCTAAATCCTTCTTTTTTTCTAGTCAAATATTTCCCCCAACTAAGGACATCCTTCGAAGCCAGTCCCTTGGTCAGAGGGACTGTAGAAGGCCAGGATGGGCTTGGGGGCAGAGCAGATTGTATAGATAGGTGTGGTTTGCTCCATCAATAGACTGTCACCTGAGAGAAACCAGACCCAACCCAGTCTTCCCCCTTCCCACCCAGCACCAGTCCTTCCTGCAAAAAAAGATTCAATCCCCCTAACTAGGAAAATCAATGGGCTTTTCCCCCCACCAACATCTAAACAGTTATTTGACTGTGCTCTACGTGGAGAGGAGCTGCTGAACAAAAGGTCAGAGCTGATTTGAAGTTATTCTTTGTATCAGCAATTGCCTTTAAAGACTGATTCTCCCAAGTCTGCAAGTACCCAGATATATACATTATATATATATATATATATAATTGTATAAATGTACAAATGACTTTATAGCTTTGATTAAGCGAGTTCTGAGGAAATAGCCATATGAACTGTTAAGGAAGACTAAAGATATGGTGATAAGGGAGCTTCTTTGAAACTCTGCTTTTAAAAAAAAAGATGTCACGAGACATAAATGTGACCAAAGGCCCTGATAAAAGCCATGTCATCCTTTTGCCATCAAGGCTGCTGAGGTATGAAAGAGTCCACCAGGCAAGAGCTCTATGCCGCCTTTAAAGTGGGGCTGATTAACATGCATTCAAGTCTTCCTGAGAATGGGCCCGGCCAAAGGTTATCCATGAGACGTTATTTTAATGAGCCCTGGAAAGCCAGCACTGAAAGGAATTTGGGGCAGGCTGGGGCATTTCATGTTTCTGGAAGGGAAATATTAAGAGAAATTCATTAATCCAAAAGTTGATTTTCCCGCACAGGATCCATCCCCCATGGTCGGGGAAACTGCTGCTCCCTGGGACTCATGTTTGAGATTCAAACATCCTACCCCACCCTCCCCAGAAATAGAGAAGCAGCAGGATGTTGTCATGGAGAAATATAATCTTAGCTAGCTAGACCACTAATTAATTGGGTGACCTCTTTGGGCCTCAGTTTCTTCACCTCACCACCACTTTCCAGTTATGGAACTGTAATTAAATTAATATTAACACTGCTACCAGAAAGGATGTGTCCAATGACTCCCATAAGACTCCATTCCAGTGTCTTCTCAGACCAAAACAACCCTCCCTGGCCACTACTTCTTTTATATGTGCTGTTTCCCAAATAGGAGTAGCTGAGTGGCACAGTGGCTAGAGCACTGGGCTTGGAATCAGACTCATCATCCTGAGTTCAAATCTGGCTCAGATACTTACTAGCTGTGTGACCCTGGGCAAGTTACTTAATCCTGTTTGCCTCAATTTCTTCTTCTGTAAAATAAGCTGGAGAAGGAAATGGCAAACCACTCGAGTATCTTTGCCAAGAAAACCCCAAATGGGGTCACAAAGAGTCTGTGCTGACAAATCAAAGCTTTCCAGTCTAGAGAAGAATTTTCAGAAAGGCTAATCTGCATGATAGCAAAAGTATTGCAATGTGACTGCCAGAAGATACAGTAGGTCCACTTGGCCTCTTGAATGGCAGAACCAATATTCTTGTTAACCTGACCTGCTCTCTCAGGAATGTAAACAGTTTATGGAAAGCTGAACCTATCAGCCCTTTTGGCAACAAACCAGAACACATTAAGCTTCATGGGAGGTCTAAAGGTAATGAAAAACGAAGATAAGAAGGAAGCACCGTATATTGTCAGAAAAACTGGACTTGGAGTGAGAAAACCTGGGTGCACATCCTCACTCCCAAACCTGGTAGTTGTGTAATTTGGGGCTCTTTGCTCTTTCTGGACCCTTCTTTCACATTCAGACTTCTAGTTTCTTTCACACTTTCTAGTTCCATGACATTCAAACCAACAAATTCTGTTTGATGATAAGATCTTCATAGTATTGGATTTACAAAGAGAAGAGACCTTCTGACTCCTGTAGAATACAAGTTCCTCAGGGGCAGGAACTGTTTCATTATTGCCTTCACATCCTGAAGACCTAACACAGTATCTGCCATTTGGTGTTGATGATGAGCCATTTTGGTCACATCCAATTCTTCATAACCCCATTCAGGGGTTTTCTTGGCAGAGACACTAGAGTAGTTTGCCATTTCCTTCTTCAGCTCATTTTACAGATGATAAACTGAGGACAATAGGATTAAATGACTTGCCCAGGGACACACAGCTAATAAATATCTGAGACTGGATTTGAACTCAGGAAGATGCATCTTCCTGGTTCCAAGCCTGGTGCTCCGTCCACTACACTGCCTCGCTGCCCCGTACCTGCCATAATGTAGGCATTTAAGAAATGCTTGTTTATGGTGTGATTGGAGACCACTAGTCTAACTCTTTTGTTTTATGGATGAAGAAAGTGAGACCCAAAGAAGGGAAAGGAACAAACATTTATTAAACACCTACTATGTGTCAGGCATTGTGCTAAACACTTTACAAATATCATCTCATTTGATCCTCACAACAAAAATCCTATGAGGTAGGTACCATTATCCCCATTTTACAGTTGAGGTGACTGAGGCAAATAGAGGTTAAATTATTTGCCCAGGGTCACACAGTAAATGTGTGAGGTTAGGTTTGAACTCAGGTTGTCCTGACTCCAGGTCTATCATGTTATCTATTGTGTAAACAGCAGGGCACAATAGAGGCAGAGAACCTCAGTTCAAATTTTGCTTTGACCTGTGGGACTTGAGGCAACTTGCATCTGGCCCTCAGTAGAAAACGAGCAATGGACCAAATGACCTCTAAGGTCCCCTCCATATACAGGATAGGTTATAAGTCGCTGAGTTAGGATGAAACCCAAAGTCTCTGAATCTAAACAACAATTTTCAAGACCAGACTATCAGAGGTATCAAGTGAGTAAATATGTAAAGCATTCTGTAAATCTGAAAGCATTCTATAAATGCTAACTATTATCCTTATTATCCTTTATAAAACTATATAGACTATCAGAATGCACAAGACAAGGCAATTCTACTTGTTAGGAAAGAAAAACACCCACAAGGGGACTAAATCTTTGCATTTATGTTTTCTTCAAGAATGAAATCTCATCAAGTCAGGAACACACCTGGCTCTTCATCTTAGTGCGTCCCTAAGGCTGGTTGTAGCAAAAAGAGCCAGAATACACAAAATCATAGCTCACTTCAGAATGGCATAGACATTACTCCAATGGCTTGCCTCTCATATGGGTAACCCCAAGCCAAGGGATGTATCCTCATATGTCTAGATTCTCGCAGCTGCCACATTGGAATCAAGTAATCCACTTTCTTAGCCTTGATTTGTCTATGTGCCATTGTTAGTAAAAAATAATCTATGTAGGTAACTATGTTGACACTGTTGATTCAGTGTGACTCTACATATATATATGTGTGTGTGTGTGTCTACACACATACATGTATAAACACAAATGGACATGAGTGTCTATACATATGTGTATATAAGCATACATGCACATTATCTCTCTTCCAGGGGTTTCAGTTGCGGTGTGCTTATGAAAACTGCAAATAGGATTGCTGGGCTGTATATTCAGTACTCGATTAATAAAAAGATAAAGTTGGATTTATACCCACATAAAGGGCAGAGTCATAGCTCACATTACAAAGAGTCACCATAGACGACAGTGGCATCTGCTTGTCTCAGGTAGAGTAAATCACCTGCACATTTCACCTCTTGCAGAAGCTTAGAAGAGGAAAGAGAGAGTCAGCCACTAGAAGGAGGCTTCCTTTGCATCTTGAATCAAGAAATGGTAATGCTCCTGGAGACTCGACAGGGATAGAAATATGTGACGATATCGAGCATCTTCAAGGAGAAGAAATATAGGAATGTGTTAGTAAATACGATGAGCTGTATTTCAGCGGTTCAAAAAAACACACAACCAGTAATTCCCATAAATATTTAATAATAAGTGGGATATATAAAGACAAAGGGGGATACAAACACATTTGTTATATAGTATTAAAAATGCATCATAAACATTTGTTGACTAAAATGATATTTCAATTTACATAATTCCCCTCAGACACAGTTTCATTTGTGATGATAAACAGTGGCATCACCTAGAAGAGGGAGATGAAAGATTGAAAGATACATCTTCCTGGATCCTGAGCCCTCTGTTGTGTATTTTAGAAAAGCCAAATGCTCGGCTTACTTTCTACCTTGACAAAAGTGGTTGGTCACAAGGACAATCTAGTCATCTAGCTCACCAATGTAGAAATTCTCCCCCTTTTAAATGTTGGGGGTGGGGGAGGGAGTCTTCATAAGACTGCTAAGATGCTGCCATGCAGAAAGAGAAAAAAGAAGGGAAAGGGAAAGCCCTTTCATCCTAGGCATGGGCTGGGTTTGCATAGGTAAAATCATCATGGTCACAAGTCATAATGGTCACATCCGACTTTCTGCAGCATTCATCAGGGAAAAAATGAACTGCCACAAACAAAGGAACATTAGGCCAGAACAGCACAGAAGCCTAATAAACCTCTTCATAAAAAGTTAAAATTGCTGCCTCATTTATCTGCAGCAAGAGGCAGCCAGCACCAGGAGTATGCCTCTTCCTTCCTCTCCAAATCCAGGGGCAATTTACTGGCTTCTAAATAAAAAAAATAAATAAAGTAAAAGGAAGGAGGCTCTGTATAGTCAATGATTTATTCATGGAGCTGAGAAAACTCTTCCCCTCTAAAATGATATTTTCCTGGGTTCTAACCCTTCAATCTTCCTCCAGTCTGGGAATATGTTTCTCTCCTCTATGTATTTTTCATTGGTTCCCATTATTACATGACACACCATTCACCTCAATCTACAGTGTTGACATCTCAGTGGGGTTGCTTCTGTTTGGAGAGGTGGGCTGCTCTCTGACTTGGAAATGAATGCTTCATCTTGCCTGAAGAACTGAGCAGTTCTGTCCTCTGGGAAGTGGCCTAAGGACCTGTCTCCTCCCTTCCTCACAACTCCAAGAATCCTTGGCCAGGGAAATGGGAAACAGCAAGATCTGTGATTGATGATGTCCACAGTTTGTACTTGTGACATTTTAGGTCACCCACCTCAGAGAGGAGACAGAACAAGCAAATGACCTCAGAATCCATTTCTGGAAGGACTCAGAGATGCCATTCCCTGTTCTTGGGGGTTGCAGACTGCCAGATCATCTAGTATGGCTGCCAGTGGGGGGATGAATTAGACCTACTGAAGAAGTCCTAAGAAATCTCAGTAGCAAAAAAAGGGATCATAAAGAAGGCCAATGACTTCAGTGAGAGAACATCCTACATGGGAGATGTTCTAGTCTAATAATCCCTCAATGTGCAAGCCCAGGAGCAAAACACTGATTTGATAAGGGTTGATATATCCCATATATGTTTACACTCTGAAGATTTAGGGGGCATACTTCCTATTTAGGGTACAGAGTTAGACGTACCTCTACCTCTTCGTCCTCCACCTGACTATGCCAAACAGCACAACCTCAGTCACTCACTTGGTCTGAAACCATCACCCCCAAATGCTTATCTCCATGCCCCACTTCTCCTAGTGGCTATCTTACTCCTTAACTCAGACAGAGACAAGAGCCTGATTCTCTGACGAATCTATTTGTCCTCCTAGAACAATTGTATTTACAATCAGATTGTTTCCTGTGCCTCTGTCACCACTGCCCTCAAATGTGTTTGCCCTTTGAGAAAAAGTTCCTTATTATGACTTTAAGCAGCCTTACAAGCAAATCTGGTGAATCTTAGGCAGAGCTAAAACTTCGGGTGATGGTATTTATTTTTAGGGACATTTACTTCAATAGACTCTGAGCTAAGGGTCATCTACCCTGACTCATCTCCCATCTTTACTCTCCATCCATTAGAAGAGAGGTAGTCATGGGTACCAAAGAATGTCAATAACAGCACCCCAAAATTTATTCTTGTTGTTGTTACAGGTTGGCTTTATTATATAATAAAAAGAAAATAGGATCTACATTTATAGTTTCATTTGTCTATCGGACAATACATATGGAAATATGTTTTCTTTGGTGTTTGGTAAATTCAAAATAAAAACAAAATGAGAGAAAATTTTAAAACAAAGAAAAAAAATCAAATGGCCACCCATCCATTCATTCTATTGTATCAATGCCTATGCCTCATCATAGGTCCTTAAGGCACAAAGGACCCACCCAAGGTGCTTGGGCTAGAGCCCTTCCTTTAAGTCATTTGTGTTTCAAAGGTGCCAATGGAACACTAATGTTCTCAGCTTATAATCCTCTATTTTTGCCACATGACCAATCTGTCTCCTCTGCTGATCATTTACCTCCAAAATTATATATCCATTATGATACTACCTGAGTAAAGGTCATAACTGCAAAGAAGAAGGAACTTGGTTGATATTTTTAATTTTATTTTTCCCCAAAACATGTAAAAACAATTTTTAACATTCTTTTTTTTTTTAACTTTGAGTTCCAAATTCTCTCCCTCCTTCTCTGCCTCCCCTCTTATTGAGAGGCAAGTAATTTTATATAGGTTATACATGTGCAGTCATGCAAAACATGTTTCCATATTAGTCATGTTGTGAAAGTACAGATTAGAAAAGAAAAGAAAGTTAAAAAAAATATGCCTTAATCTGCATTCAGACTCTATCAATCCTTTCTCTGGAGATGGATAATATTGTTCATATAAATCTTTTGGATTTATTCTGGATCATTGTATTTTTGAGAATAAGTGAGACTTTCACAGTTGATCATCATAAAATATCACTGTTACTGGGTGCAATGTTCTTTTGGTTCTGCTCATTTAACTTTGCATCAGTTCATGTAAGTCTTTCTAGGTTGTTCAGAGAACATTCTGCTCATCATTTCTCATTGCACAATAATAATCCATTGCAATTATATGCCACAACTTGTTCAGTCATTCTCCAATTAATGGACGTCCCCTCAGTTTCCAATTCTTTGTCACCACTAAAAGAGCTGCTATAAATATTTTTGTATGTATAGTTCCCTCTCCTTGTCATTTTTTTTATCTCTTTGGGACCCCAATCTAGTGGTGATATTGATGGGCCATAGCTTATACATGGTCCTTTAGGCATAGTTCCTATTTGCTCTACAGAATGGTTGAATCAGTTTGAATCACTCTATCAATAGTACATTAATGCCTCGATTTTCCCACATCTTCTCCCACATTTGTCATTTTCCTTTTCTGTCATATTAACTAATCTCATAGGTGCAGGGTGGAAAGTTATTTTTAAGTGCTATTTTAAATCTGTGTATCCCCAGGACCTAGCACAATACTCTGCATATAGTAATATATAAACATTTGTTGGATTGAATCAAATTGTTCCTGGTCTTTGATCATGCTATCAGTGCTTTTCTCTCTCCCCCCTTCCTCTCCTTTTCTTTTCCTCCCTTTTTTTTCTTCTCTAGTTCTTCCTTTCTTTTTTCCTCCTCAAGTCTGTAAACTGTCCATTAAGAGCATTTTGTAGCCTAATGGTTCCAAATTTCTTCATTTCCTTGAAGTCTAAGGATCACTAGAGGTGGGTGAGGATGTTTCCCATTAGTGAAGTCTACAAGTAGCAGATAGGATGCTCTCAGTGAAGTACCAGATTGATAGCGCTGAAGATGGGAATGATGTATCTGCCAACTATGTTCTTCTTTTCCTTTTTAAGAGCTCTAGTAGATCATGGGTAGCAAAGGGAATGTGTGTGACAGCAACAGTCAGCCAGGAAATCTACCAGTTAAGAATCTACTCTCTTCTACTAGTTTCTAATCTGCTGGTAGAGGAGCTTCTGATTTAGTCCCAGGACTATTTAGAAAATATATCATGATTAATCATAACTATGCCACCCATGTCCTGAGAGAAAGGTGATGAATTCAAGATGCAGAATAAGTCATACACTTTTGGACATGGATAATGGAGGAATTTATTTTGCTAGATTATGCTTATTTATTACAAGGGCCTTGTTTTGCTTTTCTTTTTCTTTTAAACTGGGAGGTAGAGATGGAAGGGAGAGAAAATAAATGCTTTTTAATTGGTTTTTTAAAAGTAAAAATAACGACAAAAATAGCCTATGTCTTTCCTCCCTTTTCAAAAGGATCCACTGCTCAAAAGAAACAATGAGCTCAGTCCTTGAAACAGTCCAAGGTAAGCTTAGCTCAGTTCCCAGAGAAGCCCAGGGGAATCTGAGATCATCCAAGGGGCAGCCAGTGGAATATGTATTCAAGACTTTAAAAGATCTATGATTTCCTCGGTCTGGATATTCCCTCCACTGACAAACATTGCAAGCCCCTTCTAAGCACCAGACTAAACAATCTTCATGAACCTCTGGGACTAAAAGTCATTAGCTTCTAGAGATGATTTTTTCCCTCAGATGTGATTTCATCATGCAGGGAACTCCTATTGTAGAAATTTCCTCCACCAATGCAATTTGGCAGTTCATCAAATGAGATAATATTTGTAAAGTGCTTAACACAGTGCCTGGCACATAGTAGGTGCTATATAAATCGTTATTCCCTTCCCTTCTCCCTTCACCTCCAATTTATGGTCTGAGAATTTTCTAAATCACCTAGAGGTTTAATGATTTGGCATATAGTAGGTGGCAAAGGACTTATGATTTCTTCAGTATAGGAAATTCCCAGATAAAGAAATTCTTTCTACCAATGAAGGTAAGCACCTTCTCAGCAATTTTGGACAGATCTTAGAGAATTTCCGGAGACACTGAGAAGTGACTTGCCCAGGGTAACATAGTCAATATGTGTCCAGGACTTGAACAGGTGTCTGATTTTTAGGCCAGCTCACTATCCATTGTGCATATTGTCTCCCTACAAATATACATATAACAACAACTAGCAAATGTTGTTACACTTCTAAGTTTGCAAAGTGCTTTTTATATGATCTCATGTGATCCTCACAATAATCTTGTAAAGTAGAATGCTATTTTTATCCTAATTTTACAAATGAGGAAACAGAGGCTAAGAGACACTAGATACCTTAGCCAGAGTCACACAACTAGCATCCAAGGCAGGATTCAAATTCAAGTCTTCCTGACTCTAAGCCTAATGCTTTCTCTGCTCTACCATCTTATAGCCTTTAGATATACAAATAGTATAATAAACAGATATCCATCTATATCTATAAACATATATGTCAAATATATCTATATACATATAAAAACATGTATCTATAAACACATGTCACACAAACTACACATAGAACAGTTAAGAAAATATACAATAAGTCAAGAAACGGTGAAATCAATAAAGCCATTCTATGGCAGTTTCTATTAGTGACATCTCAATGCTCTCTAAACATAGTACTTCCCAAGATTCTAGATTCAGCAATTCTGAGACATACCAATGGAGCCCAGGCTATTAATCAAATTCATGAGTGGCTGCTATAGCCCAAATGCCTAGGACTGGTACATCATAACATGCTTGTACCCATTGTGGAAAGAAAGAAAGTACCAGGGTACTGTGACATCATCAATCTAAGCAGAGGTGTGGAATAGATTTCCCGATTACCAGGTTAAGTGATGCATCAAGCAGGAGAAAGCGTGGGTATTGCTAATCATCTAAATTTAGGGAGACTGAGCTCAGTGACATTATCAGAGTGACATTAAAGAGTTGTTTCTCTCTGATTCCAGGAATATGTTGGTCTCCCTTCTGGGATTTATTACCCAAGGAAGACAATGGATGAACTCCCCCCTTTCCACCAACCTGTGGCTACCAGGGCCCTCATCACTCATCCATATATCTGCTGCTAGCAGGAATCTGTCTTTCTGAGCACCTCTGCCCCCCTGCCCCATGGTGAGCCCCTTTTTAGGTCACGTATCCCCAAAGAAAGTAGCATGTAACCATTCAAGAAACTGCACTTGTATAGACAGCCCCAATTGAGACATCAAGCCCCACTCCACCCCCAAACCATTTTGTTCCATAGTGAGATTTTTGGCAGTATTTGATGTCTTTTTGACCCTTCGGTCTTGTGGGATCCCTACAATCTGTCAAATCCCCTTTTTGGAATACCCTTTGGGTTTAGTTCATGACAGCTAGGGGACTCTAGGTCTTCCTGAATCCAAGGCCAGTGTTCTATCCACTATACCCTGCTATCTCTCAACAATAACTAACCCATATGACACTTCAAGGTTCTCAAACTTTTATATACATCATATCACAACAATCAGTCTGCTGAATTATCTATATCTATAGATAGATAGATAGATAGATAGATAGATAGATAGATAGATACATCTATAGATGTAATTATAAGCATCAGGCAGGAGTCCTTCTCCAACACTGGAAAAGGAATTTGTCTCACTGGCTGCATAGAACCTTGACACCTCAATTCTACTGGTCATTTTTTCATGTGTGGACCCATGTTGGAGGTATATAGCTGCAGTTGCTGGGGGATGGCTACTCAGAGTGGAGAATGAGACCCAGGCCTCACAGCAGCTCATCCTAAGCAGGCTGGATATTGGTTGGCTTAGATGAAACTGTAGACTTCTAGTCTTGGGGTCAGTCTTTCGCCAAAGACACATGACTTAGCTTCAGGGTGATAGAACAAGTAGGAATTGAACATGAAAATGGAGGGAGATGTCCCACCAATTGCTTTCCCAAACCCTTTATATTACCTCTTTGTCCTTCTCCATACATATTCCTCCTTAAAGATGAAGCACCTTTGGCAAAGGGATGAAAGTCCTGGGTCTAGCAATGATTCGCCCTAAACAGATTGGATATCAACTGAGAGCAACACGACTCCTGGTTTGAAGCCCACCTCTGTATACCCCCTCTCCTAGATTAAATTTTCTCCTCTATAAAGTGAGGGGACTGCACTAGATGACCTCTAACATCTCTTCCAGTTTTACATCACATAATGCATGGAACATACCCAGTATTCCCTTGCAATCGAAGACCATCTACTTCGGTTCTCATTTCCTTCCTATTCTCTGTCTCACTTTTACAAAGAAAGGCAGACATGGCCAGGGTTTACTATCAGCTCTGGCACTGTTCCCATCTTTGAAGATGTTCCTGCATAATATGGAGCATGGGGGGTGGAGGGGAAAAGATAAATCCCTCTGTTCTTTGCAAGGAGAGGGGCGGGCTAAGGGGGAAGGAGAAAGGGAGGTTGCAACCTAAATGATTTTTAATTATTTTCTGATCTGCCACATCATTAGGAAGACAGAGGAAACCATTGAGACATAAGACATGCTGATCTAATGTCATTGATTTTCACATATATTTTATGGTTGATGAAATAAGATGAAGCTAGGACTGAAAAACTCTTCAAGTATGATATGAATAGGGAACGTCCAATCTCATTAAGAAGGCCAGCAGCTGGCTCAGTTTGAACTTCCCAGAGTCCAGAGCCAAAGTGCCCTGACTCATTTGGGAGTCTTTTTGCTTTTCACCCAGAAACTCTCTTCCTCTCCTTCCTCTCTGGAAACACACTGAGGGTATCCTGAAATCCCCCAAGCCATCCTCATCCCCGCTTTTAGTTTTCTGAAGTACCTAATATGGGCTTAGCATTGTACCAGTGAAGGCTACAGATGTCTACAACAGAGAAAAGATTATATATGCAGATTTAGAATAAATACACTGTTACTTCCATTTTCTTGCAATGTGATCATGTGAATTTTGAACAAATACATTATTACTGTTATTTTCTTGAAATATAATAATATGGGTTTTGAACAAATATATTGTTACTGTTATTTTCTTGAAATGTACATTTGATGGTGATATTTTTCTAATCAAAATGTAAATAATTGAGATTTCAAAGGCTTGAGTTAGAGATTTACTCCACATTTTATGTGATCTGATTTATTTATATTTGTTGAAAGCTATTACATTTATTACAAACAATTTTTATAAAAAGAACCTTAGCAGACTAGTGTTCCTATCACTCTAGCATGAATGTCAAGACTAAAGCCTAGCTTTTTCAATGTTCAAATATTCGTCTTTTTAAGGAGACATCCTGCCTTCTCATTCAATTATCCATTTCTTTGATCTTTGTTAAGTGCCCACTATGTAACCAGGCATACTAAGCAATAGGGGACCACGGGAAGCAGAGATGAAAAGAAGCACAGCTCCTGCTGTCAAGGAGGTTACAATCTGAAAGAAGGGCATTTAGGAGGAAGCAAATCAGACATAGACACCAATAATTGTAATACAAGTTAGAATGTGGTAAATGCACAGGGGAGAGCAAAAAGAAAAAAAAGAGAGAGATTATAGACTTGGCGCAGTATTCAGAACCTAGGACAGAGCCTTGCACATAGAAGGTGCTTGGTAAACATTCATTAAATTGTTGAACTCAATTAGAGGGGGGAAGGCTCACTTTCAGCTAGAGGGAATTAGGAAAGGCTTCAAGGAAGTGCTAGGCCCAGAATTGGCCTTGGATAGAAGGAAAGTATTTTTACAGAGATGAGAAGAGTATCCATTCTAGGTTTGTGAGGTTCAAATAAATGCATAGAGTAGGTGGAGAGCAAGATGGGATTGAGGAATAACTAGCGGTTCAATCTGGTTATCATGTGGACCATATGAAGGAGAGTTGTATAAAATAAAACTGGAAACATAGGTTGGAGTCATAGAACAGAGGGCTTAGAATACCAGAGTAAGGTATTTGTAGTTTATCCTTAGGCACTGTGAATCCATTGACAGTATTTAGGTAGGATAGTGACATAACTTTGCTGTGTATTATTAGGAAAATTACTTAGATAGTGATGTACAGGATGGAGTGTAGAGTATAGAGCCTGAAGGGTAAGAGAGCAGAGGTTATTATAATAGTCTAGAAAGAAATAATGAGGCCTTAAACTGGGATGGAAACAATGAAAGGGGAAAAATCAAGAGATATTTCAGAAGTAGAATCTATAAGACTTAAAAGAAATAATAGTAGCAGACATTTATACAGTATTTTAAAGTTTGTAAAATATCTTATATACATGATATCATTTGATCCTTACAGAAATCCCGTGATATAAATGTTATTATTACCTCCCCTTTTATATTTGGGGAAACTGAGTTTCAAAGAGGAATGGACTGCCCAAAATCACAGAGCTAGTATCTGAGATGAATTCAAATCTAGGTCTCCTTGACTCCAAGTTCAAATGATCAACTCAACAAACAGTACCTAATGTATGGCAGGTACTGTACTGAATACTGGAGATACAGAGAAAACATAAACAGGATTGGGGGTAGACTTTTCCAGAAAATAAGACTTTATCTGAGATGTGAAAGAAGCCATGGAAGTCAGGAGAAAAAGAGGGAGAGAATTCCAGGCATGGGGAATAGCATAGAGTTGGGAGATGGAATGTCTCATGTAAGAAACATTCATGATTCCAAAGACATTGTATCAAAGAGCACATGGAGGAGCATAATGTAAAAGAAGACTGGAAAGGCAGGAAAAGTCCAGGTTATGAGGGGCTTTAAATGCTAAACTGAGGGTTTTGTATTTGATCCTGAAGACTATAAGGAACTAATGGAGTTTATAGATTAGGTAAGTGACATAATCAATCCGGCACTCTAACCATTATACCATGATTACATGGCTGCTTGTTGGACATGAGAAATGAGGAAAAGGAGGAAGAAGGGAGGAAGGGAGGAAGAAAGGGGGGAAGGAGGGAGGGAGGAAGGAAGGAAGGGTCTTTAAGTTTTTCAATTCCATGTGAATAAGAGACTAATGAGAAGATGGGTGTGGAGATGCAAATTTGGGGATCAACTGCTCAGAAGTTATAAGCAAAGTCATAGGAGTTGCTGAGTTCTTCAAAGGAAACATTGTAGAGAGAGAACAGAACCTTGCAGAACATCCATCCTTAGGACACAAGAAGAGAAAAAAGAAACTAAAAAAGATACTAAGAAAGGATTATCAGAAAGGTGGGAGGGAAATTAGGAAAGAGCAGTATCACAGAAGCCAAGGAAGGAAAGAATACTAAAATGAATGGAATGATCAACAATTCCAGTTCTGTCAGGGAAGAAAAAGAGTCCAATGGGTATGGCTACTTTAGATGATTATGGTAGAAAAAAGTTTCAAAGAGACTAAAAAAAAGAAATAAGTAGGTGGACTATGATTTAAAGGAGGCAGAAAATATGAACTATCATTTCTAGAAGATTGATAATTAATGGGAGAAGAGGAAAAAATATGATCACTATTTGAGGGAGATTTCAAGAACAATGGAAATTTGTTGTGGTGGTAGTGATGTCATCTCTCCTTTTTTGTGAGGGTAAGTAGGATTGAGAAGACTTGAGCATGTTTATAGGCAGAAAGAAAGGAGACCTACCCAGAGATGGAAGATAAAAGAAAAATTAACGTCTTGGAGGAAAGAGGGGAAAAAATAATATCATGAGCACAGGTTCTCAAAAAGCTTATAATTGGGGTGGCTAGGTGATGAAGTGAATAAAACACCAGCCCTGGAGTCAGGAGGACCTGAGTTCAAATCCAGCCTCAGACACTTAACACTTACTAGCCATGTGACCTTGGGCAAGTCACTTAACCCCAATTACCTTGCCCTGCTCTCTCCCCTCCAAAAACCAAAAAAAAAGCAGCTTATGATCAGTTAAGGAAAACAAAGCCAGCACCAATGAAATAAATTTGATGTGAAAGTAAGAGATATGTACAAAGCTTAATACACCTAAATAACAAAGTGTACGTGCAGTACAGATGTAGGACCCCCTCTAAGATATGCCAAGTAAGCACTTCAGGTTTTCAAGTTGAATCCCCACGGTATTTAGGGTACCCTGCAAATCTGGGTTCCTACTACTGTAGCTTAGATACATCTACCAGATTGCTTCCTATTAACAAGCAGCCAGTAGATTTAATTAGCTCTAAGCAAAAAATATTTACTAGTATGATATAGTAAGAAGAGTAGCTACAAACAATTCCTTTCCCCCCAAGATATGTGGAGGCAAACCTATCAACAATTACATGCAGCATGCATGAGAACAGTAGCAATTTCAAATAAAAATGGTTTTGAAGGACACATGTAGGTAGGGAACATAATGGGACCATGCAACTCACAAATCAAAACTTTAGGGCCTCATCCTTTCTCCCTTAGTGGAGTCTTCACAAAACTCCTCTGGGTAAGTTGCTCAGTTGAGTTCTTAGGATCTGATCCTCTTTGCAGCTGGGTTCCCAATTACCAGGGCTTTTTAATGTATTTTTAGCCAGTTCTCTTCTCTGCTGTCAGGGGCCAAAAAATCATTGAAGTTGCTTTTGGTTTCTAGCGACTGCCTTTCTTTATCTGCATTTGTCTGGAGTTGTCTCTGGTCCCTCAATTGTTTCTCAAAATTCCTCTACCTGATTCAATGCCAAGGCTGATGGAGGAGCAAAGAAAGAGTATTTCCCTCCCCCAAAAGGTGAAGACCTGGGTTCTTCCCTGACTGATGGCTCCTGGCAGGACTGCCTCTAATTCTTGAACTCCTGGATAGCTCCAAGATTTAAATCCCGCAGGATCATGGCCAATTTTCAGCCCAGCCAATCAAATTGCCCATTCTCATTCAATCAGAAAGAGTTGTTCCTACTTTGTAAAGGGATCACCAGATGTTAACACCTTATTTTTACAACATCCACCACTTGTCATTTCCAAAAACATCCCATAACTATATAAACTGAGCTGGAGGGATGGAGGGGAGAATCAAATCCCTCCTCTCCTAAACAGATTAAAAAGTTCCATGAGCAGTTAGGAAGAGGAAAAAAATGGTCATGACTCCAGTATGACTAGAGTCATTAAGGTAGGCTTCATGGAAAGGGTGGGACTTGACCTTGACTTACACTAAACAAGATGGTCTTTACTCACAAGAAGTTTATAATCTAGGTAAGGAAAAATTCGTATATATGGTTGAAAAATTAATGAACAAGTAGAAAAACGTATAGTAATATCCATACTGATGTAATAAAGTGTTAAATTATGCATTAGAGACAATCAGAGAATAGGAAATTGTATAATAAGAGACTAATTATTCAGCACATGGAATGAATGCAAATAAAGTCAAAAAAAGAGAAATAAATGCAGTCTGATGCTGTCTGGAAAGGCTTCATAGAGGAGTTAAGGCTTGAAGTAAGCCTTGAAAGATAAGGATGATTTGGATCGGCAGAGGGAGGGGCAGAAAGTGACTGAGTCAAGGAATAGAGGTGTCATGGTGGTGTTTGGGGGGACAATAAATTATCTTTCCTTACAGGAGCACCATGTGTATAGTGGAGAATAGTGAAAAATAAATTTGAATAGGTAGGGTGAGTTGAGATTATGAAAAACCTTGAAATGAAGGCAAGGAGTTTAGATTTCACAGACAATGGGAAGTCATTGAACGGAATTTTGAGCACATTTGAGAGAGGTTTTGAACAGAAACATGATGAAAGTGATATTTTAGGAAGATTAATCTGGCATTGCTTTGCAATATTGCCTTATAGGAGAGAAAATGGAGGCAAGGAGATGAATGAATGAATGAGTAAATGAATAAGTGAGTGAATAAAGTATTTATTGTGTGTTTACCATGTACAAAGTACCATGCTAAGCACTGAGGATACAAATAAAAAGTGAGACAGCCTTTATTCTTAAGCAGATCACATTCTAACATGGGAGACAACATATATAAGAAGATTCAACCTCTAGGGCAGATGGAAAATCCCAGCAGTCCTTGGGGTTCAATGGCAGAGCAGATGGTAAGACCAAATGGTCTAGATGGCAAATAATCCAGTTTGGCTAGAGAGTGGGATGGAGTCTTCTTTAGAGTCATTTGAATTGTGAAAACCATATCCATTTTTGATGCTGAGCTATTTGTTCCAGGGACTCTGGTGACAAAAAAAAACTTTCTTTTCAACAGGTACCATCAATACTCTAAGCTTCAGATAATAGGGGCTTATATTTGAGTGACAGCAGTGGAAATAGAAAGGAGAGAAAGGGCTGAATCCGGAAATATTATGAAATTTTAATTGATTTATCACACATAGAAAGCTTTGTTATAGTGGTAGCATACTGAATTTAGAAGACCTGGCTTCAAATCCTGCCTCAAACATTTACTGGTTGTGTGACTGTGGGCAAGTTATTTCTTCATAGAGTACATTGAGGCTTACAATGTATTTATAAAATGATTACTTCATTTTATCTTCACAACAAAATTGTGAGGTAGATACCATTTTATTGATACTGCAACTGAGGTTTTATCAGAGAGGTTAATAGAATTATCCCAGGTTACATAATTAGTAAGACAGGATTCAAACACAAGTTCTCCTGAATCCAAACTCAGTATTCTTTCTACTATACCATCCTGTCTCACAGGACCTCAGTTTCCTCATGTGTCCAATGAGCATAATAATAACACCTGCCTCCCAAGATTGTTGTAAGGATCAAATGAGATAACATCTGTTAAATGCTGTAGCAGCAAGCACCCTGAGTGTGTCCTCAGGGTTTGCTGCCCATACAGGTTCTTGGATCTGCTTTGTTAAAGGAAAGCAACTCAAAATGGGTTAACAAGCTTACTTTAATCAGTCAAACATATATCGTTTACCTTGTTCAGGAGAAAAGGTCAGCACCCTGAACCTCAAAGTATACAGGCATAATTATCAAGACAGAAACATCAAGTAGACAGATTTCCAAACTGTCCAACCATTACATCCATACCCAGTCAACATCTGGGTTTCCACATTCTGGGTGGTTCAAAGCCGGGGGACTCTCAACAACGGCTTCCCAGAATTCAGATCAAATCACAGAATACTTCTCAAAGTGAGTCCCAAAACAAAGCTACACATCAGGGCTTATATAACCTTCTCCTGGCTCAGAGAATGTAACAACCTTATTGACCCACTGGCCAATCAAAAAGTATCTACTGAAAAACAAGCCTCCCTCCCCAGGCTCCAGGTGCACGTTAGCCTAGGGGCAGGGAAGATCTTTAAAATTTACATTCGCATTACA
>NW_027187372.1:35048197-35054999 GCF_028583685.1 Petaurus breviceps papuanus | reverse complement strand
GTTTACCTTGTTCAGGAGAAAAGGTCAGCACCCTGAACCTCAAAGTATACAGGCATAATTATCAAGACAGAAACATCAAGTAGACAGCTTTCCAAACTGTCCAACCATTACATCCATACCCAGTCAACATCTGGGTTTCCACATTCTGGGTTTTTCAAAGCCGGGGGACTCTCAACAACGGCTTCCCAGAATTCAGATCAAATCACAGAACACTTCTCAAAGTGAGTCCCAAAACAAAGCTACACATCAGGGCTTATGTAGCCTTCTCCTGGCTCAGAGAATGTAACAACCTTATTGACCCACTGGCCAATCAAAAAGTATCTACTGAAAAACAAGCCTCCCTCCCCAGGCTTCTGGGGCACTTTAGCCTAGGGGCAGGGAAGATCTTTAAAATTTACATTCTTATTACACCCCAGTACTTAGCATTGTGACCAGCACATAGTAGTAGGGATTTAATAAATATTTGTTGACCAACTATTGATTAACCAAATAGTTTCATCCATTAGTCTCCTGCATTAGGCTGTGAGCTCCTTTGGGGCAAGGGACCAGTTTTGCCCTTTTCTGTATACACACACCCCTATCCAGCACTTCATGTCTATTACACAGTAGGTATTTAATGGATGCTATTAACCATCTGATTGATATGTTGTCCAATGGTTATCCCTCCCTCTCACAACATTGCCAGTCATTCCCCAGCTACTTGGATGACATCTTTCAGCAAGCTATATAATACATTACAAACAAGAGACTTGAAAGGACCCATGACAAAGGAAATGAAGTTTCCCTCACCCTGCTCTAGGTCAAGGTAAACTTTGTCAAGAGAAGGTTTATCCCCAGAGAACTGGATATGTCGTGGATCAGTGTGTGCAATACACATGTGTATATACTTTAAGAGTGTAAATAACAAATTTCATCCATAGAAATGCAAGCATCAGTGGACAAAGATATATTGGGAAAATTCATAAGTAATGGGCTCCAAATAACAACTGATGGCATTTTCAAGTACTCAGCATATCAGAAAGTCAATGAACGGGACTTTTTTCACCTTCCAGAGGCTCAGCTATTCATTTTAATTTATTTTAGCAAATATTTATCAAGTACATCTTATGTGTAGGATGTCATGTGCAGGGCACTAAGAAATAAAACAATCTTTGTCCTCAGAGAGAGCTGGTAACCTAATTGGGGAGGTAGAACCCACCCACAAATAACTATAATAAAACTACAGTGATCATAGCCAATTTTTACTATACTTTAAAGTTTGCCAAATGTTTTACATATGCTATGAGATAAGTGCTATTTTTCCTCATTTAACAGATGAGGAAACTGAGGCAAGCAGCAGTTAATAGACAGTGCAGGTTTTCCATATTCCAAGACCAACACACTAAACACTGCACCACCTAGCTGCATAAAATGAAAGAAACCCACCTGAGCCATATGAAAAGTGCTATGGGACAGTTGATAAGGGAGATATAACTTTATATCAAATTAAAAAGGGAAGATTCTGTTATCTATAAGGGAAATAAAACCCATCTACAAACAACTATAATAAAAACTAAAATAATAATAGCCAGCATTCTTATAGTGCTTTAAGGTTTGTGGGTTGCTTTACGTATGATGCAAGGTAAGTGCTATTATTATCTCCATTTTACAAATGAGGAAAGTAAGGCAAGCAGGTGTTGCCAAGCTCACATCAAGACTTTAATTCCAAGAACAGTCTCCTCCCAACTTCATAGATCAACATCTTCTTCAGAATTTGAAACCAAGGTGAATCTTGTGACTTCCTTGCATGGAGGAGATCAATGCACATAACCATATCCAGGGGACAGACCAGCTCACCAATTTAAAGTGGAGAAAAGGGTTGTGCTATCCTCCTAGGAAAGAGTTGCATGTATGGAGTTCCTTGATTCCAAGTATCATCTGTATTAGCTTCACTAATGTGGGGCAGAAGAAATGTGGAGGAAACAAAAGGACTCAATAAATTCTTTATTAGATTTTGTCCCTCATTTCTGTCTTTCTTCCCCAACCCAATGTCACCTAATGCATGGCACATGGTTACTTTATCACCTGATATGTGACCTAAGGTAGAGAGTACATAGAATCACCATTTGCATATTGAACTAATTGGAAATTAGTTGAAATTATTGGAAATAATTGAACTAAACTGGAAATACCACAGACATTTCAAACTCAACATGTCCCAAACAGAACTCTTTAACCTTATTCCAAAACCCACCTGTTGTGTAAACTTCTCTGTCTCTGTTGAAGGAACCACCATGGCAAAGTTCCTAACCTCAGATTCATATTCATCCTGGACTTCCCATATCCACATTCAGTTACTTGCCCAATCCTGACAACTCTAACTCCACGTTTTTTGCATCGGTCCCCTTCTCACTCACACCACCACTACTCTAGTTCTAGACTTCATTACTTTCCCTGGAATATTTCACTAGCTTATTAAATAGTCTTCCTGCCATAGGACCTTCTACTCTCCAAACCATCTTCCACAGAGCTTCTAAAATGATATTCTTAAAGCATCTGTCACTCCCCTGCTCAACAAACTCCAATGTTTGTTGAGCAAACAACAATTCCTTTTAATTCTAGAATTGAATACAAACATCTCTGACTGACATTTCAAGCTTCATATATATTTATACTTATATGTGAAAGTTATTCATGTTTTCCTTCCCTATAGGCATTTCAAAACCTGGCTCCAATCTACCTTTCTAGCTTTATTATATATTATTTCCCTTCACACACCCTTTGGTCAAGCCAAACTGGCTTCTTGCTATTCTTCATTCATGATACTCCATCAATCATTTTTGTGTCTTTACATAGACTATCTACCCACCATGCCTAAAATATTCTCCCTTCTCATCTCTGTCTCTTGGAATATGAATTTATTTCAAAGCTCGGGTGAATGCTACTTCCTGCATGAGGTCTAACCTATCATCTCAGCTGCTAGAATCTTCCACCTTAAAGACATATAAAGAATATGTATTTATTTTGTAGGTATATACATATATGTGTGTATATTGTGTATACACACATGCTTTCTCTCCCTATAGAATATAAACTTTTTGAGGACAAAGATTATTCCATTTCTGTCTTTATTTAAGCCTTTCTTTGTATGAATTAAAATACACCTAATAAAGACCTACTGCTTTAGCATCATTGTTTAGTCTAGAATATTTTGCATAGTGCCTGAAACATGACAGGCATTTAATAGATGTTTGTTGATCGATTATCAAAAGTGGAGGGGCAGGGGGGGACTTAAATCTCTACCATTACGGATTTAGGTTAGACAAAAGAATGCTGATGACAGTTATGACTCTTAGATACTGCATGTGATAATAGGGTAAGATTGTGAAATAATCCTATGATTTTTTTTTGAATCAAAAAAAAGGGAGATGAGGAACAATCTTTCAAAATATAAGAGGACAGGTCATCTTCGGTCTTGTGGTCTCCATCTAACCTTATGAAAAATTAAGCTCTACTGTTTCTTTCCCCTCTGAGGCCCCCTAGACAGACTTGGATCTTCATCCAGCATGCTCAGCTAGAACAAAGAAAAGAACAGAAGATATTCTAGGTTTTAGTAATCCTGGTTCAGGAAGGCCACAAAGACAGAGAGGTTTGGGCAAGAACAGAGAGACTGGCATTCAACTGAGACACTTCCTGCAAATATTTCTCTTCTCAGAGATGTTACAACTTTTGACAGCTTCAATCTTTCATTTCAGAGATTTCTATTGATTGGGTTAAGAATCACGCACATTTTTGTCCACAGTGCTGAGATAGCAAAGCAAACTTTTCCCCAAGTGCCATTTCCCCAGGGGATGGAAATGATTGATTTTTATTAGTCCAGCTTCTGGGATACTCACATCTCAATCCAGCCAATTTTCTCTGGAGAGAGCCCACTCCTGTCCACTTAATTGTGTTTTCTAACCAAGTAGTTGAGGTAGATTTGTCATCTTTATAGTGCAAAGGAGACAAATCTCCAAACTCCTCTTCCAATTGTGTGGGCTTGTTTCTAAGGTTGCTAATCTCAGGAGTGATTCAGGGCCTCAGAAAAATAAAGTGAAAATATGAAATCCAAAATGCAATGGCTGAAACACCAGCAGAGAAACTAATCAGGGTATGAAGGAATTGAGAGGTCTGAGGAGAAAAAATTTGCTCCATGCTTTCCTGATTTTTATTGGACAACAATTACTGTAAGTAGAGTCATTTGGAGCCAGGAAGAGAGCTAAGGTCGACCCCATATGATGGCTGAGAAAGTCATCCCCTCCATTCTCTCTGATTACATTTTTGTTGCTGTTTACTGTTCCTCATGAATTCCCTTTTTGCTCATACAAACCACTGACCACCACTGCACCCCACATCTGCCACCTATTTTAACCTTCCTTTGATCCTACATTGAAGATCCTCTAGGTTCACCTATTTCTGGGATTAGGGAATTGACTTACATTGAGAGACAGTCAGATTAGCTATCTTGGAAATATTTCCAGTATGCTTGGTAATTATTGAGTGACAACTTGTTAACTGTTAGTTTTTAAAAACTGGAGTCAAACTGATATGATTCTTCCACATTGGGATCCTGTCAGAACAATAGATATGAGAAAAGATAGTTGGCAATATGTCTTGTGGGTAAATTAAGAAATTCATTTTCTCTAGTTAACAAGATTGAATGACTTTGGTTGAAGACTAAACTATATCCCTTCAAAACGGTCAGGCCTTCTCCCTGATGAACATCAGACCTGGTAATGTTTCTCTATTTTTGCCTACTATTCCTGGGGGATCTTAGGAGCAGGGTCTAGAGACTCTGAACTATAAGCAATGGAAAAGATGAAGGAAAGACATATAATGGTCTTCAACTTCTCCCCATAGTTTGTAGAACCTTCTTCTATAGCTGGTAGCACTGTTAGAACAAGAACATTATTTTCCAAATTCCCTCTTTTATACTTTCTTTGTCTGTCTCTTGTCTGTGTCTCTGTCTCTGTGTTGCATCTCTGTTCTATCTTTCTGTCTTTCTTTTTGTCTGTGTCTCTGTCTCTTTCTGTCTCTCTTTGTCTGTTTCTCTGTCTCTGACTGTCTCCATCTCTCTCTCTCTCTCTCTCTCTCTCTCTCTCTCTCTCTCTCTCTCTCTCTCTCTCTCTCTCTCTCTCTTCCCCCTTCTCCTCTACACACTCTAGGAAATGGGGTAACCTCATATGAAGCTGCATCCAAAAGGACTTGAGAACATTGTGTGTCCATATCCATTAAACTGTGAGCAAATCTGGTAGAGAATGTGGCATGCACCTACCTCCCAGGTTTGTTGTGAGGATCAAATGAGATAATAATTGTAAACCACTTAGCTCAGTGACTGGCACATAGCAGGAACTATATAAATGTCAGCCATTATTATTAAAATGTTGAAGTAAGGCTAATTGAGCTGGTGCTTGTGAGCTTATTATCTTTCAAGTTAGCAAGAACTGCATTCTTTGTTTATAGGAGTAATTCTTGACAGATTTGCATGTTTTTATTGAGCCAAAGAATTCTTGAAAGACTGTGTGCTTGGTGGTCCTAATCAAATACCTTTCTCCCTCTCTAGCAGGCAAAAGTATTTATTTAGTAAGTGGGGTTCACCATAAACCTACAGAGAGTGGGGACCAGGTATTCTGGCATACCTCATTTATGCCTTATACACTCCTATGGGGCTCATCCTTCCATAGCAACCCACTAGCATTTGTTTAAAAGCTCCCAAGGGATGCTTGACTAGAAAGGCAGAGTCAACTTTGAAGACAATTCCTAAAGAAAAATTCCAAAAATCTTCTGATAAATGGCAAGATCATTGAAATAAATGTTTATAGCATCTCTGAGGGCATCCTTTGAAGACTCAGCTCCAATCTCATCATCAGCAGGAAGTCTTTTCCATCACTGCCCTATGGGTTAGTGCCATTCACTCCAACATTACTTTCCATCTACTCTTGTACGTATCTTGTATACATGCCCCGTTATTTTCATGTTTGTCTCCCCCATTAGAAGGTGAACCCTGGAAATAAGAGGAACCAGATTTGCCTTTTTTTCATCTCCTAGCTCCTAGCACAGTGCCTGGAACATAACAAGTGCTTAAACAATTCTTGCTGGCTAACTGACTGGGACAACATTCATTTGAATGAATAAGTTTAGATTGGTTTCTTAAGAATCAGTCACATTAGTTTATAGCCTCATCTCATACAGTAAGCTCATTTCATTTCCTCTTGGCATTACTAGACTGGTAGATTAGAAGAATACCATCAATGTCATGCATTTTTATTTGGAGGACCTTTCAACAAAGATTTTTCATAATATCGCTGAGGATATGTGGACTGGATGCTAAGTGGATTCCTAGTTTGCTTATTGACCATACCCAAAGAGTACCAATTAATGGATCAATATCAACCTGAAAAGGGGGAAGGGGTAGTTAATGTCATGCCACAGGCTTATCTGCTCTTGGCTGCAACCTACCCACCATTTTCATCAAGGACTTGGACAAAGACAGAAAAATTATGTTAATCCAATTTGACAATACCATGATGTTAGGAGAGATTGTGTGTCAGAATGAGGAATAAAAATATATTGGCAATCTAGGAAAATATGGCTAAAACTAACAAAAGAAAATTTAATATTGACCATCAAGTCATGGAATCTTGTAGCAAGATGAGATCTTGAAGCAGGGATTCTTAACATGGGATCCATGAACGTGTTGAGAGAGACAGAGACAGAGCCAGAGAGAGAGAGAGAGAGAGAGAGAGAGAGAGAGAGAGAGAGAGAGAGAGACATAGAGAGAGAG
>NW_027187372.1:35031416-35048097 GCF_028583685.1 Petaurus breviceps papuanus | reverse complement strand
AGAGAGAGAGAGAGAGAGAGAGAGAGAGAGGAGAGGAGAGCTATAGATAGCTAAATCTATCTATATGTGTATGTATGTATATGTGTGTATAAACATAATTGGCTTCCTGTGTATTTTATTTTATGCATTAAAAACATTACTCTGAGAGGGAAGTCCCTAGGCTACCCACTGGCCCAAGCAGCCATGTGTGACACAACAAAGACACAAACTACTTCATCCTCTAACCCAGAATAGGAACCCCCAGTACAACATCTCTAACAGCTGCTCATTTAGTCTCTGTTTGAACATCTCCAACAACAAGAAGCATACTGCCTCATAAACAAGTTTATTTCATTTTTGTGTGCCTCTAAATATGAAAATTATTGTTAGTGCTTCCTTTTATTGAGCCAAAATCTGCCTCTCTGTAAATTTTCCCTATTGGTTCTAGTCAAGGGTCAGCCTGGCATAATGAATTACTGGCATGCTGGAGCTAAAATTAGCAAGATCTGGACGTGGGGCCTCCTTCCTCCCATACTTACCAGTTTTATGACCTTAGACAAGTCAACTAATTTTTCTCAGCTTGGTTTACCACTTCTATCAAATGGAGGTAATACCTCTAGCACCCACCTCACAAGGTTGTGAGGAGGGTCAAATGAGATCTCTGTAGTTTTTAAATCACTTGTTTAATATCAGCTAGTATTGTTATTAGTTTTGCCCTCTGGAATTACACAGAATCAATCATCCTGAATGTTTGAAGATAGTAATAAGTCTCTCTCATTGAGTAAAATAAATTTTTGCACTGGAAAGGACCTTAGAGACCACCAAGTCCAACTCCCTCATTTTATAGATAAGGAAACTGAGGCCCAAAAGAGGGAGGGAAGTGATTTGCTCATATCTGAGCTAAGATTCAAATGGAATTGATCTTCCTGATGTAAAGTCCTCTACGTTCAAAAATGCAGATGTAGGTTTGGGATAGTTTGCTTAATAGCAATTTTTAAAAAATTTTTAAGTGGCTGTAGATCAATATAAGTCAACATTGTGATATGACCACCAAAAGAACTAATGCAATTTCAGGGCTGTATTAATAAACATCCTAACCTAGGAAGCCAATAGTCCAGCAGCATTTTACCTGGGTCAGACCTTATCTAGAGTGGCCAATTCATTAGATTAATGAGTCAGGATCCAAAAGTATCTTCCTAGACTAGAATACTGTATCAAATCTAATAAGAGAAAATCAGATAGCAATAAATGTAAAATCTTAAGTAAAAGCTCAATATGAATAAAGAGAATGGCACAGAAGCAATAAGAAAAAAATGTTAATACAATTACCAACTTCACTAAAAGAAGCTCAGTGTCAGAGGAAGGAGGAGCTGGTTATGCTAGACACTTCTCTGATTAGGTCACATCTAGAATAGCATGTTCAGTTCTGAGCACTGTAATTTGCAAAAGACACTGACAAGATTCCTTTTTTATGTTGTCTTCCCCATCAGATGTAAGCTCCTTGAGGCCAGGCACCATCTTTCATATTTGTATCCCTATTGCTTAGCATAGGGCCTGGCACATGGTAATAAATATTTATTGACTGACTAAGGACACTGGAGTACATTCAAAGGACAGCGACCATGGAAACGAGGGGGCTAGAGAACATGCCATATGAGAACTGAGGAAGAGAAAACCTAGGAGAGACATGGTTGGTATCCCCAAATAGTTGAAGGATAGTCACATGGAAGAGGAACCAGACAAGTTCTTCTGAGTCCTAGAGGGCAGAGTCAAGAACAAGGGGACCAAGTGGGAGGTATAGATTCCCACTTAATATAAAGAAAAGAATCTTGTTCAGCAATGAGAGCTGTCCCAAAGTAGAGAGAGCTGTCTCTGAATGGAGTAAGTTCTCCATCATTAGAAGTCTTCAAGTAGACAGGCAGGATGCTGGGGGAGATTAAAATGGGCTCACAAATCTCAAAGACTATCTACCAGCTGCAGACATGTCATGCTGTGCATGGGTAGAAGGTGTCTCCAAACTGATGGAGCTAAGGAGATGACATATCGGAGACCATGGAAGTCTGTTTTTCCTCTCAGAGTCTTCAACGGTGGAGTTGGCTGGCTCGCTGAGCAGTGCATTCTCTGTATCTAAATGTGTTCCAGCTGAGGTTGGATAACCATCTGTCAGAGATGGAATGGAGGGGATTCCTGCACTGGTAGGAGGTTAAACTAGATAATCTCTAAGGTCTCTTTCCAGCTCTAAGATTCTATTATTCTCATAATAATCCACAACACCAGAATATTTATAGCCTAGCAACAGATCATTCTAGTGTACCTGGTCAATAGAATGCCTGCTGTCATCTTGAGTTAACAGCAGATTTATCTAGGTTATAAAAACATAATGGATAGTAATAGGAATATTCATTTGTAGGCAGTCTCCAATTTACAAGGCAATCAATCAACAAGCATTTATTTAAGCTTCTACTGTGTGCCAGGCATTGTGCTGGGTTCTAGGAAAACAAAGACAAAAGAATCATAGTTGTTACCCTCTAGGAGATAATTTATTTGGAGGAGACAAAAAATAGACATAAAGGTGCCATGAATGGGTAGTTCAGTGGCATAATTCTTCCCTGATATGTGGTAGGCCCAATTTGATTCCCAACCTGTGTGTGTATCTTTTCCAACAACTCTCCCAAAGACTATGAAGTGGATAGAGACTAGACCCCAGTTTTCTGGAGTCAGGAAGAACTAAATTCAAATCCAGACTAAGACACTTATTAGCTTTGTTCTCTTGGGCAGGTCACTTAACCTCTGTCTTTTCCAGTTTCTTTATCTATAAAATGGAGATAATAATAGCACTGAGCTTGCAGAGTGGTTGTGAGGATAAAATACAGTATTTGTGAAGTGCTTTGTGAACTTTAAAGTGTTATATAAATTCCGGTAACTGTTATTATTATTATACAATAGATACAAGGTACTTTAAGGGGAGAGAAGTAGTATCTAGGGGATCAGGAAAAGTCTCATGTATAAAGTGGCACTTTAGCTAAGACTTAAAGGACACTGGATATTAAAAGAAACAGGAGTGAGAAAGAAATTCTTTCCAGGCATGGGGGACAGAGCAAAGGCACAGAGATAGAAGATGGAGTTCTATATATGAGTCATACTACAAATGGATTGTTTCCAGTGTTCATAGTATCAGAGTTGGGCAGGACCTCAGAGATCAGCTGCTCTAGTCCTTACCAGATCTTTCCTAACCTCTATGTGATATATTTGATAGTGGCTATCTGGTCTCATTTGTGAGTTAAGTAATCCATGTTTCCAGCCATGCATGGGCTGTCTTACATGAGATCCTCCTCATTAGTGGAAAAAGTGCTAAGGCAAAGCCGTGTGAGGAGAGGTGTTGGTGCAAATGCTTCGGAAAGGAGAGACATTCTTTATCATTTTTCTCTGACAGAGGACACACATAATTCTGGACTTTCTCTGAGACTGACTCCAGACACATGGAGAGAAAGACAGACTTTGGAAGTGTCAGCAATATAGGGGAAGCCAACTCTTCAACACATCCCTGATTTCCAGCTTGCTTCGCTATAGACTTAGAGGAACTTCCCCTTGGTTGAAAATGAGGCCTTTCTCTTGGTGGAGTCAACATCTCATCTTATTCCCATCTAAAGAGTTCATTCATATTTATGCATTTTGTGGCATATTCTAATTTATAAAATTGTTATGATTTCTGTTTGCTAACTGTTTGGATACATGGATTTATTCACTATTCACTATTTGTAATGGTCTTTTCTATTATAAGTGTTTGATGCAAAAGGAGCACATGAGTGGGTATGATCTTGGAGTAACACTCACCCTCCCCCCTTTTAAGGGAGGTTAATATAAACCTGGATTCTGGGGTCATAGCAATCCAGGAAACAAACAAAAAAATATAAAGTAGGCCACAGTCCTAACGGCCCCTTTCCACTTCTTTGATAGTGGTAGAGTCACAGAAAAGGAAGTAGAAAGAGTTGAGAATCAGAGTTTTTCCACATACCCTTTGACTCAGAAATAAGAAGAATTGCCTTTTACACAAAGGAGATCAAAGACAAAGGGAAAAGCCTCAGGTGTGCAGATATTTATAGCATCGCTTTTGTTAAAGCAAAGAACAGAAAGGTAAGGAGGTGCCAATCAAATGTGGAATGACTGAACAGATTATGACATATGAATATTATATTATATCACTTTAGAAATGACAAAGAGACAGATTCAAAGAAACATAGGAAGACTTGTATGAACTGATGTAAGGCAAAATGAGAGATTCCCCAATAATGTACATAATCCCCTAAAAGAGAAGTAATGACAAAAGATGCAGAATGAGCTATCTATCTTTGGGCATGGCTCAAGTATGGAGTCATTTTTCTTGACATGCTTGTTTGTCACAAGTGAGTTGTTTTTGTCTTGTTTTGGGGGGGAGGTTATGATGAGGGATTTCAGGAGGAGAGGAAGGCAGATGACAGAGATGTCAAAAAAGAAGAAAAAAAGCATCATTGAAGCATTAAAGAAGATATAGATGAGAATGGATGGCAGTTCAGAGGGAGACAGACAATCTAGACAGTTTTTAAAACCAACAAATTGAATTTTTATGTGCTTTCTTAAAAAGCAAGCTATTTGTAATAGAGATTGATAGTTTCACATGTAATCATCTCTGTTCCTTATACATGAAAATGTTTAGATTAACTGGTGTTTGCCAAATACAGCATAACCAAAGCTAAAAATTATATTTTAAAAAGAATTCATTTTAAACCACCTATAAACATTAATCTAATAGCAGATACTCTAAATGAGAAGTAGTCAAATGACCATTACATTAGAAAATCTGACTCACCTCAATATTGATATTCTTGCATAGTACCTGGGTTCCTCCTTCCCCTGCTTACATATAGGTCTAAGCTACCCTACATTGAAACTACAATACTTAAAGGATGTTCATCCACTCAAAAACTTTAGTTCATGCATTCCCACTGAAATGCTTGTTGTCACTGTCAGCCAATGGACACAATTTATTCATGAGATCACAGCGCTGGATGGGACCTCAGAGGCCATCTAGTCCAACCCTCTAACTCTATAGAACAGGAAACAGGCCCAGTAAAACTACATGACTTCAATTATGACCTGTAACCAACACATGGCATAAAGGATAGTGTTGAGCAAATGTACGATCAGGAAAGGAGGCTAACTGGCCAAATAAGTGAGGGTGAGGCATGATGGACAGCCCATGATGGATAGCCCATGTGTTTCAGTGGCACTAACAACAACAAAAAAAAAAACCTAGAGTAAGCACTCCAGTAGAGTGAAAAATCTAGAGACGTTAACAAAGGATGCACAGAATGAGAGCACGTGATAAGGGTATAATCTTGTACCAATGAAGCAAATACTCATGCTGATGAGATCATTGGTCTGTTGACATATAGGTAAGTTGATAATAATTATGATATCCCTGATGTCCTGCTCCCATTAAGCCAAATTGAATTCCAAGATCCTCTGAACCATGAGTTCAGAAAGTTGAGCTCCTCTTAAGCTCTGAGTCTGAGCCCTAAGCTTTAAGCACTTTTGAGCCCTGGGAGGTAGATAGAAGAAATCTGTGGGAGCGGGTGATAGATGGATAGAGAAAATGTTTAGACAGCAAGAGAATATGGCGAGAGCAGGCTGCATTGTGGCTTTGTCAGCTCCCATAACAACATGAGACAGTCCCAACAGTACTGATGAGCACCTCCAGAAACTTTCTGACTGCTATAACCTTCAACCCTCCCTTGATGCAAGCCCTGCCCTTCTTAAAGAAGAGAACAATCGACAAACATATTTTTTTTTTAATTTACTAAATGGAACCAAATCACCAGGCCACTTCCTGGTCATTTCTTAACCATGGCACCTATATTCTAGTTACCCTCCTCATCTTCTTCTCAATGGAACTCTAACTCTGCCCCCTAGAGCCCTAAACTGTAATAGATAAACTTTCTGTTTCTCTTGCCCAGAACCAGGCCATCACAATATTTGCCGAACATTTCCAAATAACAGTATCATGTATAAAATAATGATAATAATAATGCATAAATAATATTTATAAAGTGTTTTTAAAATATTATATCTTTTCCTCATGACACATCTGGGAGATAAGTGCTATTATTATCCCTATTTTACAGAAAAGGAAATTGAGGTAGACGGGACAATTTACCCAAAGTCAGATAGCCAGTGTCTGGATTTAATCTCAAGTCTTCCTGACTCCAGGTCCAGGGCTCTATCCATGAGGCCACCAAGCTGCCTAGATGTACCCAGTTCTTTCTAGCTTCCTGTTATGTTGTATACCCCCACTAGAATGTAAAATTCTTATAGGTGAGGACTATCTTGCTTGTTTTTATTTGTACCTCCAGTATTAGCAGCAGAGCCTGGTACAAAGTGAGTGCTTAATAAATGCCTTATCATCCATTAAGTTTGTGATTTACCATCTTTCATAGATTCAATGATCACTTATATGCAGATGATGCCAAGATACAATCTAGTCTTCTTAGCTAATGTCTTGCATCAACAATTGCTTTTTGGGTATTTCAAAGTGAATTGCCATTGACAGCCCAAATTCTTCATTCATATCCAAAAGGTGGCATAGTGGATAGAGTGGTAGGCCTACAGTCAGGAATATTCATCTTCCTGAGTCCAAATCTGACCTCAGACACTCACTAGCTATGTGACCCTGGGCAAGTCACTTCACTCTCTAGGCCTCAGTTTCCTCATCTGTAAAATGAATTGGAGAAGGAAATGGCAAATCACTCCAGTGTCTTTGCCAAGAAAACCCTAAAAGGGGTCACAAAGAGTCAGATATGTCTGAAAAACAATTGAACACACACACACACACACACACACACACACACATACACACACCAGAAAGCATTATCTTTTTCTCCAAACTTTTCCTTCCTTCCAACATCCTTATCACTGTGAAGGTTATCACCATCTTTCTAGTTACCCAGGCTCAAAACTTTGGTGTCATTCTTGACTCTTCCTTCCCATTGACCCCACATATCCAATCTGTCACCCAATCTGGTCATTGCTACCTTTATATCTCTCATTTATGTCCCTTCTGTCCTTCCACACAGCCATCACCATGGGTTAGGCCATCAGCTCCTCTCATCTAGATTACTGCAATATCCTTCTAGCTGGTCTCCCTGCCTCCTGTACCTCCACCTCTCTGATCCATCCTCCATTCAATAGCCAAAGTGACTTTCCTAAAGCACAGGTCTAACCATGTCACCCAACATCCTACTCATCAACAACAACAAAAAAGCCCTCCAGTGGCTCCTTATACCTCCAGCATCAAATAGAAAGTCTTCAATTTGACATTTAAATTATTGTACAGCCTGGCTCCTTCCTACCTTTCCATCATTTTTATACACTGTTCACTTTCTGATCCTTCATCTTCCATGTCTGTACTTCTGCACAATGTTTTCCAAGCCCAGAATGTTTTTCCTCTTTTCCTCCACCTCTGAGTTTTCCTGGTTTCCTTCAAGACTGCTGCTCAATTCCCACATTCTTCAGGAGGCCTTTCCTGTTGCCCCCAGCAGCTAGTGTCTTCACTTCTGAGATCACCCTCAAGCTTCTTTGTATGAGTCTTGTTATTTTCTCTGTATGTACCCAGTTATTTTTGTACTTTCTTCCCCATTAAAATCTGAGGCCCTTTTTAGGGAAGCTACCACTTTTTGCTTTTGTGTATCCCCAGAGCTTATTACATATATTATGTGGCATATACTAGATGCTTTAAAAAAAATGCTTTTTGGCTGACTGATTCCCCTATGGTCAGTAAAGGCCTACCTCTATTGAAGTCATTCAGAGTCACCTTGTCCACTAAGCAATGTAAACCCTCCCCTCTACCCTACTTTCCTATTCTTGTGTATTGTCCCATCACGCTTCTGAGCCAATATCTTGATGTTGTTTTTAACTCCTTTCAAATCAAATTAATTGCAAAAACCTATTGATTCTTATACACCACCACTTTCACCTGTCCCTTCCCCTCTTCTCACTGTTACTACCTGAGTTGAGGTCTTTATCAGTTCTTACAATATCTATTATGATGGTCTCCTACCTGGTGTCCCAGATTCAAGGCCCTCCACATGCCAATTCACCCTTCACCCAAGCTAGCAAATGCATATTCCTAATGCACAGTTCTGACTCCATTATTATTCCCCTGCTCAAAAAATTCCAGTAAAATACAAATATCTTAGATTAGCATTTTAGGCTATCTATAATTAGACTCCAATTCACCTTTCCAGTATTATTTCCCACTATTCCCCATTCACTCTGTATTACAGTCAACCTGGGCTGTTAGCTATTCTCTAGACTTATTCTCCATTCTCTTACTTCTAGACACTCTTACTCCCCATCCCTAAAGCACAGTTCTTTCTTCTGTCCAAACCTGGAATATGGGCTACCTTCTCCACAAAGCTTCCCCTTATTCCTTCCAACTGCAAATGTCATCTTGCCTTTCTCAAAGGGCAGTTTGACCTGGTCTCTGTTCTATGATATCCAATTTTATCTTGTATCAAATTTATAAACAAGCGTATAGTATATGCTTTATCTACAAGTCTTATTTCCCCTATTAAATTATAAGGGCTGGATCTACAGTATGTCATTTATCATCTCTTTATGCCTTGCACACCATTGTGACTTAAATAAATGTTTGATAAATGAATACTTGAATGCTCTGGGGTCTGGGACAAGGAAACCAAAGGGTAGGAACCAGGCAGAAGTGGCCATTACTTTAAATGGGTTTGCTTGCAAGTCAAGTGTTAGTTAATTTGAGATTGTATTCATTAAGCCTTTTGAGGAGTAAGGGGGGGAGGGTCTGTGTGTGTCTGTGTCTGTGTGTGTCTATGTGTCTGTGTCTGTGTGTGTCTGTGTATGTGTGTGTCTGTGTCTGTGTCTGTGTTTGTGTCTGTGTCTGTGTGTCTGTATGTGGAGTGGTGAGGCAATTTATTAACCAGGAGCTTTTACAGGCAAAACTGAAGCAGTTAATGGTGAAGTGGATAGATTTTAGGGCCTGGAGTCAGGAACCCAATTCAAATCTGGTCTTATTACTAACTGTGTGATCCTGGGTAAATCACCTACCCTCAGTCTCCTCCTCTGTAAAATACCTTTAAAGACTGTTGTAAAGATTAAATGAGATAATTGTAACATACTTAGCACAGGGCCTGGCATGTAGTAGGCACCATTTAAATCCTTTCCCTCCTAAACACCAACTTTGAAAATCTTCCCCCCTGGACCTTTGTTTTTCTGAGTGTGGGTTAACAATTTGATTACTTCCAGACATTCCTCACATTCCTCATCTGTAAAATGAGCCAGAGAAGGAAATGACAAACCACTCCAGTATCTTTGTCAAGAAAACCACAGGGTCAGCTAGGTGGAGCACTGAATAAAACACTGGCCCTGGAGTCAGATGGACCTGAGTTCAAATTCTGCCTTGGACCTGAGTTCAAATTCTGCCTCAGACACTTGACACACTTACTAGCTGTGTGACCTTGGACAAATCACTTAACCCCAATTGCATTGCCTTCCCCCTTCCAAAAACAAACTAACTAAATGGGGTTATGAAGAGTCAGATGGGACTGAAATAACTGAATAACAAGAAATGCAATGTGATTTAGAAAAAAGAACAAAGAACTCGACTTGAGGAGATCTAGATTCTGATCTCTACTTTGTCACTGCCTGAACCTGGCACTTGGTTTCCAGGTTGGAACTAAAAGGGTTCTCACAGGTCATTTACTTCAAACCCCTCCTTATATAGATAAAAATAACTGAAACTAAGGGAAAGGAAATGGTTTGCCCAAAGTCACACAGTAATCGAAGGATCTGAACCCAGGTTTTAGGACTCCCAACTCCAGAGCTTTTCCAATTGCACCAGGATTATTCCCCCCAAAGGTATGTTCTTTGAAAATAGGTATATTCTGTTTCCTCTTTTGCCACAACTTGAAAAGACCTTAGCTAAACGGGGCCAAGGTCTCCCACTGCATCCTGGGCCATCTCCAATCGTCCTGATGAATATATGGCCACCAGACCCAGATGGCTCTGGAGGAGAAAGGGAGGCTGCTGACCTTGCGCAGCCCTGCCTCACTCAAATTAAAATCAACTCCAAGTCACTTCATCATCTCCCAGATGTAAGGGCCCTCTGCTAGAAGGAAGGACAAACCACAACACAATCACATACCAGTTTTATTATCTCCGACAGGTAGCACAGTACTTTACACTTAATTAAAACTTGCTGAGTTGAATTCCTTGCAGCTCTGACGTTTTAAGATTGATTCTGTGATTCTAAAAGCGGATCCGTGTAATTAAGGGTGTGATCGCAGGAACCCCTCACAGCTGCAAAAGCAACCCTCATTTGAGCTGCACAGGCAACAAGAGGGCCAAACGACTTAGGGAGGATCTGGGAGACAGAATTAACTGAGTTTCAAGAGACAGCTGCTTCTGCTAGCTCAGCTCATTGCTACTCAGTATTAGGACAGACTACCCAAGGTACTTCTTACCAGTGGGATGGAAAAAGTTAACTGACCAAGAAGGGGGACCTTCCACCCCCAAATCCGCAGGAATTGAAATGTGGCGACGTGGCTACAGGGAGTGGGAGAAGACCCTGCGATCTCGGGGTGCGCCTCCAGAATGTGCCCCTGCGCTCCTGTGGTCTGAGCCAGGTTGGGTGGGTAGAATGACCGTCGCGACGCAGAGCTGTCTATCCCTTCCCAGCTCAAGCAAATAAAGTGCGATTGGTACTTTCTAACTTCATACCGGGTAATATTCCTTTAATGGAATGCTTTTAGAGAGGAGTCATAAAAATAAATTGAAAAGTGCTTTCTGCGGGCTACAGCTGGTGTAAGCAGCATCTGAGCAAACAGGATAACACAAGGCTTAACTTAGCATCGCCGTTTTTATTACTCACCCGCGACAGGTCTTATAATAGTATAAATTCACTTAAAAAACGGACTTTCCCCCACGCCCCCTGTTAGCCACACATGCCCCGCCCGCCCCCCCCCCCCCCCCCCGGGTGTCGAAGCCCAGGCAGCCGGGTCCCTTCTTTCTAAGTCATGTAATTACAGGTCTTTCATGATTTAAATTTGAGACCAATTAGCTCATTCTGCAAGCCTTCCGCGTGCCAGCTCGCTCCCCCCTCCCTGCTGCTGCTACTGCCACCGCTGCGACCGCCGCGCCGGGCTCTGGGTTCTGCTGGGGATTCATCGGTGCGCGTTTGTAAAGAGGGAACCGCTTAGTGAAGGCGGAGGCGCCAGGGCTGCGTGGAAATAGGCTCTCGCTCCCTGCCTCCCGCCCGCACCCCCATCTGCCTCGGCGTCCTACACCTGGTCTCTAAATTTGTCACTGCGTGAAATACACACAAAGCAACACAAAGCTCAGTCTGGAGCCGGGGATCTGCCTCTGCTAACAGGTAGTGGGGCCAGGAAGCCCTGGGCGGTCGGCTCGCCTGCAGCATGGGTGACAGGTCGGGGCCCCGGGCAAGGGCCATTACAGAGAGAGAGACTCTGGAGAGAGTGGAGGGAGATTGGAGGTGATAGGATTTGCTGGAAAGCCCTTAGCTAATCTTTTTTTTTTTCTTTTGAGAGAGACAGAGAGAGAACTGAGACCCAGAGATCAGGACCCCTCCAAGACCACATTGCTAGTAAGTGGCAAAGCCAGGATTCAAACCAGGGGCTCTGACTGTAAATCCGATCCTTTTTTTCACTGCACCAGGGACATAAGGATGCCTTTCCCCTTATTCTTTACCCCCCTCTTCCTCTGTCCCTAACAGTGATACACTTACCTAGCCTGTCCCTACTCTCTCTGATGCAGCAAATCAGAAAATGTGTTCCGTGAAAGGAAAAGGTCATCCAGCTCAAATCCATCAAGGAACCAGTCAGAAAATATTTATGTATCAGACACTGAGCTAGGCCTGTAGGGACTGCAAAGAAGTCTCTTCCAAACTTTCCCTTTAAGAGAAGGATGGCTATGATCTAATGGAAAAGGCACTGGATTTGGACTTAACCAATTTTCTGTTACAATAATTAACTCCAGTTAATCTTAGGGTACAATAAAATGACCCCTTATTTTAGATGAGAAATGTTGAACTCAATAACAATGGCTGAGCCCCCAGTTAGGAAAGTTCCTAACACCCAGGCAGAGGTTGGGCCCACTGCCTGTGGTGTATGTCTTGCTAATTAACCCCTGACTTTTTTTGTGGTTGAGGCAAATTGAGTTTACTGGAAACATTTGGGTAACAAAATATCAGATTATATTATGGTATCTGTGAATAGACAGGTTTCAGAAACAAAGCTGGGTAAGGAGTTGATTTTTTCTTGCAATTTTGTTCAGCCTGGTTCCACTGATCCAAAATGTCTATGGAGTCAATGACTCTCCTCTATAGTTTTCCTTTTCTGCTGTAGCTTATTTCCCCCCTTGCTCCTCAAAGGTGTGTCAGAAATATCATGCTTACTCCCAACCTCGTGAATCCAGACTCTAAGGAATGATCTTTTCTTTCACTTCTGAGATAGCTTCTTCCTTTTAGACAAATTGCTTAGGCTATGACCCTGTCTCTCACACAATAGCTTTGATTGATTCAAGGAGAAGTACAGGCCTTGTTCAGGCTCAGTTCTGACTGTCTGATTCAATCAGAAAGTGTTTTTACCTAGTTAAGGTACCATAGCTAAAGAGGGGGGGAGGGTAGAAGTTGGGGGGAGGGCCAATCCCACCTTTTCCATAGACAATCAGAGTTGGAAAGGCTCTCAGAAAGCTACTTGGTCCCACCTATACCTGAACAGGAATCCCTTCTACATCATATCCAAAAAGTAATCATCCAGACTTTTCTGGAAGAGCCCCAGGAAGATATAACCAACCACCTCCCAAGGCAACCTATTCTGAAGACCAAACCAAAGACCTGGGTCAGAATCCTAACTCTACCATTTCTTAAATGTGTGGCCTTGGGTAAGTCACTGTATCTCTCTGTACTTCATTTTCCACTTGGGTGATAGGATCATAGGACTTGGAAGAAAATTTATAGACAAGTAGTATTTTAGAACTAGATGGAGATGCTAAACTCTGAGAGTTGTTCTAACTCTAAAATCTGGTCCTTCGGAAGTCATGGCCTTGTATAGAAGATAAAACAATGTATATATGAAAAGATAATTAAGGAGGCTAAATGCCAAATAAGAGATCATAGGATCATAGATCAGAAGCTGGAAGAAAACTCAGAGGTCATCTAGTTGGTTCAGCCAATAAATGCTTCTAGGAATTCAGAGGAGGGAGAAAGAATGTTTAAGAGAAGATGTATGCGGTTTGAGCTTAGCTCTGGAATATGTTGGAATTTAATAGGAAGGGTGACAGGCATTTTTAAGAGAGGAGATGGTGTAAATAAGGTAGGGAAATCAAAACAAAGTATTTACAGGGCAACGAGAAAACCAGTTTGACCAAAGCGGGCCATATAGGGGAGCCTACAATGGAACCACAAAAGCTTGGAACCCTAGGCCTGAAAGGAATCTCAAGATGACATTCAGTTTAATCCCTTGCCTTCAAATACATCTGTGTCTAAATCAGAGGATTATCTCTCTTATTCTTGTATCTATCTACAAGTATTTATTAGGCAACTAGTATGTATCACACACACAGTGCCAGGCCCTGGAGATGTAAGTACAAAGAATGAAACAATCGCTACTTGCTATGAGGGCACATTTACAGATTTACATCAGAGGGAGGGAAGTTTCATGACCTGCAACTTTTACCTATTTTGGTATCTAACATCTTCACCATTTAGAATATTCTTCCTAGGATCTTATCTTAATTCCCTCCACTGTTGCAATTTCCCTGGTTTTCTCCAAGTCTGCCCCTGAGGGAGTGAACAAATAGTTCATTTAGGGATTTTTAAGTGCTAGGAGTAGATAAAAGGCTAGAGTAGCATTCTTCCTCCACACCCTACCCCCTCGGTGACACAGTGTTCTGCATACCTACTCTTAATGCTGGGGATTTGAATCAGGGGGTGGGAGACAGAAAGGTAATGACTGAGAAAAAAATCTGGGTTCACAATTCACCAAGGCTGTTATTTTCCTATCTCACAGTTCTTTTCCACTCTATTTGGAATGATTCCACTTGATCTCCCAAAAACATCCTTATCCAGTCATTTTTTTAAAAAGCTCACATGCTCCAAGACCTCCTCCCACCCCCAGGAACCTCCCTCTTCCCCCACACCTGCACTGTTAATATCACATACCTATCTTTGATAGTCACACTCTTTCCGCCTCCCACCCCCACCAGCCTGTGCACCATTGAGTTTCATGATATTTGACACTGTTAAATACACTCTATATTGTTTCTATATGTGTATATATATTATATGTAATATTATGTGTGTGTACATATATATATTTATTTACTTATTTATTTATTTGTTTGTTTATTTGTTTATTTATGTGTGTGTCAGATTTGGGTCTAATATCAATGAACCCAACCAATAGATGGCAGGATCCATCCTGTCTTGAGTCTCTCATAATTGAACAAGCAATGTGGTACAGTGGGATTTGTAGTTGGAGGAGCTCAGTTCAAATCCCAACTCTGTAACTGTCATCTCCAACAAATCACAGCCTCTCCGGGCTTTGGTTTTCTCATCTGTAAAATGAGGGCACTGAGCTCAATGACCTCTAAGGTCTCATCTAACTTTAAATTCACAAATCTATTCTGAACTCCAAAATCAAATGCAGTAGGATGATCGCTCTATCAAATATTATTTAGAGGCAGATTTTGCTCAATGAGGAGAAACTAATAATTATTTCTATCCAGAAAGGAGAGGAGGAAGAAGAAGAGGAGGAAGAGGAGGAGCAGAGGGAGAGGGAAAGGGAGAGGAAAAGGAAAAGGGAGAAGGAGGAGGAGGAGAAGACAATGATGATAACGACTCTGGTTTGGAGTACTGAGGCCCTCTTTGATGGAGGTGTTTAGACTTCAAATGACCACTTGTCAGGGATGGTATGAGAGAGCTTCATGCATCAGGCAGGGTTTTTGACATGAATGTTTCTTGTGTCCCTTACAATTCTGAGATTCTCTTAATCTACATGTCCTTTAAGGCTCAACAAAGGTATCATCTCCTGCACTAGTACAATTTGCCCAGTTGTTGACACTTTCCCTCCTGAAATCATTTTGTTTTATCGAGGGTTCAAGCACGAGTCGTCTACATCAGACTGTATTCATTGATGGAGACAATAATAGCTAAATTCTGTGTGCCTGCATGAGGAGCAGAGTTGACTAGAAAGTTTGGAAAAGGAAGGGGAGAAGAAGAAAAGAAAAAAAATGAATATATAGCACCTACTCTGTTCCAGGCAGTGTGCTAAGTGCTTTACAAATTTTATCTCATTTGATCTTCACAACAACCCTGGAAGATAGGTGCTGTTATTATCCCCATTTTATAGTTGAGGAAACTGAAACTAACAGAAGTTAAATGACTAGCCCAGGGTCTCACAGCTAGGAAGTAGTATTGTTGTTTAGTTGATTAGTCATGTCCAACTCTTCATGATCCCATTTGGGGTTTTCTTGGCAAAGATACTGGAGTGGTTTGCCATTTCCTTCTCCAGCTTATTTGACAGATGAGGAAACTAAGGCAAATAGGGTTAAGTGACTTGTCCAGGGTCATCTATCTAGTCAGAATTCAGATTTGAATTCAGGTCTTCCTGACTCCATGCCCAGTACTCTATCCACACTTCACCTCCTAGATCCTTCAAGGAAAATCTTTATTCTAGCTTTCTCTGCTTCAAAAAAGGACATACATGGTTCCAAACTCTCTTTGGGTAGAAACATGGAGAGAAAGATAAAAAATTTGGGAAATGGAAGACACATAGATAAGTCAACACATCCCTAATTTCCAAATTGATAGAAACTTCCAGGATTTTTCCCTTAGAAGAGATTGGGGACGCTCTTATCAGCTGAACTGAGATATCTTATTTTCAATGGGAGAGCTCATTCACTCTGCATATTTTCTGGCAAATTTTAATCAATATAACTTCTCTGATTTCTGTTTATCATCTAAATTAAAAAATGGCTTTGTGAACTATTCACAATTTGTGATAGTATGACTAGCATTTGGTGAGAAGGAACCAAGCCTCTGGATATAAACTATACCTTTATTAAGGGTTAGGGACTAAAGCAGGGGTGGGGCACCTGCAGCCTCAAGGCCACATATGGCCCTCTAGGTCCTTGGCTGCAGCCTTTTGAACCAAGTCCAAGTTTTAGAGAACAAATCCTTTTATTAAGGGAATTTGTTCTGTGAAGTTTGGATTCAGTCAAAGGGCTACACTTGAGGACCGAGAGAGTCACCTGTGGCCTCAAGACCACAGGTTCCCCACCGGACCAGAAAATCAGCTTGCACCTAAAAATCATTTCCCCTAGACTAACAATATTGGAAACGGAGGAGGGAATAAGCAGTAGATATAATTCTAGTCTTGTGTGTCCTCTCTGAGGGAGACGAGTTGACAGGCTAGTGGCCTGAGTCTCTTGCTTCAGAGATATCAGACAGGTATCAAAGTCTCCTTTGTAGAGGGATAGGCAAAATTCTAGAGCTATCTTTTCTTACCTGTTACATTTAGACAAAGCAAGGTGGAAATACATATAACCTCCATGGACAAAACTCACACCATACACACACACACACACACACACACACACACACACACACACACACACA